>NC_133328.1:323056305-323408846 GCF_042186555.1 Aquarana catesbeiana | reverse complement strand
AACTACAGCTCATGCGAATTATATTAATCTAATTAACAGTTGGTGAGTGTCAGCCTATGTTGCTGTTAGTGTGCATTACTATAACTAATTAAACTTTCACAACCTCAATCACCTTTATGGGTGGTAGTTTGGGTGGCCTTCTTTCCCTCCCTTCACTCCCCACCTACCCCCCTTTTTTTTTTTCCCCTTTTCCCCCCTCCCCCCTCCCTCCCCCTTCCTTCTCTCTTTTCCCCTCCCATCTTTCCTTCCTTTCTGTCCCTCCCCTCTTTTCCTCATTATAACCCTTCTGGCTCCCCTTTTCCTCCCCCCTCCCCTTGCTTTCCCTCCCTCCCCCCTCCCCCCCCCGCTCTTCCCTCCCCCCTTGTCCATCCCCCTCCTTTCCATCCTTTTCCCCCCTCCCCCCTCTCCTCACCCCCATTTCTCCCTCTCCCCTCCATGGTTGTCCCTTGCCTCCCCCCCTCCCCCTTCCCTTCTCCTTCCAATCCCCCCCCATCCCCCCCTCCCCTCCTTGTATTTTTTCCTCCCTTGTTTTTCTCATGCCTTCCCTTCCTCAATCCCAGCCTTAGCCATCCTCTGTCCCCCCTTTTTCCCCCTTCCCTTCTACCTTTCCCTGCATGCTCCTTCCCCTCTACGCCACCACCGTGGGTCCACCTTATTATTCTTGTGGGAATTGCACACCTCTTCATTAATCACCACATCATCATCATTTTGATGCTTACAACCTTTCTAATCAACTCTTACTTACTAGAGCCTGTCTATTACCCCCTGTGTCCACTGCGGGGGGATTTATATTGGGTCCTGCATATCCACGGAATCCACCTGAGCGGTGAGCTTGTCCTCATTTCTACCCTATGTGTACTGTATATTTTTTTGTTACCTTTGTAAATGATTTTGCTGCAATGGTACTTGTATATGTTAAAGTCACTTTATATTATGTTATAGATGTGTTTCTCCTGAAGAAGTGGTGTTAATCGCGAAACCGGTCGAGATTAAAAGCTTTACATACACTCCTTACCCAACAACTTGCGGGATCCACTTGCTTAGTCAGTGTGGTATACCCTTTGTTTTTATGATTGTATGTAGTTACTTTGTCTGTAATTGTATTTTGTATTTTTTATTATTATTAAAAATTGAATGTTTTAACTCATTCTTTTGTCTATCACTGTACTCTCTTACCTAGTACGGAATAGTCCCACTTCTCCTCTTTTTTGGGGGTCTAGACGCGAATTGACAGTAGCAGCAACTGCCATCACGTCTCTACCCCCTCAATTCCCTTTGACTATAGTAATTTGGGATGATGGTACGTGTACTATTACATTTCACTTTACAACTAAGGCCCTTACTAGTTTTGTAGTTGAACAGGCTAGGTTTAATATGGTATGTTCACGTTCGCTACAAGCCTGTGTATGCACATCGTCTATGGTGGTGATAATTTATAGTCACAGCCATTCAAGTATAAAATGCCTTTTAGGGTTGTGTATGGAGGGTGGGGGAGGCCATCTCTGCACACTCAGTAGAGTGTGGAGCTTAGAGATGTGGGAGTTAAGAATTATTAGGGCGCCCCTTTATGTATTCTTAACCTCTATAGGAGTAGTAGTATACAGACAGAAGCAGTTTGAGCTTACTTATGTGTAGAGACTTTCAGTGGCATGAGGGGGGAGACAAAAGCAACATTTCATTGGCACGATGGGCTCATAGGTCTGGAAGTCAGAACTGCAATGGTACCCCAAGTTGTGTCTATATGGTGGAGAGAGAGGATGCCTAAAAATGTTCACTAAGTGGTATGCCGGGGTGTAAACCGAATGATGTGAGACACTCTTGTAGAGAGGAGGTCTCTAAGCTATGTCGGAAAGTCTCCCCCTTCCCCTCCCCCAAGAGCCCTGTAGCAATACTAACTGCCACCTAACAGAAGGCATGGCCACTTTGCATTGCCAGTAGGGGCATAGTATGATAGATACCTTATTGTGGTTTATAGCAATTGAGGGTCATTTAGATTCAGTGGGGGTTCATAAATTTCGTAGTTCGTCTCGGTTCCTAGAAAGGGGGCGTATACGTCAGGGAGTAAGTCAGGGCTGTAGTGTATCTCCAGCATGAGTAGAATGAGGTGGTTGAACTAGAGGCGGTTTCCGGAGATGTCCTCTGTAAGTCATGTTCCCAAAAGGGTATGACATAATGTGTTCTGTAAGCTTAGGACAGCAGTAACACTCATCGTATAGTCTCTCCAATCAGCCTTGGATCTGCGCGCAGGGAATGTCATAGGCGGGGGGCTTGCGGTAGTTGGAGCCTGTAGAGTAATTACCTTCTCCTCTCAGCTACTCGATGGTGTGTTAAGTCCGGTGCTTAATGTTATGCATCGAGGCATGGAAATTGTAGGCCGTATGTGTTCTTTTCTAAGTACAAATTAAAAAAAAAAAAAATTTTGGAGGATGGGTGGGATGAAAAATCAGCCATCTATGTAGGATGTAATGTATTGGTAAAGCCTTGGCGGAATGAACTATGGAACTGAATATGAAACTGTACCGGGTTAGGTGGGGCCAGCAACAGTTAGCAAGCATGGCTGCCTACATATGCACTAGTAGTCACGCCTGGCCCGCCGCTGTCTATGTGATTCAGCAGGGCCAGGATCCCGCTGGAAGCTGTGGGGCGCCGATGGAATCCTGGGTTCCGAAGGGGATCTGCGTCTACGGTATCGGGTAGTTTGTGCCTCCATGGGCTCTTCTGGGTGTGTATCTCTCTCTCGTGACAGCACGGCGGAATTCAGCATACCATTGTGGGACATCAACAAGCAGAATGCCTAATGTGTCACAGAAGTGCTGTAGATCTTCTGGCACTTTCAGTAGTGCCGTGCGGCCTTGTGATGTGGCTGACAAACAAAAGGGAAATTTCCATTTGTACTGTATTCCATTAGCCCGAAGAGTATCAAGGAGGGTTTTGAGATCCCTGCGGTGCTGCAGCGTTATGCCAGAGAGGTCCTGGAGTATTTGGATGTTTGCTCTGTCCATGACAAGCTGGTTCTATTTCTCGCTTTTCTCAGTATTTCTTCTTTTATTTTGTAGTCTACAATGCAGCAGATGACATCCCGGGGGGATCATCATCTCTCCTCTTAGGTCTGAGTGCTCTGTGGATCCGCTCCATTGCTATCTCTGTTTGTGCAGCCGGTCAAGGAGATTATTGAACATGCTAGTCACAGTGGAGGAAGCTGATCGTGGTCTACTGATTCTGGGAGGCCACGGATTCTTAAGTTATGGCATCTGCCTCTGTTATCGAGATCCTCTATATGCCGTTGGAGGTCTCTTAGCTGCAGGGTGTGTGAGTCTATCTTCAGAGTAGCCCGGCGGAGGACCGATCCCTGCTGAGCCAACACGCTCTCTGTCAGATAAGGCATGGATGTCGAGGCGGTTGCTCAGAGATGGCGGCGGATAAGGTATCTTTTATGTCTGCAGCTATGGCCTTAAGATCTGTATGCTGAGATGTTGATGGGGTGTGATATTGTGTTCTCCCGTCTCTGGTGTTCCCTGTGGTATTGGGGTGGGCGGAGAGTCAGTCAGCGGCGGGGAAGCAGTCTGCGATCCTCCGTGGTGGGAAGATGCCATGTTCCCCCTCTGTGTTCTGAACATCGCTGGGATATGTTGGCTCATACCCTCGGTTGGTTCGTGAGGTGAGTGGGATCGTGATGCGGAAGAGGTTCGGGAGGCAGTCCCCATAGTTAGTAGTAGTTTGGGGAACTCTTACCTCCTCAGTGAATCAGTGTCACTAGGTAGCGGCGGGAGCTCTGGAATTATGCTGCCATCTTCCAGTCAGGCTAGGCCACCGCAAGTTATTGTCATAAAAAGTGTTTGGGGACCTGAGTCCTGCCCCAGGGGACATGTATCAATGCAAATTGTTTTTTAAAAAACGGCTAGTTTTTTTTCGGGAGCAGTGATTGTTTTAATGCTTAAAGTGAAACAATAAAAATAAAATATATCCTTTAAATATCATGCCTGGGGGGTGTCTATAGTATGCCTGTAAAGTGGCACATTTTTACCGTGTTTAGAACAGTACCACAGCAAAATGACATTTCTAAAGGAAAAATTGTCAGTTAAAACTGATCGTGGCTGTAATGAAACGCAGCTTTCACATGCGTTTGCAAATGTGTGCTAACTAAACCCCTGCTTTTAACATACGGTTAGACAGGTAAATTTGGTTGGTCAGCAGACTGGTTGGTGAGTTGAGCTATGGAATTGTCTTTTTCTTGTATGTAATGAATTGTCGGGTCTTGGCAATATGGATAAAACTCATTGAAAAAAAGAGCATGTCCATTACCATGTCCTTTGCATCTGGTATGAATATTAAGGGGAACCCCAAACCAAAATTTAAAAAAAAATTGCGTGGGGGTCCCCTGAAATCCATACCAGGCCCTTTGGGTCTGATATGGAAATTAAGGGGAACCCTGCGCCAATTTTTTTAAAAAATGGTGTAGGGGCCCCCCAAATCCATACCAGACCCTTACCCAAGCATGCAACCTGGCAGGCCTCAGGAAAAGAGGGGGGGATGAGAGAGCACCCCCCTCCTGAACCATACCAGGCCACATGACCTCAACATGGGAAGTGTGCTTTGAGGTAGTCCCCCAAAGCACCTTGTCCCATGTTGATAGGGACAAGGGCCTCATCCCCACAACCCTTGCCCGGTGGCTGTGGGCATCTGCGGGCAGGAGGCTTATCAGAATCTGGAAGCCACCTTTAACAAAGGACCCCCAGATCCTGGCCTCTCCCCTGTGTGAAATGTTAACGGGGTACAAATGTACCCCTACCATTTCACAAAAAAAGTCACCCGTTTACATAACCGGGTTGCTCCGCCCCCCTCTGATGCCACGGGGAAGCCATGGGGAAGTCCCCATGAATCAGAGGGAGGTGAGATCACTAAGTTAAATCACCGGTGGCCCCGCCCTCAGTTATATAAGAGCTGTCACAAGCCAAGACGCCTCAGATAGCAGGAGCCTCCCATGGAGGCGGGTCGTCCCAGATCTTTTTTTCTTTTTTGATCCAGGCGGCGTGATAGAAGAAGATGAATGGACACTGTGGGACATTTTTTTTTGTAATAAAGGACTTGTCCCAAGCTGTGTTTTGTAGTTTTTAACATTTTGACACTTTTTTTGTGAAATGGTAGGGGTACATTTGTACCCCGTTACCATTTCACACAGGGGGGGAGGCTGGGATCTGGGGGTCCACTTGTCAAAGGGGTCTTCCAGATTCCGATAAGCCCCCCACCCACAGACCCCCACAACCATGGGGCAAGGTTTGTGGGGATGAGGCCCCTTCAGGTCTGGTATGGATTTTAGGGGGACCCCCACGCAATTTTCTTTTAAAATTTTGGTTCAGGGTTCCCCTTAATATTCATACCAGACCCAAAGGGCCTGGTAATGGACTGGAGGGATCCCATGCTCTTTTTTTTCAATGGGTTTTATCTATATTGCCGAGACCTGACAATTCATTACAGCTGCGATCAGTTTTGAATGACAATTTTTCCTTTAGAAGTGTCAATTTGCTGTGGTACTGTTCTAAACATGGGAAAAATGCACCACTTTACAGGCATACTATAGACACCCCCAGGCACGATATTTAAAGGAATATTTAATTTCTATTGTTTCACATTAAGCATTAAAAAGATCACTGATCCAGAAAAAGGCCGTTTAAAAAAAAAAATTTGCATTGATACATGTCCCCTGGGGCAGGACCCAGGTCCCAAAACACTTTTTATGACAATAACTTGCATATAAGCCTTTAAAATTAGCACTTTTGATTATTCATGTTCGCGTCCCATAGACTTTAACAGTGTTTGTGTGTTCTGCCAAATTTTTTGCCTGTTCGCATGTTCTGCTGCGAACCGAACAGGAGGGTGTTCGGCTCATCCCTAGCTATCACATCTAAGAATTGGTAAGCTGCTATATAATAAAGGTTTGCTGTTGGGTTTAATACTGCTTTAAGGGCTCATTTTAGGTATTACGTACTTGTGGAAGAGTTAAGCACTTAGGGCTTGTTTTATGTGATTGTTATGAGTTAAATCTTCAGCTAGGTGAGGGTTATCTATTGGGGAATGTTTCAGTGTGTTCAGCTACTTTCTGCAGCATGCACAATAGTTGTTAGCACCAGGAACCTCACACCTAAAATAACTAGTGGCATTCTCCAGCACTGAAAACAAATGTGACAAAAAATCCATAATCAAGGAAATATAATTTCACTATAAGTAGCACCTTACAAAAATAGACATTTTTTTTACCAGATCATACACCTTTGGTTAAGGGGCAATATTTTTCCTTTTTTAGATTTTTTTTAGGAGGAACTAATTAAAAAGAATGGTTTAAAGCATAAGCCTTAAGCATTTTATTTAACCTTTGTTGACTTTAATTTTGGATTTAAACATCCTGTTTACAGTATAAAACTGTGAAGATATGATGCAAGAATGACTGATATTAAGCTACCAATTTTGCAATATTCCTTTTTCAAGCTGTTTTCTCAGTTATGTGAATTCTAGTAAGGTAGTTGGTTATATGTCATGTAGTGTAAGGTCAAGCATAAAAAAAGAGCTGCTGCTTGGGCATGACTTTTTTAAATGCTTGCTCATTAGCATATCAGGACAAATATAGAAATATGTGATAACAATAGTATACATCTTTTACTATAACTGATGTTACTTTTTTTTTACAGAAAATCCTACCCTAATGAGCTACGTTTCAGTCGGTATCAAAGTGTTGGACGTTAATGATAATGCCCCATATATTGGAAATGAAGATATAATTGTTTGTGAAAATGCAAGAGCAGGCCAGGTAAATTACTTTTCTGACATATGATGTGAAAAGTGTTAAATTGTAACTTGCTTACCATATTTGTAATATATTAACCGCTTCCCGACCGCTGCACGACAATAAACGTCGTCAGAAAGGCACGGGTGGACAAAAGAGCATACAGGTATGTCTCCTTTAAGAAGAGGTGCTGCGGGCACGTGCGCCGCGTTCTCCGTGACCGTGACCCGCGGTCATGACACGGAGAGGTAGAATGGGGAGATGACATGTAACATGACAGAGATCACTGCTCCCTGTCATTGGGAGCAGTGATCACTGTCATCTGTGTTGAAGCCCATCCCCCCCACAGTTAGAATCACTCCCTAGGACACACTTAACCCCTTCATAGCCCCCTAGTGGTTAACCTCTTCACTGCCATTGTCATTTACACAGTAAGTGCATTTTTATAGCACTGATTGCTGTTTAAATGACAATGGTCCCAAAATAGTGTCAGACATGTCTGATGTGTCCGCCATAATGTTGCAGTCATGATAAAAATCGCAGATCGCCACCATTACTAATAAAAAAAAAAATAATAAAAATGCCATTAAACTATCCCCTATTTTGTAGATGCTATAACTTTTGCATAAACCAATGAAAATACGCTTATTGCGATTTTTAGAAGAATACATAACGGCCTAAACTGAGGAAAAAATAGTTTTTTTTTATATATTTTTGGGGGATATTTATTATAGCAAAAAGTAAAAAATATTGCTTTTTTTTTCAAAATTGTCTCTCTTTTTTTGTTTAAAGCGCAAAAAATAAAAAATGCAGAGATGATCAAATACCATCAAAAGAAAGCTCTATTTGTGGGGAAAAAAAGGACGTCAATTTTGTTTGTGTACAACGTTGCATGACCGTGCAATTGTCAGTTAAAGCGATGCAGTGCAGAATCACAAAAAGTGCTCTGGTCAAGAAAGGGGCAAATCCTTTTGGGCTGAAGTTAAAATCACTGTATATTTGATGTGGCTTTCTCTCTGTTGCAACAAATCTACAAACTAGGTTTGCACTGATACCAGTATATGTATCGGTGCCAATATTAGGCATTTACACGGGTATCGGTACTTTTGCAAATGCACCGATACCCAAAACCATCACCTTCTGGCTCGGTTCTTTCAGCTGTCAGCGGGATTTCCCCGCTAAGAGCTGAAATGTAAAGCAAATAATAACACACATGGGTTGGACTTGATGGACTTGTGTCTTTTTTTTCAACCTCACCTACTATGTAACTATGTAAGAATGCCAGGAACTATTGGTTGTAAAGGAGCAGGGCCGCCACGTCCTTAACAACCAATGACATTTCATATGTCCATTGGATTCTCTTCCCTGCAACCTCCTCCCTTCCCACCAGCTGTCCTGAAGGACAGAGAGAGCAGCACCATCTACGTCTAGCATGACTGCAATTTAAAGCGGGGGTCCACCTATCTATGCTTTTTTTTTTTTTTTTGAGTTCATTCACAAACTTTTCTTCTCAGCATTACATACTCACATATTGTGTGTAATATGTCCGCCTGTGTCAGATTTCGTTGGAAAGAATAACTTATATTATTCACTGCAGGCAGTTTCCATCTTCATTGTGGGCATTTGAAGCCCACAAGCATTTATTTCCTGGATGTGGTGAATGCTGTGCTCCCAGCAATCACTGCTCATTCCTGCACATGCTCAGTGGCATCCTGGGAAGCCTGAGACTAGCTCCCAGGAGTCTGGGAGAGGCTAGAAACACGCCTACTCCCATGGGAGGAGAACCAGGAAGTGCAAAGAAGAATAGAAAAATAAAAGATAATTACGGCGATTTAAATTTTTTTAAACGGCATGTCAGCATCTAGGCAAGGAAGAGAATACATACAGATATTGTTCAAAATTTGGGTGGAACTCCGCTTTAATGTATAACATGTACAAAATACACTCACAAGGTTAAAAACAATTCAAGCATAAATTATGAATGTGGTGTTCATCTGCACCACTATCAGGTGGTAGCCGCTGGTGTGTCATGGCCAGAAGTCCAGGAGCACTGGTGGCTCCCAGTGCTTCCTTTTGAACTCGGAGACACTCGGTGCACTGATGATGTCACTTCCGGGTATGTCATCAGTGCGCCTGAGTATTTCTGAGTTTACCAGGAAGCACTGGGAGCCACCAGTGCCCCTGTACCTCTGGCCACTGACACACCAGCAGCTAGCACCTGAGAGTGGAGCAGATGAACACCACATTCATCATTTATGCTGGCATTGTTTTTAATCTTGTGAGTGTATTTCTTACCTTTTATGCATTAAATTGTGGTCATACTGCACTTAGATGGCACTGCTCTCCCTGTCCTTTGTGTTACCAGAGTCCCTTCTAGTTCCCTCTCCACCCAGCCCTCACTTACCCTCCCTTACCCTCCCCCCCAGTCCTCACTTACCCACCTACTCCCCGCCATCCTGTCCTCACCCCAGCCTCACCCAACTCCCTAACTCCCTCCCACCTCCCAAACCACCCCTCTACCTACTCTTCCTAGGTGACAGGTATCAGAGAGTATTTAAAAAAATATATCAGTACTCATACTTGGCATTGGTGCATCCTTACTGCAAACAATACCAAAACTGGACCCATAATCAGTTTCTTTAACAATGTTAACTAACATAGGTTGGTTGGTCTAGATGCATGCATGTGATTGTAATAAATGACATTTTAGCATATAATGTTGTCTGAATTTACTAAGTAAAACAGGGAGAAATGTATTATAATTTATAATCTGTACTTTATTGAAAACATTACTCCAGCTAAAAAAGTTAAAGAAACCTGTAGTAAGGAAGCATTAAGGCTGCTTGTTGGAAACACAAAAAACAATGTTAAAGGGGTTGTAAAGGTTCGTGTTTTTTCACCTTAATGTATCTTCTGCATTAAGGTGAAAAAACACTTTCCAGTGTCTGGCCCCCCAGCCCCCATTCTACTTACCTGAGCCCCGAATTTCTGTGGGCGCGATCCCGCGTCACTCTCTCCATGGCTTCTCGGCTCTTCATTGGATAGATTGATAGCTGCACAGCCATTGGCTCCCGCTGCTGTCAATTAAATCCAATGACGCGGGCGCTGGGGGCAGGGCGGAGTCATATACTCGGCTGCTCTGGATGACGAGTGTATGACACGGGAGCAAACCCGCAAGGTAACCCCCTCGAGAGAGAGCTTCCCAGAGAGGGTTATCTATCTTTAGTGTTACTTTAACTAACATAAGTTGGTGGGTCTAGATGCATGCACGCGATTAAAATAAACTACATTTTACCATGTAAATGAAGTCTTAATTTACTAAGTACAACAGGGAGAAATTTACTATAAATTATGATTTGTACTTTTTTTTTAAGAAGACTTGTAGTAAGGAAACATGAAGGCTGCCATTGATGACTTCCCCTTTTAAGAATTCCAGTTTCCTGGCTGCCATGTTAATCAAATTGCTTTAGTATTTTCTGAGTTACTGAGCTTGAAACAACATTCACATTAGGAGCATTGAGTTTACTTGGACTTTTCTGATTGGCGTGCTTTTTTACGAATTATTATGAAAGTATTGAAACCATAAAAAGTCAAGTAACTAGCTTTTCAAGGAAAACATTTATTTGTATTTATTTTAAGTGAATACTTTTAGAGAATAAAACTTTAGGTGAATAAAATTAATAAAAATATTTTTTTTATTTTCATCTTTAATATGCAACCTTTTTATTTTTACAGATAATGTAAAATGTGTCAAAGGTATTCCAAAGCACTATGAGTTTAAAATAAAGGATACACAGCAGAACATACCTATCAGGTTTAATGTCTGAGTGAAAACTTTAACAGAGCCATATGGTGAAAGGAGGGTTAGTAACTTACTTCCTGCTTACCATGGTTAAGGAAGCAGTAAGCAGAGAAAGAACATGTGGAACAGAATAGAATAGCTTTAGGCTAAAAATGAAATGACATAATATTAACATGTACTATTTCATAATCATCTGACAAAAACATGTCTTTACAAATGTATTTTGAATATATTTATTATAATTTAAGAAAGAAAAAAAAAAAGAGAGAAAATACAGAAATATATTATTTCAACACTGGTTACCTTAAAGGACAATTATACATTCATTACAGTTGTTCCTTAATTAAACCCCTCCTGAGTGCAGCCCACCTGTTAAAGGTCTCACCTCCAGTTGAATGGCTGGAGGCTGTCATGAGTATTTAGTATGGTTTCTAGGCAAGATGCACCTAAGGAGGTGGCGGAACAGTCACAGTTTATTATAACTGTATGTAAGTACAGTAAGTTGCATTTATTTTACGATTGTCATTTTTCTACACATACCGTGATATCTTTCACTAAGTTTGAATACTATTAGTTTTGCTTCAATGCATCTGGCTGCTTTTTCTGGAAATTTTGCCTTATCTTTTTACATTAGCAAATTAGTTTAGATTCATGTATTTTCTTTTATTTCCAGTAGTACGTGGGCTTTATTACTTTGGCATTATTACATTATTACACTACTTATTTATTTTTCTCTTGCTTAAAATGTATATATTATAAAATGACCATAATAATCAACTTGCAGCCACACCCTTAGGGTTAATTTACTAAAGACAAAGAGGCTGTTAAATTCATCTCCCCAGAACATAACGAATGTGGTCAGTTTCACTTTGCAAAGAATGCAGAATCACATGCAAGGGAAATGAAAAAAAAAAAAAACATATTTTTTGCTTGTACATAATTGGATGATGTAAGTCAGCAGAACTTTACCTTCTTCACTAACCTCTGGGGAAAATTTCCATACAAAGTGTTACTCCATGCACAAATTGAGCACTCTATTTATCTTTAATAAGTAAACCACATAGTTTCTGAATGGCAAAATGATATTGCAAAAATGCATTTACAGGTAATCGTCTCTTAAAAAAGTTACTTAAATGGTTATTCTGTTCCTTTTGTGTAACCTCTATTCCAGATCCAAAAGTGTTTAGTTTCTTGTTCTTAAGAAAAATTGTGTAAGTGAACAAGAAACTCAAAGATGAAACATCAGAATGAGAGTTTTTTTAAGCCTTTTTATAAAACTGTAATTAAAAAATTTACAAATTTAAAGTTACAATAAAAAATGTAAAATATCTGCATACCCAACACTATAATACTTAACCACTTAACCACTTCAGTCCCAGAAGGATTTTCCCCCTTAATGACCAGGCCATTTTTTAGCGATACAGCACTGCATCGCTTTAACTGAAAATTGCGGGGTCAACATTGTACCCAAACTAAATTAACGTCCTTTTTTCCCACAAATAGAGCTTTCTTTTGATGGTATTTGCTCATCTCTGCGTTTTTTATTTTTTGCACTATAAACAAAAAAATAGCGACAATTTTGAAAAAAAAAAAACAATATTTTTTATTTTTTGCTATAAAAAATACCCCCAATTTAAAAAAAAAAAAAAATGTCTTCATCAGTTTAGGCCAATATGTATCCTTCTACATATTTTTGGTAAAACAAAAATCCCAATAAGCGTATATTGATTGGTTTGGACAAAGGTTTTAGCGTCTACAAAATAGGGGATAGATTTATGGCATTTTTATTATTATTTTTTTACTAGTAATGACAATTAAATCTGAAATTTTAGTGGGACTGCTACATTGCGGCGGACAGATTAAACACTTTTGACACATTTTTGGGACCATTGACATTTATACAGCGATCAGTGTTATAAAAATGCAATGATTACTGTGTAAATGTCACTTGCAGGGTAGGGGTCAACACTAGGAGCGATCAAGGGGTTAAATGTGCTCCCTAGTTAGTGTTTCTAACTGTGGGGGGTGGGACTGACTGGGGAAGGAGACATATCGCTGTTCGCAATTACTGCAAACAGCAGATGTGTCTCTACTTCTCTGTCAGAACGAGGATTTGTGTGTCTACACACAAATCCCCATTCTGGCTCTCGTGCCCACTATCGCGGGAAGCTGTCGGCGATCGCGCCCACTGGCCACGTGCATCACCGGGCCACACGGCGTGCAGCGGGCGCCTGCTTTGGCTTTTTAAGGCGCGATTGTGCAGGAGAGCCAACCTGCCGCCGTATATGTACAGGAGCTGGTTGGCAAGTGGTTAAGGGCTGGAAGGATTTGCCCCTTAATGACCAGGCCATATTTTGCGATATGGCACTGCTTCGTTTTAACTGACAATTGCATGGTTGTGTGACGTTGTACCCAAACAAAATCTATGTCCTTTTTATCCACAAATAGAGATTTCTTTTGGGGGTATTTTATTACCTCTACGGTTTTTATTTTTTGCGCTATAAACAAAAATAGAGCGACAATTTTGAAAAAAAATAATTTTTAACTTTTTGCTATAATAAATATCCCCCAAAAAAATAAAAAAATAATTTCTTCATCAGTTTAGGCCAATATGTATTCTTCTACATATTTTTGGTAAAAAAAAATCACAATAAGCGTATATTGATTGGTTTGCGCAAAAGTTATAGCATCTACAAAATAGGGGATAGATTTTTGCCATTTTTTTATTTATTTTTATTAGTAATGGCGGCGATCTGCGATTTTTAGCAGGACTTCGATATTGCGCCAGACAGATTGGACACTTTTTTGGTACCAGTGACATTTATACAGTGATCAGAGCTAAAAATAGCAACTGATTACTTATAAATGTCACTGGCAGGGAAGGGGTTAACACTAGGGGGCGTTAATGGGGTTAAGTGTTCCCTAGGAAGGTGTTTCTAACTGTGGGGGCAGTGTACTGACTAGAGGAGGAGAGAGATCGCTGTTCCCGATCACTAGGAACAGCAGATCTCTCTCTCTCGATCCCTGTCAGAACGGGGATCTGTCTTTTTACATTGATAGTTCCCCATTCTGGCTCTCTGAGGAGCGATCATGGGTGGCCGACATAGCAGCCACTGGCCATGCACATAGGCACCGGCGTTGCACCCCCTATAGCTTCTTAAAATGTCTGACATACAATGACGGCAATTCGCGCAGCCATGCCAACTTGCCGCAGTACAACTTTGGAGGCTGGTCGGCAAGTAGTTAAACCAGTATTAAACCCAAATCCAAAAGTGTAATTTATTTCAGCTGCCAATCATGAGATGTAGTTATGGCATTCATTTTCCTTTTGTAGGCTTTTCCCCTCTGTTTTCAACTGATGATCTGGCCAGCAAGACACCTCCTGTATTAGAATGCCTCTATTCAGGATGAATGAGCACATGGGGCACCTTTGAACTGCATCATTTTCAACCTGGGGGGATGGGAGTGTTAGATGGACTAGCAGATTTAGATACACTAACAAATCGAAGCCAAACTTCAGCTAACACTTTATAATCAGTTAAAGTAAATGTTACACTATATATACCGTATATATGAAAATCAATCAATCCTGATGTACTATTGACATTCATTTCTTAACCTCCCTGGTGGTATTCCCGAGTCTGGCTCGGGGTGGAATTTCAGAACCAAAAGCGGTAACCCTGAGCCAGACTCGGGATCGCATCGCAGGATCCAGGAAGAGCTTACTTACCTTGTCCCCAGGATCCTGCAATGTCTCCCCGCAGTGTGAGCGGCTCGTCCTCTGCTAGATTCATCACGGAGCGTTCCCTTTCATTACCTGCGAGCGTTGCGACACATGGGGAGGGAGAATGGCGCCAAATTCAAAAAGTGAAACACACACAATACATACAATATACTGTAATCTTACAGATTACATTACTGTATGAAATTATTTCAGATCCCTTTTGTCCCTAGTGGTTTCTCCAGTGCCCTGCGTGCAGTTTATATTATAAAAACTGTTCTTTCTGCCTGGAAACTGGAGATTGTCCATAGTAACCAAAATCGTCCCTTTACATCAAAAGGGATTTTAGACCATCTAGAAAACAGCGATAATAAATTAGAATCACTCGCAGAATTGAGCGATAATGATTTGTGGGGAGATCCCTCATCAAAAAGTGAAAAGTAATGACAGTGACAATTCTGCAACTGAGCAAATTTTAGTGTTTTTGATTTGATTACATTATTGAATAATTTTTATTATATTATTATTTGGTATAATTATTTATAATTATTTATTATATTATAATTTATGATTTCGTGTTTCAAACTTTATCATACTCAAGATGTCTACTAGACTCTGGTTTGGACAGATTTAAGTGAGTTATTCCTAAGAATTACAGGACTATAATATAAAACGCCAAATTTCCATGCAAAATAATGGTACCACTTTCAGCATCAAAAATATGAAATAATCATACCGCCAGGGAGGTTAAAGCCCAAAAATGCCAGAATAGTATAAATATCCCCAAAATGACCCCTTTTTGAAAAGTAGACAGTCCAAGGTATTTAGTACAAGACATCGCCAGTTTTTTGAAGTTGTAAGTTTGGTCACAATTTTCTGGAAAATTAAGAAATTAAAAAATATGTTTTTTTTTCACTATTCTTTTTATTTTTTACATACTGTCACCAGTGCAGTACAGCGTAATTATATAACTGGTGTGGTGGCAATTAGGGACACTGACTGGTGACAGTATGTAAAAAAAAAAAGTATTTTTTTTTTCAATTTTAAAAATATTTTTAAAAATATTTATTACTTTAAAAAAAAACTACATTTACATACTGTGACCAGAGCAATCCAATGTTACCACTCCTAGGAAGTGATCAGACTTTTGTTTTTACACAGTATGATGGCTTATAACACTGTAATAAACAACCATTTCTACTGAATGAAATAGATTCATTCAGTGTGTATTGTTGTGATTAGCTGTGATTGACCACAGCTAATCACATGGTACTGATTGGATGTGATTAGCTATGTTTGTACCATGGGATCATTGTGACCAATCACAGTGATCAACACAATAGTACACAATAAATGGCATAAATCAAAGCCATTCATTGTGTACAATTGTCATGTGATCTGCTGTGAATGGTCATAGTGATTACATGGTAACGGGCAGTGGGCCGGTACACTGATCTGTCATCACAGATCAGCGACACGGCAGGTGACAGATAGTGCTTGAGCATGGCCCATAGGGAGCGTGTGAGGTGTGATTCCTGGGTGGACATCATATAATGTCCTCCCAGAATGACAGGGGTTAAATTTGAACTTTGCCACTCCTTTGCCCCCCAAGTGTTTGGACTTCTATTATGTACAATGCGGGATCATCAGTCCTGCATTGTAAGTAAGGATGTAGGTAATGTGCAGGGAGGGATTGTGGAAGTAACTGTAAAATCTATTAGCATAAGCAGTAAAATTGCGTATTTCCAAACAAGCAGAAAAGAAGAGAGAAAGAAATGAAAAACAAAGTTTGGGTTGGATTCTAGACTTCAAAGAAAAAGATAACCAATGAAATTATCAGTTCTCTTTAAATACAGCTGAAAACAGCATGAGTAAGGTCACAGTAGCAAAGGAGCTAAAAAGACATTGGAGAGAGATTAATGCAAAATATGAGATCATAAAAATACCACTGCCTCCATTGCTGCTTTTTATGAAAAATCTAAATTCTCCTCTCTTTTTGTAACTTGGCTATTTCCTTTGCTAGTAATATGCTATATTACAAATTCATTCAGGCTTTACTCACAGGTGACATTGCATTAAATGCTTGCATTCAGTTATAAAACACATTCAGTTTCCTGTTAATATTTGTACTGTACTAAGTAAAAGTACGGTTGTGTCAGATATATTCATCCCTAGCGACTGCATTTTAAATTTAAATTACCGAAGGTTATCACTCAATTAGAGCTGCTAATACTATGCTTACGAGCTGACCTAACAGTGACCTCTGGCAATAAATGTGAATGTTTATAAATGATGTCATTGTTAATTTTATCAACATGATCTTGGCATAGAAATTCTCCAGTCGTGTACAGGTAAATGACCTTCAAAATAAATGAATCATTGTCATTATATAAGAAATGGCCACAAACAACTTATTTTCACTATTATTTTTTTATTTGTCTTTTTTGTTGTACTTGTACTAGTAGAATTCTACATCCCACCCCCCTTATCCTTACTTTTCTCAAGATAAACCCCTAAAAGCGATATTTTTAGTGAAGTGGTATTCTTATACTATATTTAAAGGGGTTCAAAACCCTCGTGTTTTTTCCACCTTAATGTATCCTATGCATCAAGGTGAAAAAACACCTGGCAGTGACTGGTCCCCCAGCCCCCCCATTTTACTTACCTGAGCCCTGGAATTTCCCATGCCAGGAACACGCTCTTCCTCTGCCCGGGGTTCTCAGCTCTTGATTGGATAGTTTGATAGCAGCGCAGCCATTGACTCCAGCTGCTGTCAATAAAATCCAATGACGCGGGCGCCAGGACCAAGTCCGGCATTCATAGTCTATGGACTCAGGAGCACGCCCGCAAAGTAACCCCCCCGGAAGACTGCTTCGCCTAGGGGGTTATCTGATGTGAGGAGGAGCCGTGAGAGCCGCCGAGGGACCCCAGAAGTCGAGGATCAGGATCACTCTGTGCAAAATTAACTGCACAGTGGAGGTAAGTATGACATGTTTGTTATTTAACCACTTCAGCCCCGGAAGGATTTACCCCCTTCCTGACCAGAGCACTTTTTGCGATTCGGCACTGTGCTGCTTTAACTGACAATTGCGTGGTCATTCAATGTTGTACCCCAACAAAATTGATGTCCTTTTTTTCCCACAAATAGAGCTTTCTTTTGGTGGTATTTGATCTCTGCGGTTTTTATTTTTTGCGCTATAAACAAAAAAGAGCTACAATATTGAAAAAAAGCAATATTTTTTTACTTTTTGCTATAATAAATATCCCCCCCAAAAATATAAAAAAAATAGTTTTCCTCAGTTTAGGCCGATATGTATTCTTCTACATATTTTTGGTAAAAAAAATTGCAATAAGCGTATATTGATTGGTTTGCACAACATTTATAGTGTCTACAAAATAGGGGATAGATTTATAGCATTTTTATTATTATTTTTTTTATTAGCAATGGAGGCGGTCTGCAATTTTTATCGGGACTGCGACATCAGACACTTTTGACACTATTTTGAGATCATTGTCATTTATACTGCGATCAGTGCTATAAAAATGCATTGATTACTGTGTAAATGACACTGGCGGTGAAGGGGTTAACCACTAGGGGGCGGTGAAGGGGTTAAGTGTGTCCTAGAGAGTGATTCTAACTGTGGGGGGGAGGGGATACACCTCACATGACAGAGATCACTGCTCTCGATGAGAGAGAGCAGTAATCTCTGTCCTGTCACTAGGCAGAACAGGGAAATGCTTTGTTTACAAAAGCATCTCCCCTTTCTACCTCTCCATAACATGATCATGGGCATCTGGCAGACATCAAGTCCATGGGACCTGTGGTCACGGAGACCACGGCGGGCGCGCGAGAGCGCACCCACAGCACTGCTTCTTAAGAGGACGTACCTGTACGCACTTTTGCCCACCAGCACAATTATGTCGACGTAAATCAGCGTACGCTGGTCGTCAAGCGGTTAAAAAAAAAATTTGAAGATTTACAATTACTTTAAATATAGATGACATTTGGGCAAGTAATGGAGAGGCTTTGCAGGGCTTAAAGTCCCTTGTTAGTTTAAAAATACACTCTAGTCACACCTGAAAATTATGCTTGAGATAAATATTGGAAACATTACCTATTTATTGACTAGTTTGTTTTTCACACACAAAAATCTAAGTCCGGCCGGTACAATGGGGGGGAGGGGGCAGAAGGATGGGATGTCCTGGCCGGTACAATTTACTGGAGAAAGGGGGGTGCTGGATACGTGCGGGCTGCTCTACATAGATAATAGCTGAATTGTGCCGAAATGCGCTCCTGCACCCGACACGAGCCTAAGACCAGCTCCGTCCTTCACTTTCCTGTCAGATAAGTAATCTCCGCCCGACAGGAGCTTTCTAGTCCCGGCCTGTGTGACCTCACTAAGAGGCCGGCCAAGAGGGGGGGTTGGAAAAGGAGCATAGAGTGCTGCCACCCACTGGAGCTGCGACCTGCAAGTGCGATCAAGGAGGAACCAAGCAGTGCATCACCCAATTAAGCAGATTGCCATCTGCAGATAACCTGATTAGCTTTGAATGGGGGCAGTGGCTGGGGGGAGTTTGCTTAATTAGCCATGGTATGTGTAATATGCAGCAGGAAAGGGGTTTAATGCACTGTCACTGATGCATTAGTGACCAGTGGCAGTTAATTAACCCATTTGTACTGCATTAGTGGCACCAGTGAGTTAATTAACACTGACACTGGTGCCACTAATGCAGCACAAAGGGGTTAATTAACTGCCACTGGTCACTAATGCATCAGTGACAATACATTAACCCCCTCCATGTTGCATGTTACAAATAAGATTGCTAATTAACCACTTGCCAACCCACCCCAGGAGGCAGCTACAAGCACCAGGACGTACCCACACGTTGCTGCCTGTTTCGGGCGCATGCTCCTCCCACCTACTCCCCTGTGATTGTACACAGCAGGAGTCTGTCATCAGATCCCAGCCAATAATTCATGGCTGGGAGCTGCTGATCAGCTGTGTCCAATCACAGCCCAGAGCTCTGTGTTGACAATCAACACAGGGCTCTGGACAGAGGGAACAATTGTTTTTTTTTCTTTTCCATGCAAAGCAGGAAAAATATACAAATCAATCAGTAGCAAAAAGCAGCACATATTACACATTGTTAGACACACAGTTAAGCCCTTGATTACCCCTAGATGTTAACCCCTTCCCAGCCAGTGTCACCCAACTTTGAAGCCGCCCTGCACAGTACGACTTCAGAGTAGCTTGCAAATTACGTCTTTAATAGAAGTCAATGCAAGCTGCTCTGAAGTTTTCCCCAAGTAGTGCAGGAACCTTTTTCTAAGTCGGAGCGACTTGAGTCACTCCGATTAGAACGATTCCATTGTACTGAATGGAGCGCGACTTGCCAGGCGACTAAGTCGCCTGACAAGTTGCCCTATTGTGAACCATGCCTAAGTCACTGATCGCCACTAATACAAGTATAAAAAAAATGACACTGACTCTCTTTATATGGGGGGAGGGTTGGGGGGGTCGCAGGTTTCCATCTTCACCCTGGGCACCAGATGACCTTGTCCCAACACTGACGGTCATAGACAGCTTGAATATCAGCCAGTTCAGCAGGAACCAGCTGAGATTCGAACCATGTATGGGTAGGCTGAATGTACCAAGTTGATGGATCTGTACACTTGGGTAGAACCAGCCTGACAGATTTTGCATAAGATTATCTCTAGAAGCTAGCATAGCCACTAGCAATAATCTTCCCAGCTCCCTCACCAGGAGAAGACAATGGCTTGGTGGGAGGGATTCCCCTATCAACACTGTCTGCATTGATGGGGGAATCAAGAGAATTTCCTTCCCATGGTTGCAGGTATGAAATTTGCTCCATTGATGGGCTGCGTAACTTATACTACAAGCTCAGCTTTCTTTTAAATAATGCCAGCCTTCCTCCCTGCCTCCTTCAATACTGTAAACTCTTGTACAAAACCAGAGACAATATTAATCAATTAAGCCGGCCGTAGATGGACAGAAATGTGGCTGCTTAGCAGAGGCTGGCAGAATTTTGACTCATCTATGGGCAGGCCGGTTGTGCAGAAGGTGATTCCTCTATTGAAGTTGATCTCTTGGGGAAGCCCCCCCACCTGGCAGAACACAATAGCACTGTGATAGGGATTCTCCTATCCATATTAAATATGTGGATGGGGAAATCAGACCTTTTTTTTCTTTCAACCTGCTGGATGAGTGAAAAAAAAAAGTATAATGTACTGTATGGCCTGCCTTAAACACATACAAATAAGTTATAATCATGAGAATTTTACAATAATAAATAACAGATGCATCCATTCAATTCACACTATGCAGACATTTAAAATCACAAACAAGAATGCAATCCCATGAATATATAGAAAACATAAAGTAAAATGGAGTATGGAATATATTCTCAAACCCAGGATAGTAAATAAAAGACTTATTAGAAAGAAAAACCTCAAAAAGGTAAAAAAATGGTGATTAAAGGGTGCAAAAATATTACTAAAAATAGCCCAAAGGGGCATGGCTTGTGGACACACCTTAGTAAGCTTCTGCCAGTGAACCTGGTACAATCATCCTGTGCACACATCCTAACAGCTGTTCAAGCCCTGCACTGGGATTGCTTGACTAGCACTCATCTTCCTTTTCAGTACATTATTTCCAAGCTCCCTGAATTTTGAATATGTCCTCAAAGAAGAATAGCGAGGCTGGTGGACAGACTGATGCTAGGCCACAAGTTGGCAATAAAATACCATTTGGCAGAAAATCCCACTGGAACAGAGCAAAGGAGTCAGTGGCACACTTAACAAGGGTTTCCAGTCACTCAGGTTCACCTGCCATTTATGATCTTTCCTTACAGCCTTCCATTTCTGATCACAACATGCAGGATAGCATCAAATCCTCTGGGAGGAGCAAAAAGTGTCCTTTGAAAATGTTTGGATTAAACAAGATATCTGTATGAGAATTGAATACACTGGGTCCTCCTATACCCACCTCGTTTCAAGCATTTATTCAGAAGTCTGTTTCTGAGCCTACTTTAAGGTTGGGACATCTACTGCTATGCTGCTCATGTGCATAGAAAGGCAAACATCCACCCCCCTGTGTTTCCTCTGCATGGAGTCTGTTTGTTTCCCTTCCCTGCAGTTCCCATTAGACTTATATCTTTTTATTATCTTCTGTTACTTCCTTTTACATTTTGGAATTGTGTCCTCACAGGGATTAAGAGCATTATCTCTGCCCAGTCTATTATCTTTGCAATAGTCTTCACTGGACTGCTGCTTTTCTCATTTAGTGCTACCATCTCTATGTTTATAATTGTAGTCAGAGTCTTCACTTGGAAATGTGATAGTTCTAACTACCAAGACCTGAGGTGTGCCTTGGCCTGGCTGGTCAGTATGCCTAAAAGAGGACATACCCTGAATAAATATGTATGAAATGTAAATGAAATAAAATGATGAAAATATGGGGGAAACGGGTGGGTGGGAACCCGGAAATGATCCAACGAAGGATCTGATGATGGAGGAGGAGGGATATATAGCCCTCAGACTCCTCCTACAAATGCAGCTAGCCTACGGCCAGCCTTCTAACTTGTAGTCAGAGTCTTCACTTGGAAATGCGATAGTTCTAACTACCAAGACCTGAGGTGTGCCTTGGCCTGGCTGGTCAGTATGCCTAAAAGAGGGCAAAAAGAGACACAAAGTAGGTGTGATGTGAAAGCTTCAATGAAGGGCCAGCAACAGCCATCCGTCGTGGAAACCTGGAAGACTACAAAGGGGTTTACGTATGTAGCTGCTAAACAGAGGATCTTCAGCGCCCTATGTACCTGATGATGAAGAAGGGACCCACTGTTCGGGATCTATGAAAGTTACCTCTGATCCAGACGAATAACCAGAAAAGGGGGTTTAAGATTCGAGCCTGGTTTGGCAAGTAACCTGGACATGAGAACGAACTGTTGTGGTGAGAGAATGCATGGGAAGAGGGAAATGAGCAGAGGAGGACAAATACTTAATCAAACACCGTAACTGTGGAACCATAATGAACCATGAACCTCTGGCTCATCCATCTATACTAATGATAGGGAAGTGGTAAGCATAGTAAGAGAACTGCCTGTAGCACTAACTGGGAACTGAGCCAAGGGTAGGCGACAGGAAGACTGAAACACCATAAACCTGGTCGGTAACCGGTGGCCGTGCCAAAGAGAACATCCCTGACTTCCCTGAATACCCTTGACGGTTTAGAGAGGGTGAGTTGCAAAAAATGGACACACTGACAGGAGTTGTAGGGGCCTAAATTGCTGGTCACCTGATGGATACTAGATATCGTTGGCAGACGAGACCAAATGGCTGATGCAACATGCAGCGAAAGCCCAAGATATGACCCTATGAAACCTTCCCACCCTTGGTTGAAGCCCTCAGAATACTCTGGATAAAGAACCATTTTCCAGATCGAACACCTGTGACCACACTTGCCCCCGGTTCTACACGCCACTGTAAAGAAATTCCAACCTCACCTGCAGGCGTACTGAGAAGAGCGGGAGCTGCAGCTGACACCTCTGCTCAAGCCGAGCGGGCTATGATCCCCTCCAACCCGTCTAACAATTGTAGCATGGACGTAAGATCGCATTAAGTACCGCATGAACTGGATTGAAGAAACATGTATGCAACATGTACTGCGCTGGTGGATGGAAGAGGTTGGGACGGAGTTCGGAATAACCACCTAAAATACTGCCCACCCCCCAGCAGAGGCCGGGAAAGGGGTACACCAGCAATAAAACTCAGCTGTGAGTTTGGTATGGTCCCCCCCCTTAATGCTGGGGTGCTACCATGCACTGAAACCCCAATGCGGTGGTGGAGGGATGAATGTGAATTGGCCGCTTCCGAAACGCACAACATGCCCTGAACTAAGAAAACACAAAGTAGAGAAATGAGAACAGATAACCAACCCACGAAAACAACATCACCCCTATGTACCTAACAAGTATGAGGATGTAGGTGCAGAAATGACAAGACCAACAGCGCGTGAATGTGAACCTAATGAAGACATACCCCTAGTGTATGTAGTGGGCGAGCCCGAGCAACCTGCAGCACCAAGACAGGTAATTAAAAATGAACAATCAGGGCTGATGTACCCACAGACCATGGTGGGTAGTAGTAAAGGTGTAATGGTGAACGTGCACGTATGACGTATGTTATACGGGCGAGAAGATTGTGGGACAACAATCAATTAAAAACGAAACCTCAGCCCGTATGGGTCCGTAGACATGACAGACCCTGGATATGAGCCCTAGCTAACAGAAATGCTACCAATGAAATGCTACGACAGAACAGAGACAGATAAAACAATCCTATAAGGCTAGTGTACCCACAGACCATGGTGGGTAGGCGTACAAGTGTAATGAAATGAACGTGCATCATATGACGTATGATATAAGGGCGAGAAGATTGTGGGACGACAATCAATTAAAAATGAAACCTCAGCCCGTATGGGTCCGTAGGCATGACAGACCCTGGATGTGAGCCTTGGTTAACAGAAATGCCACGAACGAAATGCTATGAACAAAATACCACAGAAAAACAGCGACAGGTAGCAAAACTGAAACCCTCAGGGCTTGTGTACCCACAGACCATGGTGGGTAGGCATACAAGTGTAATGAAATCGTACGGCAATCAATTGACAATGAAACCTCAGCCCATATGGATCCGTAGACGTGACAGATCCTAGCTGAGCACTAGCTAACAGAAATGCTACGACAGGGAAATGCTAGGAATGTAAATTGCTATGACAGGAAAAACTATGACAGAAAGCTACGAACGAAAACCTACGACGACAGAATTGCTACAAACAAAAAGCTACGATGACAGAAGTGGTACCGACAGGAAAATGCTACGAATGAAAAACGCTACCGACAGGAAAATGCTACGAATGAAAAGCTGGGACAGGAAATGCTACCGACAGGAAAATGCTACGAATGAAATGCTGCGACAGGAAAAAGCTAAGAATGAAATGCTGCGACAGGAAATGCTACCGACAGGAAAATGCTACGAATGAAATGCTGCGACAGGAAAAAGCTAAGAATGAAATGCTGCGACAGGAAATGCTACCGACAGGAAAATGCTACGAATGAAATGCTGCGACAGGAAAAAGCTACCGACAGGAAAATGCTACGAATGAAATGCTGCGACAAGAAAATGCTAAGAATGAAATGCTGCGACAGGAAAATGCTAAGAGTGAAATGCTACTGACAGGAAAATGCTACCAACAGGAAAATGCTATAAATGAAATGCTACCGACAGGAAAATGCTATGAATGAAATGCTACTGACAGGAAAATGCTATGAATCAAATGCTGCGACAGGAAAATGCTAAGAATGAAATGCTACCGACAGGAAAATGCTACCGACAGGAAAATGCTATGAATGAAATGCTGCGACAGGAAAATACTAACGACAGTGAAAATCTACCGACAGTGAAAAATGAAATGCTGCTACTGACAGGAAAATGAGGAAATGCTACGATCGAGATGTTACGAATGAAAATCTATGATTGAAAAACTACGAATGAAATGAACTAAATGCTGCGACAGGTAATGCTACGAACAAATGCTGCGACCGGAATGCTGCAAAAAAATGACAGATGCTGATATATTGTGGAAATCCAGCTAGAGAACTGAGCAAGAACTAGAATTAACGTCTGTCAAACAGTACACCATGTAATAATGGATTTTTTATTTACAGAGTCATCCTACAGCTGGGGTGATAGCTGGGGCCCGACTGGACACACAAGCAACATTAACCCTCTCATTGCATAGTGAGCAGAGTAATGTAGCTCCCCAAGACACCAAAACATATGTACACAGATAGAACAGGCTGTCCCCCCCAGCCAGCATGGCCTGTGTATGGTTGCAGCAACATGATATGAAGCTGGCCACAGCAGTGGAGCTAACCCACCAACCAGCCCCCCATCCTGGAACTGCCATCAGTGACCCCCCCTCTGCAGCTAGAAAGGGGGGGCAGCAGAAGAGCAACTGGATTCTGGGGGAGAGCATGAGGAGCTGCGGTGCAGAGGACTGGAGGGGCAGAGACTAGGAGGAGCTGGAATGGTTGGAGCCGGTGTTCTGCCGAGAAAGTTCCGCTCGGCGTATAAGTTCCCCCCTCTACTGCGCCTGTGCAGTAGATATCGACGGAAATAGCCGAAACAGAACAGCTGAAAATCAGCTGTACACGGCGCCTGTAAGAGGGCCCCTCGCGGGCTCGCTTCGCTCGCCACGCTTCGGGCACGGCATCGCTGCGCTCGGCACTTTTAGGTTCCCCTCTAGGTCCACTTGGATGGTGGGGAAGGAACCTGGACCCAGAGCGCAGGTGCCGTGTACAGCTGATTGAAGCATTTGAGCTTCGGCTATCTCCGGCAGCTGAGAGTAGTATGTACTGCGCAGGCGCTGCGCCTGCGCAGTACAGGGGGAACTTATCCGCCGAGGGAACATTCTCGGCAAGACACCGGCTGGAGGGGCAGAGACTAGGAGGAGCTGGAATGGTTGGAGAAGGCTGGAGGGGCGGAGACTAGGAGGAGCTAGAATAGTTGGAGCCGGCTGGAGGGGCGGAGCTCCACCCCCAGAGGACACCGCCTCCCCCATAAAACTGAGCCCAGCAAACCGGGAGAAATGGACGGTCCCCCAACACCC
Organism: Aquarana catesbeiana; assembly: GCF_042186555.1. Lineage (NCBI taxonomy): Eukaryota > Metazoa > Chordata > Amphibia > Anura > Ranidae > Aquarana > Aquarana catesbeiana. Next base: position 323,382,855 of record NC_133328.1, on the reverse strand, counting down.
CTCTGATGCTGGCATGACTAAGTAGAAGTGGGAGGACGGACGCCCCACATCCCCCCAGTGTGAGCACCAGGGAAGGCAGGCGGCGCCTCCTCGCAGATGCTGGATACAGCATGTGCATGTGGGCAGGCGGTCCCCCATGGTGCCCGGCGTGAGCACCGGGAGAGCGCGCCCCTCGATGGTCCTGGATTGCATACTGGATGCGTGGGTGGACGGTCCCCCAATGGTACCTGGCGTGAGCCTGGGAAAGGAACCGCCACCACTGCTGCTGCCGAACACCGCACTAAACCGGAAGTGACGTGCATTGCCCAGAAATGATCTGATGATGGAGGAGGAGGGATATATAGCCCTCAGACGACTCCTACAAATGCAGGCTAGCCTGCTGTCAGCCTTCTAACTTGTTTAAATGGCTACACACAAAGGAAAAAATGTTCTCTGGGAATATCAGGGGTTTAAATTATGCCATCAAGAAGAGAGCTGTGTTTGACTATTGACTATTTAGCTTTTTACAATCCAGCCTTAGCTTGTTTGCTGATGAAACACCTGTCTGCTGAAACTTCTAAATTTCTACACGGTTCATTTGTATCACTCTTTTTATTTCATAGCATTGGAATTTTGATCAGCTGCAATGCTCTCTTTTCCTGCAAATGGGTCCAAGTAGACAGTTAGGGAAGATGCCCTTTTATTCATTGTAGTCTTTATGCCATGGAATATTTCCTAGCTATTATAAATGTGCCCGCTCCCTTCACTACCAAAAATGTCAAACTCCTAGCACAATTTTTGGATGACCTATTGCACTTAACCTTGGACACCCCCTGCTTGATGTTATAATCTTGTTTGGGAAAATATGGGTAAATATGTGAAGCTGAGTTTAGTGGATTTTTGTCATATTATACATCCTACCAATAGTGAGTGTATAGGGGGAGATTTACTAAAGCAGGTGCTCTCAGAATGTGGTGCAGCTGTGCATGATAATCAATCTGCTTCTAATTTCAGCTAGTTTGATTAGGCTTTGACAATAAAACCATGAAGCTGATTGGTTTATATGCAGAGGTGCACCAAAGTTTGCACTCTCCAGCTTTAGTAAATGATCCCCTATGTGTCATTCTAAAATGCACCACTTGGACATAGACATTGATTTGGGTACATGAGACATTATTCCTTACATCTGCTCTGTAACAATGGAGGTGAGGGGCATCTTGCATCTCTCTCCCATAGTGGTGACCATTCAAACAAAGTGGGAAATAACCTGGGGATTTTAGAAAATGGCTGACTATGATCACCCTTTACTCATACTTTAACCTCACTTTATGGCTTTACCTCTTTCCAAGGGAAATTAAGAGATGCCATAAAAGCCTTGCTCAGAGGTCTGAACATTATTGAGGTGAGTGCTTATAAATTAGGCAGTTGATGAAGGGAGGAGGAGACCTGCCAACATGTTTTTTGTGGCAAGAACCTCCTATATCTCTAGTTCTGGTCCTGTCATGGAGTTTACCTGGCTGCAAATGGTTTAAAATGGCATTTCCCCCTCCTCCCACAATATCAGACTGGCTCAGGGAGTTTCACCTCATCATCTTGTTTGAAAAGCTAACATAAACTGACAGGAGCTGACCATTGTAATTTTAAAAAACTTGGTCTTTATGGATTGAAATGGTTGATAACTTTTTGGGGCCCAGTCCCTCCCCCCACTGCTATTCTTTTTGAATAGTTTGTGTGGAAACCCCTGCATGTTTTCACCAGTAGTGAAATAAAGCATAGATTAGAAAGCCATAGAAGTGTGAATTCTTTTTTTTTTGCAAATTATTTTGTACAAATTGATAATGTTCGATTACAACATCTCAGTTAGTGTGTATTTGTTGCATTTCCATATCATAAGTATGTTTGTGCAGTGTATTTTGTAGATGCTCTGTTTTCTTTCTAAAAACATCAATAAAAATCTGATTAAAAAGGAAAAAACAGGCTAAAAAGAAAAAAATTATTTTACAAGATGGGATTAAACAGGTGTTATGATTAAAATGTGGTTATGGATAAGTAAACCCACAGCATATGTGAACAATAGAAACAACAGGATACCAATAAGGAATAGACATCTTGCAGAAAAAGTTAAATAAAAAGTAATACGTAGCCTGGCATGCGGATGACAATCAGGTAAACTGATATAAAGTTTGAGAGTGCAAGAGAGACCATGTTCACTCAATGCATAGTGCGACTGCAACTTGGCCACTTCTTCAAGAGCAAATGTTCAAGTGGAAAAAAACCTTCCAATCCCTTACAGCCAAGGAAGCTGCCATCTTGACAGTTCAGTTGAGAGCTAACATGATTGAAGGCATGCCTTGCATTTAATTGTTTGGGGAAAAAAACAGAGAGCAGAGGTGATGTTATCACATACTGTAGTACAGGTATAAGGTATACAAGAAAAAAAAACAAAGAAAAAACATTTTAAGAATTAAAGTTTCGTAAATAGAGCCATTTTTGCATTGTTTAAAAAAAATGTTTAAAAAAATCATTGAGGTAAAACCCTCAAACATTATATATTTTCTGAAAGAAGAGTCCATGCAGAATAAAATAGTGATAGTTCCAAATTTTAAAGACATAAGATCTTAATACAACAAGGAGAGAGATTGTTCTGGGGGTGCCCTATTTGGAGTCTAGGAAAGTGATCTAGTGGCTGCACATCGGCCCAATTACTTCCACCTGACAGCTGACAGTCAAAAGGCCAGATTTACATGCATTGTGTGTGTTAAACCCACTGCTACTTCTAACCTAGGAGACATTTCGGTGGCAGTGAAAATGTTAATCTATGGATTGTTTACTTTGAGGAAATATATCATTTTAGTGGTTTTAAGTACTCTGCAGACCTAAAATGTGCATTTGAACATAAAAATGAATTATATACTGTAGATCCATCAGCAAAAAAGTTCAATATTTTTCCCTTTATATTTTTGCTCAATAAAGGTGTAGCATGATTGATTACAACATATGTGGAATGTGTATATACAACAGGATATTGTATTTTTTGCTTCAAAATGCTTGTTCTGTTCCCCTGAAGATCTGCACTTTCCTCCTCTGATAGCAGTAGTCTCTTACACTGTCTGCAGCCCAGCAAGTAAAAATCTAGATTCGGGATGCCCACACCTCCACATTGACTGCTCCAATCATGGCCCAAGGGCTGAAGACCTTACAAGTCTTGCCTCTACCCTCAGCATGGGAGTTAAAGCATACTGTATCTAAACCTAAATACACCACCAGGTGAAAATAAAGGAAAAAAGCCCTCCCTCCACCAAAAAAAGTGAAGCCACAACATTTAAGGCTTGGTAAACTGCATATAATACATTTTTACTTTTGGGATTAGATACACACACCCTTGAGCTCATCTCTCTGTCACTCTACACTCTCCAAACAGCAAGTTTCTTCTTAGGACATAAGAACTGCAACACACCTTGTCCTGCTACTCCCTCTGCCTGTCTGAACTCTGTTGTACAGGGGATTGCAAGGGACAGATACTAAGTCAATTTTAGGTGTTTACTCAAAGCTACATTAATGTGTGTATGTGTGTTTTGTCTGTGGATTTAATCCTTGACTTTATGTAAATGTGCATATATAGTCATATATACAGTATATATATTTTTTTAAATGCATATAGCATTTATCTCAATGGGACATGTTAAAATATCAGCAGTAACAGTTAATGAGCCATGTTGTTGGCTCTTTTTTGCAATTTAAGCCAGTAAATAAATAATTCCAGTAGAGTTCTATGTGGGCTTAATAATTATTATCCTGGCTTGAATTTCATGTAAAATAAATGTTCCTCTAAGAAAATCCAGTATCAAATATTAGGTGATCGATAAAGTTTTCTAGCTGTAGAGGTAATGTTCAAAGCATACTACATTAGTTGATTGAAAAGTAATGCCTCCATGTCCATTACTTACGACTTGGTGGGAATAGTTTAATAAAGTAAACACAGAAATAATTCTTAGAAATATGTATTTTATTTTTTTCTACATAGAAATACATATACATAAAATAGATACACATGCCGTATATCCTACCTATAGTAAACACATTTTAGCCAGCTTTTGTAGAAGTCCACATTCCAACACTGGCTTGACAGATTTCTCAGCTTCTGTATTGGACAGGTAGTGATGTCCATGAAGATCTTACAACTTGGAAAAAAGATGGAATATTTAAGTTGCCAAGTCCTGACAGCATGGTGAATGCTGTAGGGTGGTGTGATTTAGTGTCTCAGTTCTTAGTAGCATGATTGCTGGGATTTTAGATTTTTTCAGCTTTCATCTCAGCTATTACCCATTGGTGATGGGTGCACCAGAACTCCCGAACGTGAAAAAAATTTGAACCCAAACCACGAGCCCTACTAAAGTCTATGGGACCTGAACTTGAAAAATCAAAAGTCTCCATTTGAATGCTTATATACAAATTATTGGCCATAAAATGGGTTTGGGGACCTGGGTACTGCCCTGGGGGACAGGTATCAATGCTAATTTGTTTAAAAAAAAAATAGTTTTTAAGCACTTGCTGACCACCTACCGCACTTGTACTGCGACAGGTCGGCTCTATTAATTAAACGTTGTACCAGTATGTCATTTCATACACTGGGGGGCTCTCGTGTGCTGCCAGAGGTGCGATCGCACGCTGATTTGACAGAGGGGGAGCCAATCAGCAGGTCCGGTGGACCCGAAGTTTGACAGGCCCCCACAATCATTCCTGAGAGAGACAGAAGAATGCAAACAAGGCAGATCGCTGCTCTGACAGGGGAGACGATAGAGAGCGTGTGTTCCTGCAAAGCAGGAACACACGCTCTCTGTCTTCACCCAGTCAGAACAACCCCCACACAGTTAGCAAGAACCAGCTAGGCACACGGTTAACCCTTTGATTGCCCCTGACGATAACCCCTTCCCTGCCAGTGTCATTTATACAGTAACAGTGCATATTTTTAGCACTGATCACTGCAGTAATGTCACTGGTTCCCAAAAAAGTGTCAAAAGTGTCAGCTAGGTGTCCGTTTTGTTGGCCGCAATGTCACAGTCCCGCTAAAAATTGCTGATCGCCTCCATTACTAGTAAAAAAATAGATAAATAAAAGTGCCATAAAAATATCACATAGTTTGTAGACGTGATAACTTTTGCACAAACCAATCAATATACGCTTTTACCAAAAATATGTAGAAGAATACACATTGGCCTAAACTGATGAAGAAATTAGATTTTTTTACATTTTTTTCATTGGATTTTTTTTATAGCGGAAAGTAAAAAATATTGTTTTTTTTTCAAAATTGTTGCTCTTTTTTTGTTTATAGCGCAGAAAAAAAAAATTGCAGAGGTGGTCAAGTACCACCAACAGAAAGCTCTATTTGCGGGACAAAAAGGACATACATTTTATTTGGATACAGTATCGCACCACCGTGCAATTGTCAGTTAAATTAACGCATTGCCGTATCGCAAAAAATGGCCTGGTCTTTAAAGGGGTAAAACCTTCTGGGGCTGAAGTGGTTAAAGGAGCAGTGATTTTAATGAAGCTTAACCACTTCAATACCAGGCACTTAGACACCTTCCCGCCTAGGCCGATTTTCAGCTTTCAGCACTGTCGCAATTTGAATGACAATTGCGCGGTCATGCTACACTGTACTCAAACAATTTTTTTATCATTTTGTTCGCACAAATAGAGCTTTCTTTTGGTGGTATTTGATCACCTCTGCGGTTTTTATTTTTTGCACAACAAATAAAAAAAGACCGAAAATTTTGAAAAAAAAGTTTTTCTTTGTTTCTGTAAAAATTTTTTGTAAATAAGTACCTTTTCTTCTTCAATGACGGGCACTGATATGGCTGCACTGACGGGCACTGTTACGGCAGCACTTATGGGCACCGATGAGGTAGCACCAATGAGGTGGCACTGATGAGGTGGCACTGACGGGCACTGATAATGGGCACTGATAGGCGGCACTGATGGGCACTGATAGGTGGCACTGGTATGTGGCACTGATGGGCACTCATAGGTGGCACAGATGGGCACTCATAGGCGGCACTGATGGGCACTCGTAGGTGGCATTGATGGGTACTTATGGGTGCCACTGATGGGTACTTATGGGTGGCACTGATAGGTGGCACGGATGGGCACTGATGGTCACTGATAGGTGGGCACTGATGGGCACGGATGGGCACTGACAGGTGGCACCGATGGACACTGATGGGTGGCACTGATGACACTGATTGGTGGCACTGATGCCCCTAAGGGTGGCATTGCTGGGCATCACTGCAATATAATGGTGCCAATCAGTGCCCATTTGTGGGCACTGATTGGCACAGATTGGGCACTGACTGGGCACATTGGGCACATGTGGGTGGCCATGGGTTACATACCTGGCCATCCACATGTTGCCCCCTTCCCTGGTGGTCCTAGTGGCAATCCCTGGTGGTCCAGTGTGGTCATCTGACGGGGGGCTGCGCTGATAAACAATCAGCGCAGACCCCCCTGCCAGGAGAGCCACCGATCAGCTCTCCTCTACTTGCGTCTGCTAGACGCAAGTGAGGAAAAGCCGATCAATGGCTCTTCCTATTGACATTGTGATCAGCCGTGATTGGACATGGCTGATCACGTGGTAAAGAGCCTCCGCCGGACTGACACACCGCTCCACCGATCGCGGCGATGCGCATCCCCGCGGGTGCGTGGCGGCATGTTATCCTGCTGGACGTCATATGATGCCCAGTCAGGATAATGTAACCACGGCCCGGCCGTCATTCCACTATAGGACAGGTGGGAAGTGGTTAAAGTGAAATAATAAAAATGAACAATTCCCTTCAATATAGTGTCTGGGTTTTTCCAGCTGCAAGCTTTCTTGAAAAAAAAAAAAAACATTGCCAGTAATCCAAAAAAGTGAAAAAAATCATGTAGGGGTCCCCCAAAGGGTCTGGTATGGATTTAAAGGGAACTCCGTGCCAAAATTAAAAAAAAAACACATGAGGTCCCCCCAAAATCCATTCCAGCCCCTTATCCGAGCATGCAGCCTGGCAGGCCAGGAAAGGGGGGGACGAGTGAGCGCCTCCCCTCCCTCCTGAACCATACCAGGCCACATGTCCTCAATGTGGGGGGGTGCTGTGGGGCAGTTTGGGCTCTGATATGCTCGGTCTGAACAGCTCGCCTAACACTATTACCCATCTCACACAAATCAGTATTAAAGAATAGCAATATTAGTGCTTTCGATTAAGGATGAGCCAAACACCCCCCCCAGTTCGGTTCGCACCAGAACATCCGAACAGGCAAAAGATTTGGACGACCAAATGAACACCGTTAAAGTCTATGGGACACTAACATGAAAAATCAAAAGTGCTCATTTTAAAGACTTATATGCAAGTTATTGTCATAAAAAGTGTTCAGGGACCCGAGTCCTGCCCCAGGGGACATGTATCAATGCAAAAAAAAGTTTTAAAAACTGACGTTTTTTCAGGAGCAGTGATTTTAATAAAGCTTAAAGTGAAACAATAAAAATTAAATATTCCTTTAAATATCGTGTCTGGGTGGTGTGTATAATATGTCTGTAAAGTGGCACAGTTTTCCCGGGTTTAGAACAGTACCACAGCAAAATTACATTTTTTTTATTATTATTTAAGCTTTATTTAATTTTTTTGCATGTACAAAAACAGAAGAATCAACCATAAAATACATATAATCTACATTTATAGCAATCACACACTGATTTCCCCCCCCCCCTCCCAATCTGTTCTCTGCTGTCTTTCTTTTTTAAATCACCGCTGACCTCCTCCTTCATCCCCTCTGCAAACTTCCCGGGCAATTTAAAGGCCAACCATCTTTCCCAAATACCTCTGTATCTTTCAGCCTGTCCCTCCCTCCTCTCTGCTGCTTAGATATTCCATCTTGCAGATGTAGTCTACTCTTTCCAACTACTCTTTTATACTTGGTTTTTCTTTATGTAGCCATTTTTTTGGTATTAGTCCCTTTGCGGCGTTCAGTAGGGGTGGAATTAATGTTTTCTTATATTGTTTTTCTGTGTCATTTGTACCATGGAACAGACAGGTCCAAGGGTTATTTAATATTCTCTCCCCCATTATCTCTTTTATGTATTCTGCCAATATTCTTTTACTTTTGGGCACTCCCACCAGATATGCATCATTGTGCCAATTTGTTTGCACACCTGCCAACATTGTGGGGATTTATCTTGCTGAAATTTGTGGATCTTCTCTGATGTCAGGTACAACCGTACCAAACACTTATTATTCACTTTAATAGTGTTTAAATCTGTTGCGAAATTATGTACTGCTCCAATCATTTGTGTTTCCTCCAATTTTATACCCATTTCTTGGTCTCATTTTTCTATACAGGGTAATGGCCCTCGTCCCTCTAGCTCTGTTAGGATATCATCATACTTGGGATATCCCATGTTTTAACAATGTTTTTATATTGCGGAATTGCTGCTAAACTCCCATTTTTTTTTTCCTACTAGGAAGTGCAAAGTTTACTCTAGGCTTTTTGTTTTGCCATATATATTTTAACATCATTATTTTTATTACTCTAAAAAAAACTTTGTGGAATTGCTATCTGCAGCATTTGGAACTTATAAATTATTTTTGGTAGGATCACCATTTTTAACATATTTATCCTACCTATCCAGGACAGGGGTCTTATTGAGATATTCTTGATCTCTGTTTTAATTTCATTAACTAGTGGGATGTAATTTGCCTGATATAACTTCTCTAGGGTAGGTGTCAATTTGATTCCTAGGTATGTTCATTCTTTTTTTGCCCACATAAATGGGAATACCCTTTGTAATGCTTGTTCTTCTTTTTTATTTATTCCTATATTTAATATTTCTGTTTTTATTGGGTTTATTTTGATTTTATTTTGTTTGGAGAGTCTCCATAGAACCATGTTGGGATTGTCCTTGAGTATAATTTAGTATTTGTGTCCTGTGCTATATGTGTCTCTTGCAGGAATATTATCTTGGCGGAGTATCTTTCCAGTTCCCTTAGTACCATATGTCTTTTTCCTGGGGAATTCAGGCCTCTTACATTATATATTAAAAACTTTGTACCCATCATTGTTATTCTCTCCTCCTTTCCTTCCCCAACCCTCTCCCCGCCCCGGGGGGCTTCCGTCCCCCCAAAAAAGGGGGGAGCCCCTACCCATGAGGCAGGAATGAGGGAGCCCCTCCAGAGAACATCCGAGAAAGCGGAAAATCATTTGTAAATCTACAGATCGATTCCCACCTTTTCCCTACCACTCCCCCTCTCCCCGTCTCCCCTTCATCATCTGTTGGTATTTTGACCTCATGGTCTTTGAGCAGCGTTTACTCCCTTGTCCCTCTGCTCTTTCAGGCCCGAGGTGGTGTTCTGTCTGGCACTGTCAGATCAACCTCTCCTACTATCAGTGAGGCAGTTCCAGAACACGCCAAGCATCCAGGTCTCTATCCCCTTTCTAAGAATCATTTCATACTTTCATCTAACTCCCAGCATATATATTTAAGTATTGGGCTTCAGTTCATTGTTCTTGCTCTGGGTTTTATTTTTTTCTCCGGGATCGACTGCCACTGCTCTTCTCCCTGTATAGTTCTTTCTTGTCTTTGTGCCATCTCTCTTAGACTGTCTGGTATTGGGATCTCCAGTTTTGTGCAAAATTCGGCAATTTCTTCGATAAACCTAAGTTTTACAAAACGTCCATTTTTGCTGCCAATCAGACAAGATGGGAAGCCCCAGTTATATTGTATTTCATGTTCCTGTAGTACCAACAGTAGGGGTTTTAAAGTCCTTCTTCTTCTTAAAGTTTCTTGTGAAAGATCTTGAAAATTTTGTATAGTATTTCCTTCAAATTTAATTGGGGACTTACCCCTCATGATTCTCCAGAGTCAATTTTTTTCCTCACAGTTGTCAAATCAAACTATGATGTCTTTTGGACTTTCCAGCAAAATTTCCTTCGGTCTTCTTAGTCTGTAGGCTCTTTTGATTTTTATTGGAGTTGTTACCTCTTAACCACTTGAGCCCCGGACCATTATGCTGCCTAAGGACCAGAGGTCTTTTTCCAATTTGGCACTGCGTTGCTTTAACTGCTAATTGCACGGTCATGCAATGCTGTACCCAAACGAAATTTGCGTCCTTTTCTTCCCACAAATAGAGCTTTCTTTTGATGGTATTTGATCACCTCGGCGGTTTTTATTTTTTGCGCTATAAACGGAAAAAGACCAAAAATTTTGAAAAAAAATGATATTTTCTACTTTTTGTTATAAAAAAAATCCAATAAACTCAATTTTAGTCATACATTTAGGCCAAAATTTATTCGGCCACATGTCTTTGGTAAAAAAAATGTCAATAAGCGTATATTTATTGGTTTGCGCAAAAGTTATAGCGTCTACAAACTAGGGTACATTTTCTGGAATTTACACAGCTTTTAGTTTATGACTGCCTATGTCATTTCTTGAGGTGCTAAAATGGCAGGGCAGTACAAAACCCCCCCAAATGACCCCATTTTGGAAAGTAGATACCCCAAGGAAATTGCTGAGATGCATGTTGAGCCCATTGAATATTTATTTTTTTTGTCCCAAGCGATTGAATAATGACAAAAAAAAAAATATTTACAAAAAGTTGTCACTAAATGATATATTGCTCACACAGGCCATGGGCCTATGTGGAATTGCACCCCAAAATACATTCAGCTGCTTCTCCTGAGTATGGGGATACCACATGTGTGGGACTTTTTGGGAGCCTAGCCGCGTACGGGGCCCCGAAAACCAATCACCGCCTTCAGGATTTCTAAGGGCATAAATTTTTGATTTCACTCCTCACTACCTATCACAGTTTTGAAGGCCATAAAATGCCAAGATGGCACAAAACCCCCCTAAATGACCCCATTTTGGAAAGTAGACACCCCAAGCTATTTGCTGAGAGGCATGTTGAGTCCATGGAATATTTTATTTTTTGACACAAGTTGCGGGAAAGTGACAATTTTTTTTTTTTTGCACAAAGTTGTCACTAAATGATATATTGCTCAAACATGCCATGGGCATATGTGGAATTACACCCCAAAATATATTCTGCTGCTTCTTGTGAGTACGGGGATACCACATGTGTGGGACTTTTTGGGAGCCTAGCCGCATACGGGGCCCCGAAAACCAAGCACCGGCTTCAGGATTTCTAAGGGCGTTAAGTTGTGATTTCACTCCTCACTATCTATCACAGTTTTGAAGGCCATAAAATGCCAAGATGGCACAAAACCCCCCTAAATGACCCCATTTTGGAAAGTAGACACCCCAAGCTATTTGCTGAGAGGCATTGCAGAATAGAATAGAGTAAAAAAGAGCAGAACAATAGAGAGAGAATAGAGAGAGAGAGAACAATAAAACAACAACTATTTTTGGTTTTTTTATTTTATATTTTTTTTGTGTTTTTATTTTTTTTTATTTTTTTTATTTTTTTTTTTTTTACACTTTTTTTTTAGTAACTTTTAACTTTTGTAACTGGTTCCAGGTTTGGGTCTCTCAAAATGCAATGGCAACTTGGGAGACCCTGTGTTAGTGTGCCTAGTCTGTGCAGTGCTGAACCCTACGCTAATACTCAACTAGTGTATGGTAGCGTTCAAAGCATTCACCCATGCAAAGACCAGGATTGCCAGGACAGGAGGGACAATAAGACCGGGTGTCACACCTAAATCTGCGCTTGCTGCAGACACGACATCTTTTTTGGGGGGCTCGTTGGGTAGGGGTACTCGGGATGGCATAAAGAAAATGCCTCTCATGCAGCCGGCTTACTGCATTTGGTTGGGGAAGGTGAGGTAGAGCACCGTCTGGAAACAGAAGGGCTCTGACGATCTCTTTCTGGAATTTAAGGAAGGATCCAGTCCGTCCTGAAGCTCTGTATAGCACATGAGCGTTCAGCAAAGCCAATTGAAATAAATAAACAGACACTTTTTTGTACCAGCGTCTGGCCTTACGGGCAACTAGGTACGGCGCCAACAACTGGTCGTTGAGGTCCACCCCTCCCATATTAAGGTTGTATTCGTGGACACAAAGGGGTTTCTCCACAACACCAGTCGCCGTAGGAATTTGGGTCATCGTGTCTGCATGAAGGGAGGTGAGAACGAAAACATTCTTCTTATCCCTCCACTTCATAGCGAGCAAATTATTATACTTCAAGCAGGCTCTCTCCCCCAGCCTAAGACGGGAATCTACAAGCCGCTGGGGAAAGCCCCGGCGATTAGGTCACACGATGCCACATGCTCCAATCTGCTGATCAAACAAGTGACTAAAAAGTGGCACGCTCGTATAATAATTGTCCACGTACAAGTGGTACCCCTTTCCGAATAAGGGTGGCACCAAGTCCCACACTATCTTGCCAGCGCTTCCTATGTAGTCAGGGCAGTTTGTCGGCTCTACGTGACTATCTTTGCCCTCGTAAACCATAAAACTATATGTATAGCCTGTGGCCCTGTCACAGAGTTTATACATCTTGACCCCGTATCTGGCACGCTTGCTGGGAAGGTACTGTTTGAATGACAAGCGGCCAGAAAATTTAATCAGGGACTCATCAACTCAGACAACTTGATGGGGGGTAAACAAGTCTGCAAAACGTTGGTTGAAGTGGTTTACGAGGGGCCGAATTTTGTAGAACCGATCGTATGCAGGGTCTCCACGAGAACGACAGAGTTCATTGTCGTTGAAGTGCATGAACCGCAAAATCTGCTCGTATCGTGCCCTGGCCATGGAAGCAGAGAACAAGGGCGAATGGTAAATTGGGTCAGTGGACCAATATGACCGCAACTTACTCTTTTTATTCAACCCCATGAGGAGGGAAAGGCCCAGAAAGGTCTTAAATTCGAAGACCGTAATTGGTCTCCAATCTCTGGCAAGGAAGGACTGGGGATTAGCGGCGATGTGTTGACCAGCGTATAAATTGCTTTGGTCCACAATAGATCTATAGAGATCTTCGGTGAAAAACAGTGAATAAAAATCCAGTGGCGTAAAGTCAACTGTTTCCACCTGAATTCCGGGTTGGCCAGTGAAAGGGGGAAGTACGGGTTCTGCAGAAGTGGTGGGTTCCCAATTCGGATTGGCCAATGCAGCAGGAAGGGCACTATGGGCACGACGGGCCTGTCTTTGTCTTCTTGGTGGCAGCGGGACACTACTAGTGCTTGTCACCTCACCAGCTTGAACTGCACTTATGGGACTCGCCACGTCACCACGTGATACTGCAGTGCTGGATGTATGACCAGGGTGTACTAGGCCGCTGGTGCTTGCCAGTTCACCAGAAGGAATAGCGGCGCTAGTACTTCTCTGCTCCATACGAGAGCCCTGCGGTTCTTGCACTTCAAGGACAGAAGAAGATTGGGGTCTGGTACGCCTGACTCTAGCAGGGACCACAACTCTGTCATCAGAGCTATCTGTCATGGAGCCGCTGTCCTCTACAGGTTCGTATTCTGAGCCTGAACTTGACAGATGAGTGACTTCCTCTTCACTATCTGTCATACTCAGAAATGTGTAGGCCTCTTCACTAGTGTACCTTCGATTTGCCATTTTGGGCTCTAAATTTAGGGGTACACTAGTGAGACTCACAGGCAAAAAAGCTCCTGACTGTCAGCGACTGTATCAAAACGCTACCAAAAAACTGTTAGCGATCGCAGGGATCAGGCCTGACTCTGCGAACGCTGCAGTTAAGTGTGCTTAGTGTTTTGTAAGTGTCAGTTATCGATCGATACTGCACTTGGGTGGGCTGGGCAGGGCTGGGCCGAGGGGCAAAACGCAGGTGCTAGCAGGTATCTGGGCTGATCCCGCTAACACTGCGTTTCAGGGAACCCTAAACTGCTGGGGAGTATAGATCTGATCGAATCAGATATCGATCCGCTCAGATACTTTAGCACTAAGGGAGGTGTATGCTGCGTGCGTGGGTGTTAGCGGTACTGGCGCTAACCTGACGCTGCCTGGGGCGACGCAGACCTTAGCTGACCCTAAAAATGTAATTTATATCACCGCCGGGCAATTAGGGGGTTAAACCTTTATAAGGTAATAAACGGCGGGTGCCCTAAAACTATAATAAACTGTAATAAACTATAATAAACTACAAAAAACAAACTAGCTAACCAGCGTCACCTGCAACACTTAAACGGTGATCGCTGGTGAAAGGGTTAACTAGGGGGCAATCAGGGGTTTAAAACCTTTAGCAGGTAGTATATGGGGGTCCCTGTCACTATAAAACACTGACAGCGAACCTATATACTTACCTCCCTAACTAGCGTCACCTGTGTCACTAATACAGCGATCAGAAAAACGATCGCTTAGCGACACTGGTGACAGGGGGTAATCAAGGGGTTAACCTTTATTAGGGGGGGTTAGGGGGGTACCCTGGACCTAAGGAGGGGTACCCTAGACCTAAAGGGGGCTAACCTAACTGCCCTAACACTTGTAACTGACACAAACTGACACCAATGCAAAAAAAAAAAAAAAAAATGCTATTGGTGTCAGAGTGACAGGGGGTACAGGGGGGTGATCGGGGGGTGATCGGGGGGTGATGGGGGGTGACAAGTGTGCCTGGCGTGTTCTACTGTTAGTGTAGTGTTGTGCAGACTTACTTGATGTCTTCTCTCCTCGGCGCCGCGACGAAAAGACCGGCTCGAGGAGGGATGACATCACTTCCTTTCCCTCTGTTTACATTACAGAGGGAAAAGAAGCATTTTCTTTCACCGGGAGCGATTGGGAGGGGGTGGCCAACAATGGATGGCCTCCCCCTGACCTCTCATCGCCCGGGAAGAAATGGCGACCGCCTCCGGCTTCCTTCTATCTCTGTTCTCTTGGTCTTCTAATCTATAAGCCTGTTCCTGTTGTTCTCTTTTTAGAGATTGTATTTCTCCTTTTAATTCTTTTATTATTATTGTATGGCAGTCCGTTTTTCTCTCTACTTCCTCAACTCTTTCAAGCATATGTCCCAGGCCTTTGTGGATTATCTCCATTTCAGATTTTAAAGATTTTTCCAGGGCCGCAAACATGGTTTCCATGTCTGTTTTTGTTGGTAGTTGGGTTTTCCTTACCTGATCCTCATCTTTCCCTGCCTCTAGCTCTATATCAGAGTCTTGTTCTATTCTAGACTCTGAAAGAGTGCTTGTCTCTGCGGGTAGTTTATTCTGACCCTTTTTCTCCTTTTTTTCCTTGGTCTCTGTTTGGCGGTCTTTGGTACTTTGTTGTTTCTTTACTCCATTTCCTCCGTGGGTTACAAATGTATTCATCAGACCTGGGCTGGGGCTTAATCAAGGATGGGGTGATTTCTGTCGCCACCTTCCTCCTCATGTTTTTCCCAAATATTGATTTTCCATTTTTTTCTTCTTTTCTTTTCTCTTTCTCCTTTCAGGCCATTTATAAATTGTCCAATACTATGACAGTATAAGGACCAACATGCAGAGGGATGGTGGGGTGGTGAGTGTTTCAGTCTCTAGATATGTATATATTTTTTATATATATTTTTTTATATATATTACCCAGGGAATCACTGTAGACCTTTAGTCTCTGGAGTCTTTATCCCAACCCCCCCCACCGGGTTTCAGAATACTTTGGCTTCTGTGCCCACAAAACACATTGCACTTTCAGGAATCGTCAGACATGCAGGAGAGAAACAAACAAAAAAAAAAACAAGGTTTTTCCTTTCCTTTCCAAACAGAGATATTTCAAGCTGTACCGCTCTTCAGAACACACCATGTAAACCTTGTACACTGTGTGTGTGGGACCAACAGTTTATTCAGGATTATACCTGCATATGTCACTGTGTGTCACTGTATGTCACATGTGCTTTATATAACATATAAGCGCTGTGTGTAAAAAGTAAATTTTGCCTGTTGTACTCACCACTCCCACTTCCTTCTGTATAATCTCTGTTCTTGCTGTATTTAATAGCTCTTTTGTCTCTCAAGTCCTACTATGTTTTCTCCTTTCCTTTTCTCTCTCTTTCCTCTCACATGCATGAGATAGCCAACACGGGGGTGGTATGCTCAGCGGGGTCCCCAAATGGTGTTCCCCACACTCTCTCCAGACAGTGACTTAGCTCTATTTGGTTGTCTCCCGACTGCTGCCGAGTGTCTAGTGTCTCCGCCTACACTCGTACCCTTTGATCACCTCCAAAAGCCTCTGGATCTCGTTGCTCATCTGCTCTGGCACCTCTTGTTGGACCTTCACCAGAGAAGGGGAGGGAGCACCTCTTCTCCTCCTCACCTTCGTCTCTGGTCCCACACTGCACCCCATTTCCCGTCTTCACTGGCAGGGGATACGCCATCCCGACAGGGCCAACGGAAGTAAAAGGGGGTCACCTCCTCCACTCCCAGCCTGTGCTCCACACTGCAATGTCTGCCCGGTTCACATCCCCAGAGAGGCACGAGGTGGACATGCCGATTCCCAGAACATGCCTGGGGTAAGATGTGCTAGCAAGGCTCGGGCGGTCTCCAGCTATTCCATTCAGCGGGGATAGCAGGCCAAAGGCTCCTATGGAGTGCTCTGAACCAGCGCCAGTGCCATTACTAAAAATGGCATGGGTCCCCGGTCCATTACTAGGCACTTTGGGTCTGGTATGAATATTAAGGGGAACCTTGAACCAAACTTTTTTTTAAAAATTGCGTGGTGGTACCCCCAAATTCCATACCAGGCTCTTCAGGTCTGGTATGGAAATTACGGAAAACCCTGTGCCAAATTTAAAAAAAAAATTTGTAGGGGTCCCCCCAAAATCCATACCAGACCCTTATCTGAGCATGCAACCTGGCAGGCCACAGGAAATGAGGGGGGACGAGAGAGCAACCCCCCTCCTGAACCGTACCAGGCCACGTGCCCTCAACATGGGAAGGGTGCTTTGGAGTAGCCCCCCAAAGCACCTTGCCCCATGTTGATGGGGACAAGGACCTCATCCCCACAACCCTTGCCCGGTGATTGTGGGGGTATGCAGGTGGGGGGCTTATCAGAATCTGGAAGCCCCCTTTAACAAGGGGACCCCAAGATCATGACTCCCATGTGAATTAGTAAGGGGTACATCTTACCCCTACCATTTCACAAAAGAAAGTGTCAATAATAGTAAAAAAGACAGGAGACACTTTGCATTTTTTCTTTTTTTGATTTATCGGGTGACATGATAGAAGATGAATGGACATCGCGGGACATTTTTATTTTTTATCTTTTAATAAAGGACTTGTCCCTAAGTGTCTCCTGTCTTTTTTTACTATTTTTGACACTTTTTTGTGAAACGGTAGAGGTACAATGTACCCCTTACCAATTCACATAGGGGGGAGGCCGGAATCTGGGGGTCCCCTTGTTAAAGGGGGCTTCCAGATTCTAATAAGCCCCCCGCCCGCATACTCCCACAACCACCAGGGTTGGGCAGGGGTTGTGGAGATGAGGCCCTCGTCCCCATCAACATGGGCACAAGGTGCTTTAGGGGGCTACTCCAAAGCACCCTCCCCATGTTGAGGGCATGTGGCCTGGTATAGTTCAGGAGCTCTCTCGCCCCCCCTCTTTTCCTGTGGCCTGCCAGGTTGCATGCTCGGATAAGGGTCTGGATTTTGGGGAGACCCCTACACCATTTTTAAAAAAATTTAACACAGGGTTCTCCTTAATTTCCATACCAGACCTGAAGGGCCTGGTATGGATTTTGGGGGAAACCCCACGCAATTCTTTTTTTTTTATTTTTGGTTCGGGGTTCCCCTTAATATTCATACCAGACCCAAAGGGCCTGGTAATGGACTGGGGGGGACCCATGCCATTTTTTTCAATGAGTTTTATCTATATTGCCAAGACCCAACAATTCATTACAGCCGCAATCAGGTTAAATGACTTTTTTCCTTTAGAAATATAATTTTGCTGTGGTATTGTTCTAAACACGGGAAAACTGCCCCACTTTACAGGCATAATATAGACACCCACAGGCACGATATTTAAAGGAATACTTAATTTTTAATGTTTCACTTTAAGCATTATTAAAATCACTGCTCCCGAAAAAAATGCAGTTTTGCATTGATACATGTCCCCTGGGGCAGGAAACGGGTCCCCAAACTTTTTATGACAATAACTTGCAAATAAGGCTTTAAAATGAGCACTTTTGATTTTTCATGCTAGTGTCCATGGTAAAGCCATAGACTTTAACTGTGTTCCGCGACTTTCGAATTTGCCACGAACACCACATATTGTTCAGTGTTCGCCGAACGTCCGAACAACCAAAGTTTGGCCCGAACTTATGCTCGGGCTAAACTGTTCGCCCATCCCTACTTTTGATATGTCTGTTCTGTCAAATACTTCTCCTTAAGTAATCTGCAGATTGTCCTTTATCAGTTCATAACACATTCCCTATGAATTCCATCAGTAATGTTACAGCTTGGCCACACCTTTGCTTGTCAAAATAGTAAGATATTCTCTCTTTGACATATTTGCATCATTTGACCCAGTGACACATGATGCTAACAATGACACAGTTCTCACCATAAATAGCTTGAATACATTGTTAAATTTCAATTGAAGAAATACCTTCTACCATCAGGAACCCAAGAATAAAATGTTAATTAGCTTTTACTGAGGTGGGTCTAGAAACAAGGTTCCATTTCATATAGAGTAAAAACAGAGTAAAACAACCATTTACAGTAATGACCTGCCACAAACTGAGGTGATAAAGGAGAACCAACCTAATGAGATTGCTTTACTTAGAGCAAATTAACTGTTTATATTGCTAGGGAATCTTACCTTAGTAAAATAGATGAAACTCTGCTACCTTTCATCATCCAATAATGTGAAAGCAAAATGTTGTTTTTTATTGTCCATGTGATTGGGTATTCTGCAAATTGAACTTTAAGCAAAGAGAAAATTCCTTTATGGGATCAATCCCAGTGTGTCTATGCTTGTTGCATATCAGTGATGTCTTTTGTTGACAAAATATGTAGGGCAATGCTTTTCATTTAGCCCTATTCTTATTTAATTTTCAAAATCGTTTACACTTATTTTCTAGAAAATTCCACTAGCTGAAAAAAATCAACCAATACTTTAAAACCATCTTCACACCTATATGTTCCTGCTGAACTGGCTGAGATTTTAACCATTAATGGACAGGCTGAATGTACCAAGTTGATCGAAAGATCAACTTGGGTACAACCAGCCTGCCAGATTCTCTTGCGGTTATCACTAGCAGCTATTATAGCATCTAGCAATAATCACTGTCTTCTCCTGGCTGGGATGGCTCCCCCCCCCGCCGGGAGAAGACAATTACTGAATCCCTTGTCAACATTGTCTGTGTTGATGGGGGAATAATGTAAATTTCTTTCCTGCAAACAGAGGTTGCAGGAAAGAAATGTGCACCATGTTTGGCCAGCCTAAGGATCATCATGTGACCACATATTTAGATAAGTATTTAGTACATTAAGCTTACATGTTTTAAATAATGTGGTGATTAGTTAGAAAGGGGTGGGGTTTTGTTTATAGGGGGACTTCTCTGGACAGACTTAATCTTTATCTGTGTCAATGCATACTTTCTTCTATTAGTTAGGCAGGCCATAGATGATGCTCCAGCAGGTTAAATGAAAAAAAAAAATATCCAGCAACATTTGGTGTTGATAGGGGAATCCCTCCCATGGAGCCATTATATTCTAAAAGCAAAAATAGTTCTCTGCCATCAGAATACAATGATCAGTGTTGCCAGCTATAGCCGGCTGCACTGGTTGAGTGAAAAAAAAAAGACAGGCTGTACAGGTTGTACAGAAGGTGATTGAGAAATGGATCAAAACCCTGCTGAAACAGCTGAATTTTGATCCATCTATTGCTGGCTTTACTCATTAGATATACAGAAAGTTTCTGTGAGTAATATGAAATTCATATTATATAGTAGATGTTAAGTTGTGTACCTTATCTTTACCATATAAAATGTCAAACAAGTTATTCTACAGCACATAAGGTTCTTTAGAACTGAAATGTATTGTATGGCTGAGGCATAAGAAAATACATTTAAAATTGCCCATGGTCCCTGGAACAGAAAACATGGGTGGTACTGAAAACATTTTTTTTCCTCTTTCTGCTTACTTCTACCATAGCAAATTCTGTCTTTTGGCTAGTAAGAGCTTATTAGATCATGTGTTTTTGGCTCAAAAAAAAAGCACACATAGAAACTCTTGCTGTAAAGATGGGCTGCTTTTGTAGCTTGTGTCCCACTAAGCATTATGATGGTGCATGCTATGTAATAATAATAAGTATTGGCTTCTTCCACACCTAGCCTTTTTAAACCATATACGCTCTCTGTATATTAGTAAAACAGAGAACAATGTATTGGACAAAAGCAATCATTTGTAATAAAACAGAAGGAAAACAGATGACAAACAGAAAACCATCCATTCATACCAATGCAGCATCACTTTCTTGAGCAGCATGGCAGGTTTATATTTGTACCTAAATTTGTTTGGTGAGTGATTTGGAGGTAAGATTACAACAGATTACTACAGAATGAAAATCCTAATTAGGATTGATATTTGGGTTCAATGCTACCATGAGTTTATGATGAATTCCTGGGTTTTGCTGGGCTCACATATTGGAAACTCTTGGTCAAAAACTTTGTAGGTTCATTGCAGGAAATAAGGAGAACCTTGCTTACTGTTCCATCCTCCCTCATTCACTCCTTCTCCATTTGCAGCCTTTTAGTTTATTCTGTAATTTATTGGGTTTATTTTTTACTTTCTTTAAAATGTTTATTAGCTTTCTGCTAGGGTTAAAAATGTTAAAAAATGTGGCTTCTGTTTTAGTGTTAGTCCTTTATTTTTATTTTTTTTGGGGGTAGTATTTTAATTTGTGTTTCTTGGACTTTTGTTAAGTTTAGGGTGTGCAGCATACATTTGTTACTGAACATTTGCTGTATACAGCATGTTGTTGCATTGATGTGTGATAACTAGTGTGCACCAAAGCACTACACAATCATCATATTCAAATATACATTCACATATGTAACATATTGTAGATAAAAGCTAAGCATTCCATTCACCTCCTAAAAAATACTACAATGATGGGCTGCCTTTAAATGCTAGGCATAACGCAGTGTGGTTCTGGGAAAGAAAAGCTTACAGATTATACCACCAAAATATTGTGACACTGGCCAATTTTGACCATGTTATACCTGCTTTAGCTGTAATTTTCAAAGTGCATATATTTCTGTGGACAATCGATCTGTAGTGGATTCTACTTCCAATAGAAGCTTGCTTTGTACGACCTGATAACAAAAGCTTGTGCCACCAATAAAGCTAACTGTAAAAAGTGTTTTTATTTTTTTAAACTCAAACAAATAAAATTGGATTGGTAAGCAAAGCTCATTGTACAAGAAAAAATAAATTCTACGGCCAAATATGTACTCAATCTTTGAAGTTATCCATAAAAATATTGCTGTTCCATAACACCACACACAGTTTTAAGGCATGCTCCAAGATTGTAGTTTAAAAATCTGTGTATTTTCATTAATGCCTTTTTTGCAATATATTTTCTCTTCTTTTTTTTTTTTTATTGGTATATATCTGCCATGGCAGGACTTAGTTTTCCATGCCTTTTGCTTAGGAATAGCTACTTATTAGTCCTACAAATGGCCAAAACAAAGACATCCATGGAGTTTGCAGCAAAGTTCTCAGGCTTCAAATTTGAGCATGTTTTGTGAAACGTTCAGTGAACCAAACCTGGGCAAGTTTGCCTATCTCAAGTTTTAATATACTGTTAACTTCTAAATGAATATCAGTTGAATAGCATTTGCTCAAAAAGAATTAGCATTTTTATATGCACACAGATTTTCATACATTGATGTATACAATCTACTTTACTTGTGACACCATGCTGTGGTATGATGGGACATCTTAATGTTTGAAAATAAATGTGGTCATGCTGGGACATCAATATAGCTTTTTACTACGCTTTTTACTGTGGGCAGATTATTTTTCCATACAGTGTGCTGGACACAGATTTCATTTGCAGGGAAAAACTGCAGTGTAGATAAAAATTGCCTTATTACTATCACTTACTATTCCCTGTTGATGATGACACTGAACATGAGAGACTAATTAATGGGATTTAAAAAGACTGGATATAAAGTGTGTGTTCATTTCAATAAATTACAGTGGCTGTCATTACTTAAATTCTGTTAATTTTTGAGACTACATATGAAGCTTGTCCTTTAAAACAATCATTAAAGTGGTTGTAAAGGCAGAAGTTTTTTTTTTCATCTTAATTCATTCTATGCATTAAGATAAAAAGCTTTCTGTGTGTGCGCAGCAGCCCCCCTCAACCCCCCTAATACTTACCTGAGCCCCATCTCAACCCAGCGATGTCCACAGGTGCCTCGGCCATCCATGACTCTCCTGATTGGCTGAGACACAGCAGCAGTGCCATTAGTGTCTGCTGCTGTCAATCAAAGTCAGTTAGCCAATGAGGAGAGAGAGGGTCAGGGCCTAACCTTGACTCCATGTCTGAATGGATACACAGAGTGGCGGCTCAACTCGGGTGCCCCATAGCAAGCTGCTTGTTGTGGGGGCACTCAACAGCAGGAAGGGGCCAGGAGAGCCAGCGAGGGACCCGAGAAGAGGAAGATCTGAGCTGCTCTATGCAAATCCACAGGCATGACATGTTTGTTATTTTAGAAAAAAAAAACGAGACTTTACAATAATTTAAGTATTGAGATTTTAGTCATTTGAGTTATAGACAATTATGACTTGAGCTATGTTTGTGTGTCAATCCACTGCTGTGAAGCTCTCCTTCATACAAAAACTGTATATAGAATGTATTCTTTAATGTTTTTGATTATATATGAGATCACTTATTGATTCATAAAGTGTGGGTGCTGCGAAGTGTGGTAGTTTTAAAATGTTTTTAATTTTGTACAATGCTAATAAATATTATGGTAGCATTTTGGCAATAAAAGTGAAGTTCCTATAACACGGAATGACACCTATAAAGTGTCTGATAAAACTGCACACTCAGACATATATTGGCAAAAAAGATTGGAAGTTCCCCATGGGGTTTTTAAGCAGCAAATATAAATCCAAAAAGAGGTTTTTTTAAAAAGTGGATTTTATTAACAAAATACTCTGGACATAGATTAAACAGTATAAAGATTTAAAACATGAGCTCTGGTTTACATGATACAAGGCGCGATAGATTGGATAACAGATCAGACAATTAGTAATGTATGAAAACAAAAGGGGTATGCATCTAACAATGCTACCTATAAAATTGAACATGGTTAAACTATCCGATGTTGGAAAAAAAAACCTTAATGCATTTCAACCTTATTGGGTCATGGTCTTCCTCAGGGGGTCCTTAAATTTCTACAAATACATCAGAAAAAAACAACATTTTAATATTATTCAGTATATCCTATAGATATGTTCGTCTGAAGTAGTCACTTTGTATTTACCCTCTATATCGTGTAAACTCGTTTATCTGGAGACTTCTTTAAAAGAAAACAGATTATTCCCCCGCTAATGATCCGGGATTCTGCTGGAAAGTCGTCCCTGCTTGCACCCTCAATAGGGAGGCAAAACCAACCCGTGAGGCTTGCAAGTGGTCACAGATAAAAAGTGCCCCGGCCGGAGGAGGGCCAAGGGAGAGAAAGGGCACCTGAAAGTTACCATAAGGATGAAAATTAGTATATTATATATATGTTTTTTGTTTTTTGTATTTTTTGTTTTTTTGTATTTTTTATATAATACAAATTACTACAAAAGTGTATGTGTTAGTGTATTTCATACGGATTACTAAAAGTGTATATATCACTATGCATCTAAATTTTATTTAGAGAAAATAATAATAAATGTGCCATCGAAATATGTGTATGTCACTATACATCTAAATTTTTTTTACAAAAAATAATAATAAATGTGCCATCAAAGTATGACTTTATCTGGGCTATAATCAGAGTGTCTATGCCCAGAAAAAGTGAGGGAAGCGATAAAACGTGATGGAGGTGCAAAGTAACAAAAAGGTGAGAAAAGGGGGGAGATCATGCAGTATGCATGGACCTTCATCCCCTGAAGAATTACTGAAACACAGTAGTACATGTAAAATAAATGTGCAAAAATCAATAAAGAGTGCAAAATAAATACTAGCGATGAAGGATTGCATGCAAAGAAAGTGAAATCAAAAAATATATCAAAACATAAAAAAACACTAAAAGTGCATGAAACTTCATGAATAAAATAAAATATTCATAAAAGGAAGCGAATATACAGGTGGACAGAGGGTGCCACTGAATTAAGTGCTGGTGCTATAATATAGTGCCTCAGCAGATATAAACAAAACGGTCAAGGATGCTAAATGCTAAAAAAGTGAATGAAGTAAACACCAAAGTGAAGTAAGGTGTCACTGTGTATTAAAGTGCTGGAGTGCTGGAATGTAATCCCTCAGCAGGTTATAAGAAATGCTGCTGGGGATACTAGATACTGAGAAAGTGAGAGAAAAAAATCACAAAGGTTAATACCTGATTTCTATGTTGAAATTGTTAGACCACTGTAGCATTCAAGAGGAGATGCACAGTGTCTAATTATCAGAATCAAAGGACATATGCATGAAAGCCCTAAATAGGAAAGAAAATGAATGGGTCATATTAGTGGCAAAGGCTTTGTAAATGCATTTGCAATAATACAGCCTTGCCCTCTATTGTTATGTGTCCTTACCTAATAGCGTTGTGTGTTGCCATGCTCGTGTCAGGGATCAGCTGAGCAATCCCGACATACAGTGTCTCTTAATATAATCCCTAAATAAGTGAGTAATTGCTGACAGGTGCTCAAAGTATCACCCCAGTCCACCCCCTCGGGGGAGGGGCCATCGGGAAGCAGAGTGCATCCCTACCGTGGCCACCTCAGCGCTCCAGTGCTCCGGACACCTCCGCCACCTCTGACAAAAGCTACGTAACTAAAGACAGGCTGCGTGCACGTGCGGAGCAGGCACCCCCACAAAGCCCAGGA
The DNA here is from genome assembly GCF_042186555.1 of Aquarana catesbeiana. Classification (NCBI taxonomy): domain Eukaryota; kingdom Metazoa; phylum Chordata; class Amphibia; order Anura; family Ranidae; genus Aquarana; species Aquarana catesbeiana. The sequence goes on along the minus strand of NC_133328.1, from coordinate 323,357,916 downwards.
GACCGATCCACGCATGCGCACGACACCAGCTCTCCATCCGAAGGTGGACACGGAACACCGCCGGCAGGGTTAGAGCTCCACCCAGTGGTAGATGTTAAAACCATGGGTGTTGCTAAGATGGGGAGATGCCTGTGGTTGCATCCCCCCACCCTGCCGGGAAGCCACCAGATCAAGCATTGACACCCCAAGGTACAGGGGGGGACAAAACCAGTAGTCCAGTATCTGGGGGGAAAAAAAAGGAAAAAACTATGAATACAATTAAACAATTTCAACTTTACAATAATTCATATATTACCATGTCCAAAAAATGTAAATACATTATTTTGTTTTTGTTATATATTATATAATGAGCAAGAAAAGAAAGAAAGGGAACACTGTGAAAACTATAACCTAGAAAAGTAAATATATATACTGTGTGTGTGTGTATATATATATATAAAAATATATATAAATATATACGTGTATTGTTTTACCCGAAGAGGGACGATTTTATGTCTAAATTGAAAGGCAATACCATATTGTGAAATGGGTGTCAACAGCTACTTCCTCAATGATGGAATAGCAAAAGAAATGATGTTTAACCGCTTCAATACCGGGCCAATTCTGACACTTTGCTCCTACATGTAAAAATCATCATTTTTTTGCTAGAAAATAACATAGAACCCCCAAACATTATATATGTTTTTTTAGCAAAGACCCTAGAGAATACAATGGCGGTTGTTGCAACTTTTTATCTCACACAGTATTTGCGCAGAAATTTTTCGAACGCGTTTTTTTGGGGAAAAAAACTGTTTTGTGTTTAAAAAAAACAAAACAGTAAAGTTAGCCCAATGTTTTTGCATTTTGTGAAAGATGAAGTTACGACGAGTAAATAGATACCTAACATGTCACGCTTCAAAATTGCACATGCTCGTGGAATGGCGCCAATGTTTGGTACTTTAAAATCCCCATAGGCGACGCTTGAAATTTTTTTACTGGTTACATGTTTTGAGTTACAGAGGAGGTCTAGGGCCAAAATTATTGCTCTCGCTCCAACGTTCACGGCAATACCTCACATGCATGGTTTGAACACCGTTTTCATATGTGGGCGGGACTTACGTATGCGTTCGGTTCTGCGTGCGAGCACACGGGGACAGCAGCGCTTTAAAAATTTTTTTTTTTTTTTATTGTTAATTATATTTTTTTTTTTTTTTTTTTGACACTTTTTTGAAAAAAAAAAAAAATTGATCACTTTTATTCCTATTACAAGGAATATAGGGCAATATAGGGCTTCCACTTCTATTGTGACTAGAATTTAATTTTCAGAGAGTTTAAGTTTGTTTATCATCTGTAAAAAATGGATAGTATCTTTTGTAAAAGAGGGTAATGCTACCACAAAGGGCTGAAGATACGAATCGATTACCCTACTCAGGTTTTCCGAAATCCCGCCATTGCCTGAAATGATTAGTCGCCCTTTAATTTGAGTGGAACTTTTGTGAATTTTCGGGAGGCTGTAGAATGTAGGTGTTCGAGGATGTTTAATCCTAATGAAGTCATATAGGTCTTTATTAATTGTACCATTACGGTATGCATTGTCAATTAGAATGTGGAAGGCCTGATTGGATTTCACAATGTGTCTAGTATGGATGGTTTTGTACCATTCTCTGTTGTTCAATATATTATGACACATTGTTCTATACATTGTGTTGTCCATAAGGACAACATTGCCTCCTTTATCCGATGGCTTCACAATGATTGAATGGTTCATGCGTAAAGATTCCAATGCTTCATTTTCCTCAAGCGATAAGTTTTGTGGGGTGTTAGTACCACAAGATATTTTAGCAGCATCCTTAAGTGTCTGTCTAATGAATGTGGCTACACTTGGGTTTGTTTGTAGTGGCGGAAATTTGGTAGATGGTTTTTTAAAGAGAGTCACTGAGTTAAGGGTGGATTTATTCACCTCTTCAAATAATTTGTCAAGATCTATTTGATCTATCAAATCATCTGAGTTACTCTCTTGAAGTAGTAAAGTCAGATCTCGTAGAGCTTTAAAACTTTCTCATGGTGTATTTAGACCAATCTGTCGTGTCTCTCTCATTGGGTATTTGTTCATACTGGCACTTTAACAATAGTTTACGAGCAAACAAATGCAGGTCTGTAACCAATTCAAACATATCGACATTTTGTTGCGGACAGAAGCTAAGGCCCTTCGACAGTAGGTGGGTCTCTGCTTCTGTAATGGGGTGTGAAGATAGATTAATGACATTTAGGGGTTGTGCTGCAACCGGATTACATGCGGTTTTTGTATTTTTTATATAATAAAAATTACTACAAAAGTGTATGTGTTAGTGTATTTCATACGGATTACTAAAAGTGTATATATCACTATACATCTAAATTTTATTTAGAGAAAATAATAATAAATGTGCCATCGAAATATGTGTATGTCACTATACATCTAAATTTTATTTAGAAAAAATAATAATAAATGTGCCATCAAAGTATGACTTTATCTGGGCTATAATCAGAGTGTCTATGCCCAGAAAAAGTGAGGGAAGTGATAAAACGTGATGGAGGTGCAAAGTAACAAAAATGTGAGAAAAGGGGGGGGGGGGTCATGCAGCATGCATGGACCTTCATCCCCTGAAGAATTTCTGAAACACAGTAGTGCATGTAAAATAAATGTGTAAAAATCAATAAAGAGTGCAAAATAAATACTAGCGATGAAGGATTGCATGAAAAGAAAGTGAAATAAAAAAATATACCAAAACATAAAAAACACCAAAAGTGCATTAACCACTTCAATACCAGGCACTTAGACACCTTCCTGCCCAGGCCAATTTTCAGCTTTCAGCGCTGTTGCAATTTGAATGACAATTGCGCGGTCATGCAACACTGTACCCAAACAAACTTTTTATCATTTTTTTCCCACAAATAGAGCTTTCTTTTGGTGGTATTTGATCACCTCTGCGGTTTTTATGTTTTGCGCAACAAATAAAAAAAGACCGAAAATTTTGAAAAAAAACAAGTTTTTCTTTGTTTCTGTTAAAAATTTTTGTAAATAAGTACCTTTTCTTCTTCAATGACGGGCACTGATATGGCTGCACTGACGGGCACTGATACGGCGGCACTTATGGGCATCGATGAGGTGGCACTGATGAGGTGGCACTGACGGGCACTGATGATGGGCAATGATAGGCGGCACTGATGGGCACTCATAGGTGGCACTGATGGGTAGTTATGGGTGGCACTGATAGTTGGCACAGATGGGCACGGATGGGCACTGATAGGTGGGAACTGATGGGCACGGATGGGCACTGACAGGTGGCACCGATGGACACTGATGGGTGGCACTGATGACACTGAATGTTTGCACTGATGCCCCTAAGGGTGGCATTGCTGGGCATCACTGCAACATAATGGCCCACAAATGGGCACTGATTGGCACAGATTGGGCACATGTGGATGGCCATGGGGTACATACCTGGCCATCCACATGTTGCCCCTTCCCTGGTGGTCCTAGTGGCGATCCCTGGTGGTCCAGTGTGGTGATCTGAGGGGGGCTGCACTGTTAAACAATCAATGCAGACCCCCCTGCCGATCGGCTCTCCTCTACTTGTGTCTGTCAGACGCGAGTGAGGAACAGCCGATCAACAGCTCTTCCTATTGACATCGTGATCAGCCGTGATTGGACACGGCTGATCACGTGGTAAAGAGCCTCCGCCGGAGGCTCTTTACCAAGATCGGTGTAGCGGTGTGTCAGACTGACACACCGATCCACCGATCGCCGCGCTGCGTGCCCCCGCGGGCGCACGGCGGAATGTTATCCTGCTGGACATCATATGACGCCCAGTCAGGATAACTGAACCACCGCCCGGCCGCCATCTGCTATGGGCCGGGCGGGAAGTGGTTAAACTTGATGAATAGAATAAAATATTCATAAGAAGAAGTGAATATACAGGTGGACAGAGGGTGCCACTGAATTAAGTGCTGGTGCTATAATGTAGTGTCTCAGCAGATATAAACAAAGCCGTCAAGGATGCTAAATGCTAAAAAAGTGAATGAAGTAAACATCAAAGTGAAGTAAGATGTCACTGTGTATTAAAGTGCTGGAGTGCTGGAATGTAATCCCTCAGCAGGTTATAAGAAATGCTGCTAGGGATACTAGATACTGAGAAAGTGAGAGAAAAAAATCACAAAGGTTAATACCTGATTTCTATGTTGAAATTGTTAGACCACTGTAGCATTCAAGAGGAGATGCACAGTGTCTAATTATCAAAATCAAAGGACATATGCATGAAAGCCCTAAATAGGAAAGAAAATTAATGGGTCATATTAGTGGCAAAGGCTTTGTAAATGCATTTGCAATAATACAGCCTTGACCTCTATTGTTATGTGTCCTTACCTAATAGCGTTGTGTGTTGCCATGCTCGTGTCAGGGATCAGCTGAGCAATCCCGACATAGAGCGTCTCTTAATATAATCCCTAAATAAGTGAGTAATTGCTGACAGGTGCTCAAAGCATCACCCCAGTTCATCCCCCCGGGGGAGGGGCCATCGGGAAACAGAGTGCGTCCCTACCGTGGCTACCTCGGCGTTCCAGTGAGCTGGATCCTCCGGACACCTCCGCCACCTCCGACAAAGCTACGTGACTGAAGACGGGCCACGTGCACGCGTGGAGCAGGCACCCCTGCAAAGCCCAGGAGACCGCTCCACGCATGCGCGCTACACCAGCTCAAAAAGGAGTTGTGTTTTCTTGCCCCCTCCATTCTCCTCCCCGATTCCTCAACCACATCATCCTAGCTGGTCTTTGCTGAATTAAAGCCCTTCAAAAAAGGGACATATGAAATAGACTCATTGAGACCTGGATATGGGGTGGCCCCGAGTCTATATATCCATTTTTGCTCGATTTGTAATAGTCTTTTGTTCCAATTGTCGCCTCTTCCCGGAATATGGATCCGGTCTAGGGCAGCGAAAGCAATTTTTGGCATTTTGTAGTGGTGTTGGATAGCCACATGTCTTCCTAAGGGGAGATAGATGTTCCCTATGCTATAGACATGTTTAGACGTTCTGCACCAAAATTTTGGCCTGGTTTTACCCACATAAAATGCACCACACTCGCAGGTCATCAAATAGATTAATGCGGGAGTCTGTCAATTTACGAAATGTTTGGGTTTAAAAACCTGGCCGTTGGGAAGCATAAATATTTTTTTCTTATCCACGGGCAGTGGGCACAATGTCCACAAGGAAAGGTCCCATATAAGGAACAATGTTTTTTGTTGGATTTGCAAAATTCGCTTTTCACCAATTTGTCTTTTAAAGACGCAGCCCGTTTAAAAGTGATGGAGGGGACCGGAGGGACAAAATGCTTGACTTTGTCATCATCAGTGAGAATGGATCAATGTTTAGCAATGATATTGCGAATTTATTGATGTTGGCGTAAGTATCGTATGATGATACGTGAAGGATCTCCTTCCTTCTTACTTCTTGTCTGTGGTCTGAACAGCAATGTTTCATGAGCCTGTGCAATAGTTCGATTATATGCTTTTTTTAGGCAGCGACGACTGTAGCCTCTATCCAATAATCGATTCTGGAGTTTGCCAGCCTCAATTTTGAAAAGTATCTTGTTTGAACAATTCCTCCTCGACCAGAGGTACTGTCCATATGGAATAGAATTCTTGAGGGGGATTGGATGGAAACTTTCCACGTGCAGCATGGTATTTCCCGCTGTACTTTTTCTGTATAATGTACTGGTTAGATTTTCCTGTGTATCACACTCAACTTTTACATCCAGAAAAGTTACGGATCTGGTATCGAAATTCATAGTGAATTTTAGATAAAAATTATTCGTATTTATATGGTTGAAGAATTGAGTCAATGTTTTCTCAGGGCCTTTCCAGATGACGAAGATGTCATCAATGTACCTGAGCCACGTGGTAACATGGCCCAGGTACATGACGAGATCCTCATCACTGAAAAGTGACCGATCCCACTCCCCCAGGTACAAATTGGTGTAGGATGGGGCACAACAATTGTTGTTTAGAATATGATCCAATCCCCTCAGGATAAAATCATTCAGAGCCTTGTCATACCGTGCCCCTTGTTGCAATACATTATGAATGGCTTCAAGTCCTTTCCCATGTGGGATTGAGCAATATAGGGCTTCCATGTCTATTGTGACTAGAATTTAATTTTCAGAGAGTTTAAGTTCGTTTATCATCTGTAAAAAAATGGATAGTATCTTTTGTAAAAGAGGGTAATGTTACCACAAAGGGCTAAAGATACGAATCGATTACCGGGAGGCTGTAGAATGTAGGTGTTCGGGGATGTTTAATCCTAATGAAGTCATATAGGTCTTTATTAATTGTACCATTACGGTATGCATTGTCAATTAGATTGTGGAAGGCCTGATTGGATTTCACAATGTGTCTAGTATGGATGGTTTTGTACCATTCTCTGTTGTTCAATATATTACGACACATTGTTCTATACATTGTGTTGTCCATAAGGACAACATTGCCTCCTTTATCTGATGGCTTCACAACGATTGAATGGTTCATGCGTAAAGATTCCAATGCTTCATTGGACCACAAGATATTTTAGCAGCATCCTTAAGTGTCTGTCTAATGAATGTGGCTACACTTGGGTTTGTTTGTAGTGGCGGGAATTTGGTAGATGGTTTTTTAAAGAGAGTCACTGGGTTAAGGGTGTATTTATTCACCTCTTCAAATAATTTGCCAAGATCTAATTGATCTATCAAATCATCTGAGTTACTCTCTTGAAGTAGTAAAGTCAGATCTCATAGGGCTTTAAACTCTCTCATGGTGTATTTAGACCGATCTGTCATGTCTCTCTCATTGGGTATTTGTTCATACTGGCACTTTAACAATAGTTTACGAGCAAACAAATGCAGGTCCGTAACCAATTCGAACATATCGAAATTTTGTTGCGGACAGATGCTAAGGCCCTTCCATAGTAGGTGGGTCTCTGCTTCTGTAATGGGGTGTGAAGATAGATTAGTGACATTTAGGGGTTGTGTTGTAACCGGATTACATGCAGGTACATGCCTCTCCTAGTTTTGTTGGATTGTGGGGAGCTCACTCCCCTTGTGGAGTGTAAAGACCTCTGAGATTCTGGACGTTCAAACGAATTTACAGATCGTTTGATAGCAGTGGTGACATCTGATGATGAATCGGATTCACCAGGAGCTGTGTGGGAGGATTCCCCTCTTCTTAGCGGCATAGGGAAACACTCATTGAGACTACTTGGCTGGGTGCAGTCCGAATCAGTATCCACCGAACGTTTTTTATGGTCTTGTTCCAGAGAACCCCTGTTAGTTCTACTCCTCTTTTGGCGTCCTCGCACTCTATTATTAATATTCCTGTCCTGATTGTAACTGGATGGGGAGGAGTTAGATTTCGAATGGGTAGCCAGTTTATTTGTTTGGGGACGGGCTCTTGCTCGTCCTCTCGAATATGATTTATTACTTTGCCATTTATAGGATTTTCCCTCTGAAAAGGATGTCTGAAAAGGGCGGCACAGAGGTGTAGTGGATAGCACTTTCGCCTAGCAGTAAGAAGGGTTGCTAGTTCGAATTCCAACCAGGACACTACCTGCCTGGAGTTTGCATGTTCTCCCTGTGCCTGCGTGGGTTTCAGGTTTCCTCCCACAATACAAAGACATGCTGGTAGGTTAATTGGATCCTGTCTAAATTGTCCCTAGTATGGATGAATGTGAGTTAGGGACCTTAGAGTGTAAGCTCCTTGAGGGTAGGGACTGATGTGAATGTACAATGTATATGTAAAGCGCTGCGTAAATTGATGGCGCTATACTGTATAAGTACCTGAAATAAATAAAATAAAATAAAAACAACAATGTTTCACAAGCCTGTGCAATAGTTCAATTATATGATTTTTTGTTTTGTTTTCATACATTACTAATTGTCTGATCTGTTATCCAATCTATCGTGTCTCGCATCATGTAAACCGGAGCTCATGTTTTAAATCTTTATACTGTTTAATCTATGTCCAGAGTATTTTGTTAATAAAATCCACTTTTTAAAAAAAACTCTTTTTGGATTTATATTTGCTGCTTAAAAACCCCATGGGGAACTTCCAATCTTTTTTGCCAATAAAAGTGAAGTTCCCTTTAAATTGGTTGTTTTTTAATTATTAGTTATTCAGAGATAAATGATACGATGGTTAGTCTGTATTAGTCATTGATCTAGGAATTATAATACTGTGTAATACCAGTTGACTTCTGAAGAGTTTCTGTACATTGCATGAACCTTAGAATGAAAAACAAATTTTCTAAATAACCCAAGCATTGAAAATAGATTGTAGTTATATGGTTATGTTCCTGATAGAAAGTCCTGTCACCAAAACATATTTCAAAATTCAGAATGGGTTTTATGTAGCTATTTGCAATCAGATACAGAACTGAAAATCAGACAGTTCTAGTCATGAAAAAGTCAAGTGCAAACGTTCAAAAGCAACCACAACTGGTAGCGCTGATCAGGACAGTCTTGTATGGACATATTCTCAGAAAGCTGAATACGATAAAATTATGTGCCAATTTATTTATAGCATGTAATGAGTACATGAATAGTTAAAATCTCCTTGCATAGATGAAACAACTAAAATGCTTGCTCCCCGCTGTGATAATACCTTGTAAAAGCAGTCGGTGGTGGACTGGCTTAGTGAAGCAATGCTGCGATGGCAAAGCCTTCATGCGTTCCTAGGAAATCCCCTGAGAAGGAGGAACCCAGCATGTGCAGAGCTGGATGGACTGTATGAAGCCTCAATCAAAGCCCGGTGGTAGATGGCGAGACAGACACAGAATGATGAGGGAGCAAGAGGCAGCCGGAACAACTGCAGACAGGAACCGGCAGATGAAAACACCCGAGCTCATACGCTTGGAGAGCACAGGTCCAGATTGAGGCTTGAAGAACAGGATGATGGAGAGTAAGCTGAGGAGAGTCAAGGGTGAGAATAGCTGTTGTTTTGACAACACTTTTCGGGGCATGGCCCTTCTTCAAGTCATGTGACATAGACAACCAATGGGATTTAAATAGGGGTGGACCGCGGGAAGAATGACATTTTTAAAGGAACCATGACTGGTTTCTCCACTGCAGCAAGACTTCCATTGTTAGAACAACCCGATGACAGTAACTGAATATATGTACACTGAAAATACTCAAACAAAGATAGGGGGAGTAAAGAAAACAATTAAAAAACAATCAAAAAAGCTAATTAAAAAATGAAAATTAATAAAATACATAATTAATACACATACAATAATACAAATTATTAAAAAAAGGAAGTATTAAATTAAAAAATTAAATCTATAATGATGTATAATAAAAAGAAAAAGAAAAAAAAGGGGGAAAAAAAATATATATATATATATTTATTCATATATATTTATATATAAATTTATATATATATCTCCTTATTTAAGTCCGATAAATGTTACTGACAGACGACTTGTGAAGTTTCTGTTCACTACTTCTTATGTATATATATATATATATATATATATATATATATATATATATATATATATATATATATATATATATATATATATATAAAATATGTGGTGTGTGTATATATATATATGTGTGTGTGTAAATATCTATCTATCTATCTATATATATAGATATATATAGATATAGATATAGATATATATATATATATATATATATATATATATATATATATATATATATATATATATATATATATTTATAGATCTATCTATCTATCGATAGATAGATAGATAGATATAATAAATTTGAAAATTAAAAAAAAAATATGATATAAAGGTTATTTTAAGCCACAATATGGGTATATAGACCTATGTATATGTATCCGCATCCCATAGTATGCATGTAAATGATTATCAATCCTTATGGCAATAATAGAATCATTAATACTAAACCACTAAGTACCATGTGTATATTATGTATATTATAAAAACAAAAAGGGGGGGTCAACATATTATGTATCAATAAACCAATAAGGCCATCGGAGAATAAACACATGGTGCCCAGTACCTAAAGCCATGTGCTACATTTTCCTATAAGAACTTCTACATGTAGCCCTGTGGGTACACACTAAAAATATATTGAAAGAAGATGTTGCATATAACCAAGCATAAGAATGGTGATTGGAATACAGCAAAAAGGAGCAATAAAAGGGATCTAGATGATATTATAGATCCAGAATGATTCTCGCTTACACAATAGGGAAAACCTCTCATTATCAGTTAAAGAACCACCTGGGATGCATTCAATGGCTACAACCTTTAAGCACTGGATGTTTTTAACATGGCGAATTTTGAAGTGGTGGAGAACGCTGTGTTCGTGAAAACCCTTTTGTATAAACCGTTGGTGCTCCCCTACCCATTTTCGTAGGGTTTGCACTGTGCGGCCCACATATAGCAAGTTGCAAGGGCATATAAGTACATATAACAAATACTCAGTGGAACAGGTGATAAATTGCTTTATATCATATTTGTTACCAGCCCTATCAGAAAAGGAGGATTGACCATGTTGGATGAACTGGAAGGTCAAACGCTCTTTTTTCTTACACTGGAATATACCAGTTCTACTGTCAAAATAGGACCTAATGTCCATGACTCTCTCCCTTTGAGGATTTTTAAAATTTGCTAGGGGCAACAATATTCTTAAGAGTGCGTGTTCTTTTGAACGTCACCTGTGGCGCTGAGGGTAGAATAGGTCCTAATTTCGGATCCACATGCAGAAAATGCCAATGTTTTTTGACAATACTCTGAATGGATTTATATTTGCTGTTATATTCAGTGACAAACCTGATGGTATTAGCATCTGGCTTTTCATGAATCTTAGGAGGGGGTAGAGTTTCCAAAAACTTATCATGAGCTGTTTGTATTAATTCTGCTGGGTATCCCTTTTGCAAAAACTTGTTTTTTTAGGGACACACTCTGTGATTCATACTCTCCACGGTTAGTACAGTTCCTCCTTAGCCTTTGAAACTGTCCACTTGGGATATTTTTTATCCAAGAAGGATGTTGGCAACTAGTATAGTGTAAGTACGAGTTACCATTGGGGGTTTGCAATAGTTTTTAGTGCAAATGGACCCCCCTTCATGATATTTAGTTGTTCCATCTATGCAAGGAGATTTTACCTATTAATTTATTCATTACATGTTTTTAATAAATTAGCACATGATTTTATCATATTGAGCTTTCTGAGATTTTGTCTATACAAGACTGTCCCGATCAGCGCTTCCAATTGTGGTTGCTTTTGAATGTTTATGCTTGTATTCACACCTCTCCTGGTGTGCTCACCCACACAGCTGCTTTTTGGGCTCCTGTAGGACATTTACAAGATTCCCAGTGCACTATACAGTGGGAACGGAAAGTATTCAGACCCCCTTAAATTTCTCACTCTTTGTTATATTGAAGCCATTTGCTAAAATCATTTAAGTTAATTTTTTTTTCCTCATTAATGTACACACAGCACCCCATATTGACAGAAAAACACAGAATTGTTGACATTTTTGCAGATTTGTTAAAAAAGAAAAACTGAAATATTACATGGTCCTAAGTATTCAGACCCTTTGCTGTGACACTCATATATTTAACTCAAGTGCTGTCCATTTCTTCTGATCATCCTTGAGATGATTCTACACCTTCATTTGAGTCCAGCTGTGTTTGATTATACTGATTGGACTTGATTAAGAAAGCCACACACCTGTCTATATAAGACCTTACATCTCACAGTGCATGTCAGAGCAAATGAGAATCATGAGGTCAAAGGAACTGCCTGAAGATCTCGGAGACAGAATTGTGGCAAGGCACAGATCTGGCCAAGGTTACAAAAAAATTCTGCTGCACTTAAGGTTCCTAAGAGCACAGTGACCTCCATAATCCCTAAATGGAATATGTCTGGGATGACCAGAACCCTTCCTAGAGCTGGCCGTCTGGCCAAACTGAGCTATCGGGGGAGAAGAGCCTTGGTGAGAGAGGTAAAGAAGAACCCAAAGATCACTGTGGCTGAGCTCCAGAGATGCAGTCGGGAGATGGGAGAAAGTTGTAGAAAGTCAACCAATACTGCATAAAAGAAAAATGTAGAAAATGCGCCAACTCCTAAATGGGGATAAAGCAGCCAACACAGCAATATGACCATTGCAAGTGTGAATTAAAAGTAAAAAAGTGTGGCGCTAATGGGTAGTGAGACTCCTGTTGCTATACAGGTAGAAATAGTGGTTAGGAGAGAGTGAAAACACCTTCAGTGTAAATACGTGAAAAAATATTGTGTTTGTAATTGTCATACCCCAGCAGAAGCCTTAGGAGGCGAAACACGTCGGGTTCTATGACTATACCCCACCACTACCTACTGCGCCTGTTTTTATAATTTTTATGCCGGTTTTTATATTGGGCCTAGTTTTTACCGCCCTCCGTCTGTAAAAAAATCTTTTTCCGGAGTACACTCCTCAAATAAAGTGCTTTTATGCTCTTTGCAAACCAAGGATTTACACTATGTGGAGTTTTTTTCCTCTCTCTTGCTTATTTGCACACATAATGGACTTCTGAGGAAACGGTCATCCGGCGATCGGAACCATACCCTGGGGACCCCGGACTCCAAATCGGTGCTTCAGTTGAGGACTGCTGACAAGATGGTTTACAAGTTTTCCCACAAACCTCTACCTCACACCGTCTAACGGTATAGGCTCGTTTGACTCACCGCTACGGCCTGTGAGTCCACCGGGTCTGGTAAGGGCATTCTTTTGCTTTCTTCTTTCTCCCGGTGGGAATTATCCATATGAGCCAAGATCCAGCGTATTGATCGGGACCTTTCCCAATAACCTCTAAATTACCTTTTGAGAAGACGGCCTACACCCAGTTGCCTGTGGGACTGAATGAGACTATCCCATCTGGCCATTTAAGAGACTTTTCTTGTCTGCCACCTCCATTGAATTTTGGTTTTGTGGAATAACATACTCAGCTCATTTAGATATCTTGCATTGACAATTATTTGTCTTATCCTTTATGTATGATTGTCTCCCAATTAACTTATAGTTTTTCACTGAGTTTTTTATATTTTTAAACACACACTGTGTTTTCACCCGTATTGTATATATTAACCAATACTGCAGCCCTCCACAAGTTGGGGTTTTATGGCAGAGTGGCCCGACGGAAGCCTCTCCTCAGTGCAAGACACATGAAAGCCCGCATGAAGTTTGCTAAAAAACACCTGAAGGACTCCAAGATGGTGAGAAATAAGATTCTTTGGTCTGATGAGACCAAGATAGAATTTTTTGGCCTTAAGCGGTATGTGTGGAGAAAACCAGGCACTGCTCATCACCTGTCCAATACAGTCCCAACAGTGAAGCATGGTGGTGGCAGCATCATGCTGTGGGGGTGTTTTTCAGCTGCAGGGATAGGACGACTGGTTGCAATTGAGAGAAAGATGGATGCAGCCAAGTACAGGGATATCCTGGACGAAAACCTACTCCAGAGTGCTCAGGACCTCAGACTGGGCCAAAGGTTTACCTTCCAACAAGACAATGACCCTAAGCAGACAGCTAAAATAATGAAGGAGTGGCTTCACAACAACTCTGTGACTTTTCTTGAATGGCCCAGCCAGAGCCCCAACTTAAAGCCAATTGAGCATCTCTGGAGAGACCTAAAAATGGCTGTCCACCAACGTTTACCATCCAACCTGACAGAAGTGGAGAGGATCTGCAAGGAGGAATGGCAGAGGATCTCCAAATCCAGGTGTGAAAAACTTGTTGCATCCTTGCCAAAAAGACTCATGGCTGTATTAGATCAAAAGGGTGCTTCTACTAAATACTGAGCAAAGGGTCTGAATACTTAGGACCATGTGATATTTCAGTTTTTCTTTTTTAATAAATCTGAAAAAATGTCAACAGTTCTGTGTTTTTCTGTCAATATGGGTGCTGTGTGTACATTAATGAGGAAAAAAATGAACTTAAATGATTTTAGCAAATGGCTGCAGTATAACAAATAGTGAAAAATTTAAGGGGGTCTGAATACTTTCCGTCCCCACTGTATGTCCCAATTTCCTGGCGCCAGACTTTTTTGTTATTTCATGAAAAAGTCAATAAGACTATATCTTCAAGAATAACACATCGCAACAGTCACAATAAAAAATTATTTAAACAAGTTTTATTTTGATTTTTACATAATACTCCTATAGAGCATGTTTTGAAATGACAGAGTAAGCAGTAAAAAATATAAATACACTGACCACTCTTGTGATGGAAGCACTGCTTACTTCAAGCTAGAATACCTGGGTCTCAAAGTAGAATTTATACCTATCTAATCTTAAATCTGTTACCCCCCCCCCCTTCTAACTCCTAATATAACTACCCTGTAGGAAGAAAATGTGTATCCTTACCTATTCTCAGGGCGCTCCGGTCTGGTCACGTGATTGGTTACCAGCAGTGGCTTCAGGGGAGAGGAGGGATGGCAACCACAGATGCCCTACAGTAAGACTATGGGTAAGGTCACCGCCCAGGCATTCCATCCATTGCTGACACTCTCCCTTAAAGCCAGCCACTGGGGAGATCACATGACCAGACAGGAACACCATGAGAATAAGTAAATATAAGCATCTTCCTTCTAAAGGGTCATTAGAATAGAAATTAGAAGGGTGTGGGAACAGATTTAAAGTGATTGTAAAGTCTTGTTTAAAAAAAATAAAATAACAAACATGTTATACTTACCTGCTCTATTGCAGGGGATTCGCACAGAGCAGCCTGGATCATCCTCCTCTTGGGTCCCTCTTCTGTGCTCCTGGCCCCCTCTCCTGATGAGTGCTCCCACACAAGCAGCTTGCTATGGGGGCACCCGAGCTGAGCTGCAGCTCTGTGTGTCTCTTCAGATACAGAGCTGCTGTTCAGCCCCACTCCCTCTCTCTCCTGATTGGCTAACTGACTTTGATTGACGGCAGAGGGAGCCAATGACACTGCTGCTGTGTCTCAGCCAATCAGAAGGGAGAGTCTCGGATGGCCGAGGGACTCGTGGACATTGTTGGACAGAGATGTGGCTCAGGTAAGTATTAGGAGGTACTGGGGTGGCTGATGCACATAGAAGGCTTTTTATCTTAATGCATAGAATGCATTAAGATAAAAAACCTTCTGCCTTAACAATTCCTTTACAAGTACATAGTAATAACCTGGAATTCCACTTTAAGTATTGTAATTATCCTGTAAAAAAAAGACACGTGCAGGTAATATACAAAATAATAAATCACAATCATACTGTGTAATTTACATAAAGGGAATGATTAATATGCAAAAATAATTAAAATGACTAATCTATTAGGAATATAGAGTATATTGATTGGTAAGAAATAATAAATACGCAATTGCGAGATAATATATTATAGTGAATTGTAAATGTAAGCAATCATAAAAGCAACAGTAAAAAAAAGCAGAAAGGTGCAAGAAAACAAAGAACAAAAAGATATTGAGTGGATGGGGAAATCTGGCTTTCCTTCCTATTTTTTTGTTAGTCATAGTAACCTAATATTGTGCACAAAGAATGGTCCTGTTGCAAGCATTAGGGTGTAAGGTGCAGGAATAAGCAAGGCAACATGGTGGAGTGAACATTTCTCACCTTAGGCAGAGTAAGCTAAGGCCCTGTTCACATCTAGCGATGGCAGAGCATTGTGGTTCTACCTCATTTTTAAATACGTGTTTTTGCTGCATTTTTGGAGCAGTACCATTCATTTGAATGGGCTGCTCTCTGCTCCAAAAATGTTTCAAAGTAGCTCCTGTACTTTTTTTGAAACCGACTTTGGCACATTTTTGGAAAGCAAATTTCTGAGCATTTTGCATGTGTTTTGTCACATGACAAAAAACCCATTTCTTTTGCACATTTGGGATGCCATTAACAATAATGGAACCCAAATGTGCTTTGCGTGTTTTGCTGTGATTTTACCTTGTTCCAGAATTGCAGACAGAATTGAGTGATTATGCCAGCGATTTTAGAATGCCCAAATGTGAATGAAGCTTAAAACTGTAATTCTGCACTTAATGGCACTTGCTATAGGAAATAATTATTTTAACCACTTGAGCCCCGAACCATTATGCTGCCTAAGGACCAGAGGTCTTTTTCCAATTTGGCACTGCGTCGCTTTAACTGCTAATTGCGCGGTCATGCAATGCTGTACCCAAACGAAATTTGCGTCCTTTTCTTCCCACAAATAGAGCTTTCTTTTGATGGTATTTGATCACCTCTGCGGTTTTTATTTTTTGCGCTATAAACGGAAAAAGACCGAAAATTTTGAAAAAAAATGATATTTTCTAATTTTTGTTATAAAAAAAATCCAATAAACTAAATTTTAGTCATACATTTAGGCCAAAATGTATTCGGCCACATGTCTTTGGTAAAAAAAATGTCAATAAGCGTATATTTATTGGTTTGCGCAAAAGTTAGAGCGTCTACAAACTAGGGTACATTTTCTTTAATTTACACAGCTTTTAGTTTATGACTGCCTATGTCATTTCTTGAGGTGCTAAAATGGCAGGGCAGTACAAAACCCCCCCAAATGACCCCATTTTGGAAAGTAGACACCCCAAGGAAATTGCTGAGAGGCATGTTGAACCCATTGAATATTTATTTTTTTTTGTCCCAAGTGATTGAATAATGACAAAAAAAAAAAAATATTTACAAAAAGTTGTCACTAAATGATATATTGCTCACACAGGCCATGGGCCTATGTGGAATTGCACCCCAAAATACATTCAGCTGCTTCTCCTGAGTTTACAGATACCACATGTGTGGGACTTTTTGGGAGCCTAGCCGCGTACGTGGCCCCGACAACCAATCACCGCCTTCAGGATTTCTAAGGGTGTAAATTTTTGATTTCACTCTTCACTGCCTATCACAGTTTCGGAGGCCATGGAATGCCCAGGTGGCACAAAACCCCCCAAAATGACCCCATTTTGGAAAGTAGACACCCCAAGCTATTTGCTGAGAGGCATATTGAGTCCATGGAATATTTTATATTTTGACACAAGTTGCGGGAAAGTGACACTTTTTTTTTTTTTTTTTTTTTGCATAAAGTTGTCACTAAATGATATATTGCTCACACAGGCCATGGGCATATGTGGAATTGCACCCCAAAATACATTTAGCTGCTTCTCCTGAATATGGGGATAGCACATGTGTGGGACTTTTTGGGAGCCTAGCCGCGTACGGGACCCCGAAAACCAATCACCGCCTTCAGGATTTCTAAGGGTGAAAATTTTTGATTTCACTCTTTACTGCCTATCACAGTTTCGGAGGCCATGGAATGCCCAGGTGGCACAAAACCCCCCCAAATGACCCCATTTTGGAAAGTAGACACCCCAAGCTATTTGCTGAGAGGCATGGTGAGTATTTTGCAGCTCTCATTTGTTTTTGAAAATGAAGAAAGACAAGAAAAAACATTTTTTTTTTCTTTTTTCAATTTTCAAAACTTTGTGACAAAAAGTGAGGTCTGCAAAATACTCACTATACCTCTCAGCAAATAGCTTGGGGTGTCTACTTTCCAAAATGGGGTCATTTGGGGGGGGGTTATGCCACCTGGGCATTCCATGGCCTCCGAAACTGTGATAGGCATTGAAGAGTGAAATCAAAAATTCACGCCCTTAGAAAGCCTGAAGGCGGTGCTTGGTTTTCGGGGTCCCGTACGCGGCTAGGCTCCCAAAAAGTCTCACACATGTGGTATCCCCGGAATCAGGAGAAGCAGCAGAATGTATTTTGGGGTGTAATTTCACATATTCCCATGGCATGTTTGAGCAATATATCATTTAGTGACAACTTTGTGCAAAAAAAAAAAAAATTTGTCTCTTTCCCGCAACTTGTGTCGCAATATAAAATATTCCATGGACTCGACATGCCTCTCAGCAAATAGCTTGGGGTGTCTACTTTCCAAAATGGGGTCATTTGGGGGGGTTTTGAACTGTCCTGGCATTTTATGCACAACATTTAGAAGCTTATGTCACACATCACCCACTCTTCTAACCACTTGAAGACAAAGCCCTTTCTGACACTTATTGTTTACATGAAAAAGTTATTTTTTTTTGCAAAAAAGTTACTTTGAACCCCCAAACATTATATATTTTTTTAAAGCAAATGCCCTACAGATTAAAATGGTGGGTGTTTCATTTTTTTTTTTCACACAGTATTTGCGCAGCGATTTTTCAAACGCATTTTTTGGGGAAAAAACACACTTTTTTAAATTTTAATGCACTAAAACACACTATATTGCCCAAATGTTTGATGAAATAAAAAAGATGATCTTAGGCCGAGTACATGGATACCAAACATGACATGCTTTAAAATTGCGCACAAACTTGCAGTGGCAACAAAATAAATACATTTTTAAAAGCCTTCAAAAGCATTTACAGGTTACCACTTTAGATTTACAGAGGAGGTCTACTGCAAAAATTACTGCCCTCGATCTGGCCTTCGCGGTGATACCTCACATGCATGGTGCAATTGCTGTTTACATTTGACGACAGACCGCCGCTTGCGTTCGCCTTAGCGCGAGAGCAGGGGGCGACAGGGGTGCTTTTTTTTTTTTTTTTTATTATTTTTTTGCTTTTTTTATCTTATTTTTTAACTGTTCCTTTCATATTTTTTTTTTTTAATCATTTTTATTGTTATCTCGGGGAATGTAAATATCCCCTATGATAGCAATAGGTAGTGACAGGTACTCTTTTTTGAAAAAATTGGGGTCTATTAGACCCTAGATCTCTCCTCTGCCCTCAAAGCATCTGACCACACCAAGATCGGTGTGATAAAATGCTTCCCCAATGGCGCTATTTACATCCGGCGAAATCTAAGTCATGAAATGCTCGTAGCTTCCGGTTTCTTAGGCCATAGAGATGTTTGGAGCCACTCTGGTCTCTGATCAGCTCTATGGTCAGCTGGCTGAATCACCGGCTGCCTTCTCAGGTTCCCTGTTGAGACAGGAGAGCCAGAGAAAAACACGGAAGACGGTGGGGGGGCATTCCCTCCCACGGCTTGTAAAAGCAGTCTAGAGGCTAATTAGCCGCTAGGATTGCTTTTACATGAAAGCCGACCGCTGGCTGAAAAGAATGATACCAAGATGATACCTAAACCTGCAGGCATCATTCTGGTATAACCACTCAAAGTCGTGAATGGCGTACCTGAAGACAAAAAAATGGTTAACAATAAAGCACAGTAAACGGTAAAGTATAAAAAATTGCATACCTGAAAAGCAAACATGATAAAACAAAATAACAATAAAACATTGCAGAATAGAATACAGTAAAAAAGAGCAGAACAATAGAGAGAGAATAGAGAGAGAGAGAGAGAGAGAGAGAACAATAAAACGACAACTATTTTTTTTTATTTCTATATATATTTTTTTTTTTTACACTTTTTTTTGTAACTAACTTTTATAACTGTAACCGGTTCCAGGTTCAGGTCTCTCAAAATGTGATGGCATCTTGGGAGACCCTGTGAAAGTGTGTCCTAGTCTGTGCAATGCTGTACCCTACGCTAATACTCAACTAGTGTATGGTAGCGTTCAAAACATTCACCAATGCAAAGACCAGGATTGTCAGGACAGGAGGGACAATAATAGCGGGTGTCACGCCTATATCTGCACTTGCTGCAGACACAACATCTTTTTTGGGGGGTTCGCTGGGTAGGGGTACTCGGGAGGACATAAAGAAAATGCCTCTCATGCAGCCGACTGCATTTGGTTGGGGATGTGAATGGGGGAAGTACGGGTGCTGCAGAAGCGGTGGGTTCCCAATTAGGATTGGCGAATGCAGCAGGAAGGGCATTATGGGAACGACGGGCCTGTGTTTGTCTTCTTGGTGGCAGCGGGACACTACTTGTGCTTGCCACCTCACCAGCTTGAACTGCACTTATGGGACTCGCCACGTCACCAAGTGTTACTGCAGTGCTGGTTTGACTACGACCGGGGTGTACTAGGCCGCTGGCGCTTGCCAGTTTACCAAAACGCTACAAAAAAAACTGTTAGCGATCGCAGGGATCAGGCCTGACTCTGCGAACGCTGCAGTTATGCGTTAAGTGTTTTGTAAGTGACAGTGATCGATTGATACTGCACTTGGGTGGGCTGGGCCGGGCGGAGGGGCAAAATGCAGGTGCTAGCAGGTATCTGGGCTGATCCCGCTAACACTGCGTTTTTGGGAACCCTAAACTGCTGGGGACGCTAGTATAGATCTGATCGGATCAGATATTGATCCGTTCAGATACTATACCACTAAGGGAGGTGTATGCTGCGTGCGTGGGTGTTAGCGGTACTGGCACTAACCTGACACTGCCTGGGGCCGGTGCTTGCCAGTTCACCAAAATACTACCAAAAAAACTGTTAGCGATCGCAGGGATCAGGCCTGACTCTGCGAACGCTGCAGTTATGCGTTTAGAGTTTTGTAAGTGACAGTGATCGATCGATACTGCACTTGGGTGGGCTGGGCTGGGCCGGGCCGGGCGGAGGGGCAAAACGCAGGTGCTAGCAGGTATCTGGGCTGATCCCGCTAACACTGCGTTTTTGGGAACCCTAAACTGCTGGTGACGCTAGTATAGATCTGATCGGATCAGATATTGATGCGATCAGATACTATACCACTAAGGGAGGTGTACGGTGCGTGCGTGGGTGTTAGCGGTACTGGCGCTAACCTGACGCTGCCTGGGGCTGGTGCTTGCCAGTTCACCAAAATGCTACCAAAAAAACTGTTAGTGATCGCAGGGATCAGGCCTGACTCTGCGAACGCTGCAGTTATGCGTTTAGTGTTTTGTAAGTGACAGTGATCGATCGATACTGCACTTGGGTGGGCTGGGCGGAGGCGCAAAACGCAGGTGCTAGCAGGTATCTGGGCTGATCCCGCTAACACTGCGTGTTTGGTAACCCTAAACTGCTGGGGACACTAGTATAGATCTGATCGGATCAGATATTGATCCGATCAGATACTATACCACTAAGGGAGGCGCATGCTGCGTGCGTGGGTGTTAGCGGTACTGGCGCTAATCTGACGCTGCCTGGGGCGACGCATATCACCGCCGGGCGATTAGGGGGCTAAACCTTTATTCGGTAATAAACGGTGGGTGCCCTGACACTATAAAAAATAAACAAACTAACCAGCGTCAACCGTAACGGTTATACGGTGATCAGTGGTGAAAGGGTTAACTAGGGGACAATCAAGGGGTTAAAACATTTATCAGATAGTATATGGGGGTCCCTGACGCTATAAAACGCTGACGGTGAACCTAAATATTTACCTCCCTAACTAGCGTCACCAGCGACACTAATACAGCGATCAGAAAAATGATCGCTTAGCGACACTGGTGACAGGAGGTGATCAAGGGGTTAAAACTTTATTAGGGGGGGTTAGGGGGGTATCCTAGACCTACAGGGGGGTAACAGTAACTGTGCTAACACTGTAACTGTCACAAACTGACACCAATGCAGTAATCAGAAAAAAAAAAAAAAAAAAAAAAAAACTGCTGGTGTCAGTTTGTGACAGGGGGGGGGGGATCGGGGGGCGATCGGGGGGGGGATCGGGGTGTTTTGTATGCCTGGCATGTTCTACTGTGTGTGTGTGTGTGTTGGTGCACTCACATACCTGTCTTCTCTCCTCGGGCCGGTACGGAAACTACCGAGCCGAGGAGAGATGACATCACTTCCTTTGCTGCTGTTTAGCATACAGCAGCAAAGGAGTGTTCCCATTGGCCGGCGGTGATCGCGAGGGGGGGGCCACGAACGGATGGCCTCCCCCTCCACTCCGATCGCCGGGGAACAAAACGGGACCGCCTCGGGCACCGGGGGGGGTCCGATCGGACCCCCCACCCGCGGGAGGCAAATCACGTACATGTACGTGATTTTGCCTGCCCGTGCCGCCTTGCTGACGTACATCGGCGTGAGGCGGTCCTTAAGTGGTTAATGTCTTTTTAATATTTCTGTGTATCCTGGTGCTGGTTTTAGTGATCAATTTCAATAAATAAAGAAATGAATATGTAGAAAAACCTCCCAGTGCTGCATATCATAACCTATATTTTTTTTTGTAAAATGCTGTAGCTGACCAAGACTAGATAGCAATTGTTTGCTGTTCCATAACTTATTCTTAGACTTCCCTCACACTACCCATTATCAGTACAATATTCTGTGGCCCACTTAGTTACAAGAAAAAAACATTCAAGAAGAAAGTAAACACACTGCACAATTAAAATTGGATTTTGAGTAGTAGTTATGGCTTATTCTATACCAAAGCACAGATATTGAATCTGTTACAGAATTCTGAAATTCAAAATGGATATGTTGGTGTACTGCAATGCTGCTGCTCTAAGATTGTTTTTATAGGGCCTTTGCAGAAATCCTCTTGCTGTGAAAAAAAATCTAGCAATCAATGTTAGCCATAAAACTTGAGGACCAGACACATTTATTGGAAATGATATACATTTTCTATGGTTAATAGCCAGTTCAAAAAGACACAAGATCTTAAAAGCACATAGATCAAGAGGGAAATGCTTTGCAATGGACATGTCAAAGTCTGCGTAAAAGGAAATCTTGAAGTCAGTTTGCCTAAAGCTACATCCACATAAGTTGTTCAGTGGCTGTTTACCTGAACTGAACTATTGTGGGAGTTATAGGTCTCTATAATCAAAGGTTGCAGTTTGTTAAAATGCAACCAAGTTTTTATGTATTTACAGTAATTTAAATGCAGGTGTGTGTTTACAAAGGAAATAGTACGATGAAATGTGCTTCCTTTGACAAATATTATATAACTTGCATTGTGTATCCCAGTAGCTGCTTACATATTATACATAGCTTATAGGAGCTGAATATTCCATGTGTACAAGGCCAAAGAGTTTGACAGGCAGTGAACAGGTACATTAAAAAAAACACAATTAGTAACTTTGTATTAGTAACATGCATTGGTGTGTACATAATCACTGACATTCGGCTAGCTCTGTGGTGAACATAGCTTGTTATGCATAGACAGAACAAGCAATAGCTCAAGCACATTTTGGCAGACATATCAATGCACTGCCACACTTTTAGTTTACCATAGAGCTGACTGATGGTCTTAAATTTAACAGCATACTTTAGGACATGAAAATGTATAGGACTTAATTGCTTTACCTCTTAGGATTTGCTTAAACATGTGTCCGTATGAATGCAAAATAATATTACAGACCCTGCTTCAATATATAATATCAACTAAGTGGTTTAGGGCTCTGTAACACTACTGAAAAATCACCAGTGACAGGATCACTATAAAATACAGGGATGACACATACTTGCTTTGTATGTGTCATTGCCTTGATAGCTTTGGCAGGAAGATGTTGCTTCCTTGCTGCTGAAAACACCAGTGAGAGAGTGATGCCTTGCTCCATTAGCTGGTGAGGGAGTGACACATTCAAGCAGGTAAGTGTTTTCACTCCAAAAATAAACCCTACAATATTGGTGGTCAGTGACCAGCTGAAAAAATACCCACCAGCACTGGTGGTCAGTAGCTGCCTAAAATATTAGAAAAAGAAGGGTGCACCGATCTAATGAATTACCAAAAAATATTTTTTTTTCTAAATAAAAATGACAATGGTCGTATTTACATACAGATGTTATGTATAAGCATATCACACCAGAGACAGATGCGAACAGTCTCCCTCAGGTCTAATGCGAAGGACCGGTGGTGCCAGAAGACCAGGCGGTGTTTGGAGTGGCTTCAGTAGCTACCTGTACAAATACCTCACCAGCACTGTCTGGTTAGCTGGTTGCCTGGAACAATAACCTCAGCAGGAGTAGTGGTCAGAATCTAGTTGGAACAATAACGCCCCTCAAGCATCACATCGCCGGGTAGCGGCTGGCTGAAATTTGTGGTCAGTGGCTTGAATGTGTCTCTTAAATTATCTGGTGGTCCAGTGGAGTACTCTGTAAAGAACAAAAAAAAAACAAATGCACACAGTGACAGTGCACACCAGAGAACACCATTACTGTGGTAACAGTGCCTCAGGGGACAATACTGACCACTCTTCTGTCTCTGCTATCTGGAAATCTCTTTTGGATACTTGTGGAACATTGCAGAAGCTCTGTTGGCATCAAATAGTTTGATTGAATACTGGACATAGGTTTCTTTCATTGGTGGTTGCTGGAATGCAGAGAACCAAAACACAACTAACCAGCACACCACTGTCACATTGTATATTGCACTGAAGCACCCTGCAAGTGGTAGTACCTAGAATGAACCACACTCCCATTGGTATGCCACTGGTGTCATCAACTAGCTTAGCTTGGCCAGTGCCACATTTGGTCTCCCTTGTTCATGTCGGGTCTTCTCCTAACTTCTTTAATAGCTATACATAAGTGAATAGATTCATGTGAATACAGATTTGCTTCATACTCCTTTCTTCTATAGTTTACACATATAAAATGCATTTGCCTTTCTATTGTTTAATTTTTGAACTGTTATTTATATTGTTATTCATCTTGTTAGGGTACATTTTATATACTTCAGTATTCATATTTTAAATTAGAGAAAAAAAAATATGTTCAGCAAATACTCATTATAATATAGAAAAGATGTACCACATTACAGAACAGCAGATGTATTATTATTCTAATTATTTTCAGGATTCAGTGAAATGTACCCAGCAGTCAGAATAAGAAAGCATAGTTTGGAACAGATGAGTCAATTAACATATTTGGAGATGAAAGTGTTATAAGTCAGTGTAAGTACATATGCTGCATACATAGTGCTGATGAAATCAGAAGGGATATGTATAAAAAAGTGACACTTATACTTGAAGTTGTTTAACCCAACATAAAATACATTTGATATGTTCATTGCCATTTAAATATGTAGTTGTAAGCAGAAATGATTGCATTACCTCCTCAACACCTTTAGACACTCATTTCAGTGACATTTGAATGCTGTCACATTTTATAGAACACTAAGCACAGAAACCTTAACAAGCATTGTCCTCAGGCCACAACTCCATTTATAGCAGTAACAACCCACGAGTTGACTTGTCTGGACAGCACTCTTTGATTACCATTACAAACTGATTGATAGCTGAGCAGTAATGTGTGTGTTACGGTATTTGCTTTAAGCAAGCCTCCACCAGAAAACAGCACATTTTGTAAACAAATCTAAAAGTGTCAAACCAGAGGGGGCTGAACAGCCAACATAAAAGTGAAAATGCATATGAACCAATAATTAAATCAGTTGTCAATAAATAAAAATGGTATGAAAAAGAAGACAGTTGCCATGGACTAGTGTAAATTGTACACTCATTTTTGATTAATAAAAGTGTTAATGCTTATGTTGACAAGGCATTTATGTCCATACCTGGAAACTTTCAATAGTCATTGAACCTAACATTGGGATGGATGACGGACAGAGCAGGGGAGGTGCTAATAACGGTATGCATAAGACAAATTTCTTGGGTTCTTGTTGTGGATTTGCGAGCTGGTATACACATCTTCTCAAGAGCTATAGAAAAGAGAATGGAGGGGGTGTCAAAATATTATTGAATACAAGTTAGGGGAGTAAAAGTCATGGGCACTGCAAGTAGGTTGAGGCTTTCAAACTCAACCTAGGGATGGGGAATGTAACAGGCATTCTGAGCACAGAATTGGAGATGAAACCTATGTTGAACCTGGAACCCACGAGAGGAAGACTGGCTTATGAATCCTTAGATGTGGTGACTCAATTTATTTTTTAGGCTTTTATACTTTATTTTCACCTGGTTATCTGGCCAGACACTTCCTGTCTTAGGGTGGTTTTACTCCCTCCTCCACTGTATCTATGGAGAAGTAAGGTAGCTACCCTTGGACAGCACCATTGTCAACCTACAGTCAGGGTAGTGTTACATGAAGATAAATGTAACCTAGGGACTGAAAAATTAAAGTCTAATTCTAGTTAACACCTGCTAGGCAGTTACAGAAACAGTGTTTTCCCACTTTGGATAAGGGTTTTGCCTAAATGAATAAGACCAACTATTGTAAGCAACCCTGTCAGTGTTATATGAGTTATCTCAACCCTCTAACTGCAAATTTGCTTAAAAGCTTGGCATGTTAAAGGAAGTTGAAAAATATCAGACGTACTGGCAGGATCAACAGGTAATAAAACTATTCATACATTATTTTCACACAAGATTCAATCAACTTTTACCCAGAATTCACCTTTTTTCCAACTGAATTTAAGCATTAATAAATCTTGAGTGACTGTTGAGCGCATCCTGCTTGAAAACATATATAAACAGACCTTTTGATGTTAGCTTAAATTCCCTCTGGCCCTGGACACCACTTTCTTCCAGGTTGAATAAATGCCCTGCATCATTAAACCTCATTCTGTGAGTCAGGGGCATCATGAAAATGCCCCCTTGGGGTGCTTCATCAAGCTGGGCTCACAGAATAATGATGTAGAGAAACATCCCTAGGCCATTACATAATGCTGTTCTCTGCACCATTGAGGACCACCACTGACAAAGAAGGAAAACCAAAGAGGATGAAGAGGACCTGGGGACCTGAGGACGTCACATGACTGCACTTAAGACAATGCCAAAAAGGTATGTATATAAACATAAAAAGGGAATGCTCTAGGTGGAAGAGGGTCTGTCCAACCTTGAGTTGTGTTAAAGTTAGGGGCAGGTCTGGAAGAAGGACTTCATGAAGTAGTATTTACATCTAATTTTCCCATTACATTTAATTTGTTACTGGTATTGCAATTCATAATTTTGACAATAATTGAGCAGGTCTACCCCTCGGCAAATTGATGTAGAGTCCTAAAAATACAAATGAAACTCTTGGCAGGCACCCATGCACAAAATTCCACAATCTAAAATCACATATATTGATGGTTTTTAATCTTCATAATGTATGTGGTCACCTGATCAGCATGGCAAGATCACATGAGAGGTACTTCATACTTAAAACCAGGATCACATAACAAAGGGGGTGTGGCTTTGGGCTTGGTACTCATTAAGTGACATTGATTATTAATTTACCCTTAAATGACCCTTACAATGGCATCTTAAAGCCAATTAATAATTTCAGCAAACTCTGTAGAAGTTGCCATAAAAGCATTGTGTTTGTGCAGTGTTAAACGTGGACTAGCATCTAAATCATGAAGTAGATGCCGACTTAAAAAATGGATACAGCATTTTAGAAAGTGTGACAGTAGGTACAGAAAAATAATAAGGTGCACTGGCTTTTACCATTTATTAATAGTACAATTGTATTAAATGTATTACTTATTTTGTCTTCTAGGTTATTTACACTCTTACAGCCATAGATAAAGATGACTCTGCAAATGGACAAAATTTTTATTTTTCTCTTGAAGAGGGACATGCACCAAACCCAAACTTTACTCTAAGAAATAATGAAGGTATTTTAATTGTTGTTTTACATTTATTTATTTATTTCAGGTACTTATATAGCGCCGTCAATTTACGCAGCGCTTTACATATACATTGTACATTCACATCAGTCCCTACCCTCAAGGAGCTTACAATCTAAGGTCCCTAACTCACATTCATACATACTAGGGACAATTTAGACAGGATCCAATTAACCTACCAGCATGTCTTTGGATTGTGGGAGGAAACCGGAGTACCCGGAGGAAACCCACGCAGGCACAGGGAGAACATGCGAACTCCAAGCAGGTGGTGTTGTGGTTGGGATTCGAACCAGTGACCCTTCTTACTGCTAGGTGTTTTCCTCATAGCTGATGCAGTAGGTATCATTATTTAAATAAAAAAGTGCATGCCAGAATACTATAAAAAAGCAAGTTGGCAAATGGTATAACTTTGTTGGAATATCCAGTGCTTAGAGGTCCCAAAATCAGGAGATGCTTGCAGTGCACCACTCTCTGATTTATCAAAACTGATGCCTAGGAACACTTTCAGGATGTTCCACAGTAGAATGCAGTATACCTCTATATAGGTTTTTTGAGGCACTGTATTGCATTATGGGATTGCTAAAATTATTCTTTGGGAATAATCTGGGAAAATCAAAACTTGAAAAATGGATGATAGACATGTAAACATTTATCCTTAATTTAAAACTACATGTAACACATTACTTTAACCCTAGTAATCTTAACCTTGATAGTGGTATTACTAAAACTGGATAAAAACCTCTTACTGTCGGACTCATATTGTCCGATTTTGTTACTTATGGTGGACGTGAAGGTTTTAGCTAAAATACTAGCCAATAGATTGTCTACTCTCATTGGAAAATTTATTCATCCAGATCAATCTGGTTGTATACTGACTAAATTCCTGGCTTTCAATCTTCAATGTTTGTTTCTTAATTTGCTGACTTTTTCCCTTATTTCGGGCAACAGAGCAATCCTTTCCTTAGATGCAGCCAAGGCTTTAGATAGTATAGAATTTAATTTTCTTTGACAGGTATTATGAAAATCTGGTTTTGGCATTTGGTTTTGCAGCCCCACAGCACATATACAAGTTAATGGGAGGCTTTCTGAACCATTCTTTCTCTTTAGAGGTACTTGGCAGGTTGCCCACCCCCCTGCTGTTTGCCTTAGCCTTTGGATGCAGCTATTCGACAGTTCTCACAAATAGTGGGCTTTCAGCAATCTTTGGGGGCAAATAAGATGGATGACATGGATGATACAGAATATTTTCTGGGTTTTCTATCAATTGGGACTAGTCTGTAATGATGCTTCTAGATCCCATTAGAGAGCCCCTCCCAGTAGCAGCTTCTCAAAAAGTGCTGGTAATATGTTTTAAATATTTGGGAGTGGATGTGTCCCTAATGTGGCAGATTATCTAAATCTGAATATTCATTCATTATTATGTAACATGGTAGTGCTGCCTGGTGTAAGTGGTGTAAGTTGCCATTGTCAGTGGCGGGGGGGGGGGGGTGCAATTTAATAAAGATGATGTGAGAGCCTCAACTTCTTTATATGTTATTTTGAGAACTTATATAGAATCCTGGGAATGCTAGGAGTGCTTTACAGCTTCCTAAGGATGGTGGTAGATTGGCAGTTCCCAATGTCAGATTTTATTTCTTGACATCTCGGATGCAACAGATGGCAGGGTGGGTGGAAATTGACCTTCACAGTCCAATCCAGGGGGGGTTTTTATCCAAAGACTACCTTTTTTCCTTGTTGGAAGCAGGTCATTTTTGGGTGCACCCTCCTTTTTTGACCCCAGATCTCATCTTTAAGAGGTCTTGTCATGCTTTTTTCCATTACAAGGGATGTTTACATTCATTGTAATAGGAATAAAAGTGACAATTTTTTTTTTTAAACAGTGTAAAAATAAATAAAATAATGTAAAATAAATAATAAATATAAAAAAAAAAAAAAAACCCTGTCCCGACGAGCTCACGCGCAGAAGCGAGCGCATACGTGAGTAGCGCCTGCATATGAAAACGGTGGTCAAACCACACATGTGAGGTATCGCCGCAATAGTTAGAGCGAGAGCAATAATTATAGCCCTAGACCTCCTCTGTAAGGCAAAACATGCAACCTGTAGAATTTTTTAAATGTCCCCTATGGAGATTTTTGAGGGTAAAAGTTTGACGCCATTCCACAAGTGGGCGCAATTTTGAAGCGTGACATGTTGGGTATCAATTTACTTGACATAACATTATCTTTCACAATATAAAAAAAAATTGGGCTAACTTTACTGTTGTCTTATTTTTTTACTCAAAAAAGTGATTTTTTTTCCAAAAAAAGCACGCTTGTAAGACCGCTGCGCAAATACGGTGTGAAAAAAAAGTATTGCAATGACCACCATTTTATTCTCTAGGGTGTTAGAAAAAAATATATATAATGTTTGGGGGTTCTAAGTAATTTTCTAGCAAAAAAAACTGTTTTAAACATGTAAGCACCTAAATTCCAAAACGAGGTTAAAAAAAAAAAAAACATTTGGAGAAATTTTTTTTTACTCACCTCTAAATGCCTGTTGCTAGGGGGTCCCTCGTAGTCTGCCTCCTTTGGCGCCTGTGCTCCTGACGTCTCTTCCCTCGGCGCCTCTCTCCCCTCCCTCTTGTCAATCATCTGGGACACGTCACCGGTCCCAGATGATTGCACGGCCAGTGACAGCGTGTGGCGCAGCTCACAGCACGGCTCGCACATGCGCAGTTGGTGCCCAGCTGTGAAGCCACAGCTGGGCACCCACAGTTAAATGCCGGTGCCGCTGAGCAGAGGGGGGACGAGCGGGGCTTCGAACCCCCGCATTGCTGGACCCTGGGACAGGTAAGTGTCCGAATATTAAAAGTCAGCAGCTGCAGTATTTGTAGCTGCTGACTTTTATTTTTTTTTCTTAAATGGGAACTCCGCTTTAAATTCTATATGAGCACAACAGCAGCTTTATGGACACAATAACATCTTTATGCTATGTTGCTGTGCTTAACCACTTGCCTACCGGGCACTTTCACCCCCTTCCTGCCCAGTCCAATTTTCAGCTTTCAATGCTGTCGCACTTTGAATGACAATTGCGCAGCCATGCAACACTGTACCCAGATAAAATTTTTATCATTTTTTCACAGAAATAGAGCTTTCTTTTGGTGGTATTTATTCACCGCTGGGGTTTTTATTTTTTGCTAAACAAAAAAGAAAGTCTGACAAGTTTTGCTTAGCTTCTATTATTACATTTTGCAAATAAGTCGTTTTTCTCCTTCACTGATGGTCACTGATAAAGCGGCACTGATGGTGACTGATAGGCAGCACTGATGGTCACTGATAGGGGGCACTAATAGGTGGCACTGATTGCCAGCACTGATAGAACTGGTTGCTTTTAGTGGGTGGTGCTGTGAAAAAGAATAATGCAGTTAAAAGTGGCCACCATATGGCAATTATTGGTTTAAATCAGGTGGTGAGAAGGCAACATATTGCCTCCTCACACCTCTTAAACAGCACGAAAAAGGGTTCCAAGCATGTATCTTTTCAGAGTAGAAGCATGCAGGGAAGTAAAGTGTTAAATCACTTCACATAATAACAGAAGGTTCAGCCTGAGGTCCATGCTCACAGGTCAGTAGTCCATCAATTGGTGACACATTCCACAAGTAGTTCGCTGATAACAGAAGATAAGAGTGATCAGGCAGCCTTTGACAGCAGGGAAGGAGATCCAGGTGTCAGCCCGACAATAAATAAGGCTGAGCTCTGGTGAAGTGAATGTTCTCTTATCATATTCTTTCTTTCCTGCACTTTCCTCCCTAGTGTGTGGACACCTTGCTGAATCCAGGGGGGGCACTTGACCCCCCCCTGCCCCCTCCTGCTGACGCCCATGGTGGTGACAACGTCTGATTCTAAATAGGGTTTAATTGGTGATCTTTATTAAGCTTTATTGCGGTCAGTTAGTTCTAAAACCTTGATTAAATGTAGACAGATATGTAGTCAAGATATAGGGTATAGGATGTGTGAATTACTAACATAAGAAGTAAAAAAAAAAATCTGGAAATTATATTATTATCTTTTCTCTCTTGTTTTTTTTAGATAACACAGCAAGCATTGTAGCAAGGAGGCGAAGGTTTAGTAGAACATCACAGGACATTTATTATTTTCCTGTTGTTGTTGCTGATGGAGGAAGCCCATCTTTAAGTAGCACCAGCACATTGACAATTAGAGTGTGTGCATGTGAAAGAGATGGCCGAGTGCGAACTTGTCATGCTGAAGCCTTTCTCTCATCTGCTGGACTTAGCACTGGAGCCTTAATTGCAATTTTGCTCTGTGTTGTCATTCTACTTGGTGAGTTATGATGCCATTGATTACCTAACTTGGTGTTTGTTTAGTTAGCATTATTTGTTATGGAGATGATACAATTTTGAAAATAAACACACTACCATATGGTTACAAAAATATCTTAGAGTGTGCAGACTTGTTAATTAAACCTGCAACATCTGGATAACAATAACAGTCTATTGATTATGTTTTGTAAAATATAATAGATATTTACACAAAAAATGTAACAGTTTTAATAGAATAAAAACAGATTTATGAACCTGGCTTTTTACATTTGCAATTCTTGTATATCTGAGATTTTCTGCAAACAAAATGTTATATCAGTAATGTTCTCTCAGGTGTAATATTGAGCTAAATATTATAGCTACTTTAAAATGTACCCATCATGCAAAACAGAAAATCAAATATTAGTGCTGCAGCCTAAGTTAAAACCGAATTGCAGTATATGGCAAACATATCGTCAAACATACATTTCTCAAGAAATGCTGGCTATAATATTCTACTTCTCCATTCCTGTTTGTCAATTGCCACTGCAAAAGCTATTACATTATCTATGGGTGGATGCAGATCGTTTCGGCAGAATTTAGGAAGCTCACAATAAACATGTTCTGTGCTAATAAATGGGTGTACGCACTATCCTAAATAGCTGTATCTTACTATGTAATAGGCGATTCATTCAGATTCAGAAGTATATAGAGTAGATATAGAAGAAAGCAGACAAATGTTCAATTTCAAGGAATTTTTATGTGTAGAACACCCTCTTTAAAAGTTGTACTTTCTACAATGTTGGTCAGCTCAGTTTTTCATATTTTCTCTCTAATTAGTAGTGAAGGCAATAAGCTAGCTATTTCAAATAATAAAAAAAAAATGAATTCCACAAAAAACACTGCATTTTCATAAACAAACACCTTTCTCTTGGATAATGATAAAGGACATGAAAAATGCATTGGAAATGTGTAGTATGTTTTGACAACAAGTGATTCTGTCTCTCCTATGCTGCTTTTTCAGATTAAATAGCAAACACTAAAGACACAACATTTTACATAGTTAGAGTATTTAACTGCGTTATATATGTTCACAACAGAGAACTCACCTCATTGTTAAACAAACATATTTACAGATTTTAAGGTATAAGTGTGCTTTTGAGATAGGAGTTAAAACTTGTCATATGTCATATGTACAGCAGCAAGGAGTCTGGGCTTTAATAACCACATACTGCTCATATGCGTTTATGAGTGGCCAAGGTTGCTATGCTGAGAATGCCTCCACTGCTTCTTATGGCAAAGAGACTGAGGTGCCAAAGACAGCTCCTGGTCTCTAGTTATGATCAGGACCCAGTGAGATTAATCAGAGTGATCACATGATCAGGAATATCTCAACCTGGGCATAAAGGTAAAGTTAGATGGATGGTGGTACTGGGTGGGAAGGGGTTAAAGCAAGTTCATAAGGTAATATGTTGAAAGCAAGGCTTGGAGAGACAGAAAGGAAAGGTTTTCTTGCATTTTATGAATGAATGCATCTAAAGGATTTCTGAAAATACCCGTATTAAATATTCTATATGCAGATGCCGAATTTAAGGATTAATTTCCTCTGTTAGAGACCTTGGAAATATCTGATGATTCTGGGTATAAAGAAGTATCTTCCAGTGCTCAGACATAAGCAGCAAATTGCCAATCTGATACACTGTTACATTAGGGAGGGAAGCAGTTTGTTAATCCTGTGTAAACTCCAACACAAAGATTACACAGGGATGGAGGAGCAGAGCTGTAAGAGAGTGCAGACACAGCAAGGGTTAGTTTTTAGTGGCTGGGGGTCTCTGAACATTCAAAGTAACTAATTATTAAAAAAAAAAAACACTCATTAGGAAACTCATAAGCAGTGTATCTTGTTCGTTTTACCTTCCAGTTATCATTGCTTTTAACAATATGTGCCAAAATATAGAACATAGTATACAAGTTCAAAGTATGTATTTAACATACCTTTGTACCTTATTTTTTTCTAGCCATTGTAGTTCTCTTTATAACACTACGAAGAGGAAAAAAAGAACCTTTAATAATTTCTGAAGAAGATGTCCGTGAAAATGTGGTTACGTATGATGATGAAGGTGGTGGAGAAGAAGACACAGAGGCTTTTGACATTTCAGCACTTCGCAACCCATCAGCTGCAGAGGATTTAAAATACAGAAGGGATGTAAGGCCAGAAGTAATGTGTACTCCAAGACACCAAGATCAGTCTGATATTGAAACAATAAATGTTCAGGAATTTCTCAATCAAAAGCTGGCTGAGGCAGATCGTGACCCAAGTGTTCCTCCATACGACTCTTTACAGACATATGCTTACGAGGGCCAAAGGTCTGAAGAAGGATCTATCAGCTCTCTAGATTCATTAGGGACACCATCTGACCAGGATTATACTTATCTGGATGACTGGGGACCAGAGTTTAAAAAACTAGCGGAACTCTATGGAGAAAAGGAATCTGAAAGAACAACATAGTTTAATACAAAAACTGTTTTATTTACAAATCAACTTGAAGCATAACCACAAGAAAAACAATAAATTCATACTTGGAACTCAGCAAGCTGTTCACTTTTACTGTAGAAGCAAGTGCCATTTTCATATATAAAACTGGGTTTCAGATTTTGAAAAAATACAGAAGCAAAAACTATTTTCCCTTGTGTATGTTTTTTAATTGATCAATAAAGTCGGCAGTTCCACATCCATACAGGATATGCAAAATAAGCAAAGCATTTATATTTTACTACTTATTAAAACATTCTTATGCCAGAATGAAAAAAAATGCTGCCTGTGCACTGAGCTTAAATGGGGCATATATTATGGAATACTATATATATATAAATATTTATATATATATAGCATCTCACAAAAGTGGGTACACCCCCACATTTTTGTAAATATTTAATTATATCTTTTCATGTGACAACACTGAAGATTATATTTTGCTACAATGTAAAGTAGTGGGTGTACAGCTTGTATAACAGTGTAGATCTGCTGTCCCCTCAAAATAACTCAACACACAGCCATTAATGTCTAAACCACTGGCAACAAAAGTGAGTACGCCCCTAAGTGAAAATGTCCATATTGGCCCAGATTAGCCATTTTCCCTCCCCGGTGTAATGTGACTCGTTAGTGTTACAAGGTCTCAGGTGTGAAAGGGGAGCAGGTGTGTTAAATTTTGGTGTTATCGCTTTCACTCTCTCATACTGTTTACTGGAAGTTCAACATGGCACCTCATGGCAAAGAACTCTCTGAGAATCTGAAAAAAAGAATTGCTGCTCTACATAAAGATGGCCCAGGCTATAAGAATATTGCCAAGACCCTGAAACTGAGCTGCAGCACGGTGGCCAAGACCATATGGTGGTTGAACAGGACAGGCTCCACTCAGAACAGGCCTCACCATGGTCATCCAAAGAAGTTGAGTGAACATGCTCAGCCTCATATCCAGAGGTTGTCTTTGGGAAATAGACATATGAGTGCTACCAGCATTGCTGCAGAGGTTGAAGGGGTGGGGGGTCAGCCTGTCAGTGCTCAGACCATACGCCGCACTGTGCATGAAATTGGTCTGCATGGCTGTCATCCCAGAAGGAAGCCTCTTCTAAAGATGATACACGAGAAGGCCCACAAACAGTTTGCTGAAGACAAGCAGAATAAGGACATGGATTACTGGAACCATGTCCTGTGGTCTGATGAGACCAAGACAAACTTATTTGGTTCAGATGGTGTCAAGCATGTGTGGCAGCAACCAGGTGAGGAGTACAAAGGCAAGTGTGTCTTGCCTGCAGTCAAGCATGGTGGTGGGAGTGTCATGGTCTGGGGCTGCATGAGTGCTGCCAGCACTGGGGAGCTACAGTTCATTGCAGGAACTATGAATGCCAGCATGTACTGTGACATACTGAAGCAGAGCATAATCCCCTCCCTTTGGAGACTGGGCCACAGGACAGTATTCCAACATGATAATGACCCCAAACACCTCCAAGACGACCATTGCCTTGCTAAAGAAGCTGAGGGGTAACGGTGATGGACTGACCAAGCATGTCTCCAGACCTAAACCCTATTGAGCATCTGTGGGGCATCCTCAAACGGAAGGTGGAGGAGCACAAGGTCTCTTACCTCCATCAGCCCTGTGATGTCATCATGGAGGAGTGGAAGAGGACTCCAGTGGCAACCTGTGAAGCTCTGGTGAACTCCATGCCCAAGAGGGTTAAGGCAGTGCTGGAAAATAATGGTGGCCACATAAAATATTGACACTTTGGGCCCTATTTGGACATTTTCACTTGGGTGTGTACTCACTTTTGTTGCCAGTGGTTTAGACATCAATGGCTGTGTGTTGAGTTATTTTGAGGGGACAGCAAATTTACATTGTTATACAAGCTGTACACTCACTACTTTACTTTGTAGCAAGTGTCATTTCTTCAGTGTTGTCACATGAAACGATATAATAGAATATTTACAAAAATGTGAGGGGTGTACTGACTTTTATGAGATACTGTATAAACAAACAACAGGCCAATCTGCAGCATCTTGTATAATTATTAAGAGACTTACAAACTCATCAAAATGACCATATAAAAAATATAAAGTACTCCTGCACTACCCTACTCCTAGTGGAATATAGAAGTGAACCAACCACAACTATAAATCAATTAAATAATCCAATAACGAAAACAAAATGTACAAATTGTCATCCAGATAGCTGCTAGCATCAACATGGGTTCCCACATGGACATTTGAAATACAATTAGTAAAAAAACAATTCTGTGCTGCCCCTGATTATTGCTCAGTGAGATAAATCAAATAATAATGCAGTGCATAAATAGCATATACAGTACAACTCACTTACAGTGCCAATAACACAATGCATACATTAATGTTCATAATACATAATAGCATCAAAAGTGATATCTCGTAAGAAACAGTCTATAAAACAGTCTGTAGACAGACTTACGCCAGTTAATAAAATGTGACAAAAGAGTGCTACCAAATATATGTTTCATGTCCATGTGCTTCAAAATCTCCTGAAAAGTGAATAGAATAGTGCCCAAAATATGCTATGTTAAGGAAACACCTCCAGCTTTATGTGCATTACACCTCTGTGCTCTCAGTCCGTTCACCTTATTCAAATGACCAAAAAAATGTATTTAGATTACAAAGCGCCTAATAGTGGCTGTGCTGCATCCGTTTCTGATCACCAGACTCCAGCAGGCCTTCTGCAGGCATTGCCGATATAGATGTTTCCAGCCCTTTAAGACTCAGTACCTCCACCCAGGGTATTCTAAATATACTCAGACAACATGGCAAGAGGACAGAGGAACCGCCATAGTGTAGTACTTAAAATCACCTTGAGTTATTTCCAAAAAACGTACTTACAAGCATTAAATAGTGACAAGCAAAACATCAGGGTATGTAACTTTAAAAATATCAACTCTGGTATTTTTTAAAGCTACATACCTTACTGTTTTGCTTATTGCTATTTTATGTTTGTAAGTTTTTGGTTTTTTTTGGAAACAAATCAAGGTGATTTTAAGTACTACACTATGGCGGTTCCTCTGCCCTCTTGCCATGTTCTCTGAGTGTATTTAGAATACCCTGAGTAGAGGTTCTGAGTCTTATAGGGCCGCATACAATCTATATTGGGCAATACCATATTGAAGGTCTGGTGGAGTCTAGTGACAGGAGACAGATGCGGTACAACTTGTATTAAGCTCTATATGACCTGAATGAGTTTTATGAGCAATGTGAACGTACTGTGAGCACAGAGATGTAATGCACATGAAGCTGGTGGTGTTTCCTTCACATAGCATATTTTGGGCACAATTATATTAACTTTTCAGGAGATTTTGAAGTACACAGATGTTGAACATATATTTGGGAGTACTCTTTTGACACGTATTAACTTGAGTCTCTACGGACTGTTTTTCATGAGATCTACACATTTTATGCTATTTATGTAATATGCACATTAATGTATGGACTGTGTCATTGACACTATAAGTGAGTGTCATATGTTATTTAGGCACTGAATTACATTTTTTATATATCTCACTGAGTAATAATAGGGGCAGCGCAGCATTGTTTTTTTCTAATTTTATTTAACCAAAATGACAGTTTCAGACAGAGTTTAATAGACCAACTAATTATAGGGACTAGACAAATTAATACACAGATATAATATTAATAATTATATCGTTTACTTCACAGACCCATTAGGATCCTTCATCATGTTTGACAAGAATAAAGATAAACATCCTTTACATTTATTATATAGAAAATCTCTTATAGACTGGTAATGAATAACATCTGAATCCATTTATCAAAAACATAGCATGACCTGACCATTCAGATAATAATAAAGAGACACATAGTATAAAAGTGTTTATGGCCATGTCATAATGCCACCTGGAAAAATGAAAATTAATGATAAAAATTTCATTTGGGTACAGTGTTGCATGACCGCGTAATTGACATTCAAATTGTGATAGCCCTGAAAGCTGCAAGTTGGCCTGGACAGGAAGCGGGTGAAAGTGCCCAGTACTGAAGTACTGAAAATATAAAAATGAAGGAACACTATCATCATTTAAATGTTACAAAGAATATAACAGAATATGTAAAAAGGAAATCAAGGACGCAAAAATTCAAAACGAACGACAGATTGCAAAAAATAGTAGGACAAATCCCAAAAAATTCTTCAAATATATTAATAGTAAAAAGGTCAAGTCTGAGCATGTATGCCCTTTACAAAATAATCTGGAGTGGGTGACGGAGGACAAAGAAAAGGCAAATTAATTAATTAATTAAATACTTTCAACAGTAAGAGCTGTGAAAATGTGGACTAGACCCCCTCCAGAGTTGGTTCTGGCCAGTTCAGTAGATTGCTTTAAAAAAGGCCTGACTTCTTTTCTAAATGTACATAATATAACTGGGTACTAACATTTATAGGTAAAAATGATCCAGGGAAAATCCGATTGCCTCTTGGGGGATCAGGAAGGATTTTTTTCCCCTGATGTAACAAATTTGACATTGCTTTGCTGGAGTTTTTCGCCTTCCTCTGGATCAACTGTGGCTATAGGATTATGTATATGGGATTGTATTTTTTTTTATTGGTTGAATTAGATCAGGGATAGGCAACCTCGGCCCTCCAGCTGTGGTGAAACTACAAGTCCCATGAGACATTGCAAGACCCTGACAATCACAGGCATGACTCCTAGAGGCAGAGGCATGATGGTATTTGTAGTTTCACCACAGCTGTAGTGCCGAGGTTGCCTGCCCCTGAACTAGATTGACTTGTGTCTTTTTTCAACGTGACTAACAATATGTAACTAAGTAACTATGAGGTGGTACTGACAGTGGATGAAAGCTAGAATACAATAATAACTGATTACTGTCTGTCAGCTTAACATACAGATACAGTTTTGTTGTCCTTTCAACATATCCTAACATCACGAAAAGGAATGGATTTTACATTACACTGCATGGTAAACTGTAATGCCTGCATCATACTATAGGTATTAATCAAAATCAACTAACGACTCAATGGCTTTCCCCATATAATGAAACTATCATTGATAAATCTACCAAATGATCTCATGTTGCAAATACATAGAATGTTCAAAAATCTGTAAATTCTCAATCATATCCATGTACTGTATGCACTAGTATATGAGGGGGGGGGGGGCATGTGAGCCCATCACAGCACTTCTTAGCTGCATAAAGAACTCTTTAGCAAATGGAAAAAGTTATTTTCTAAAATAATCCTAAGAAAAGTAGTTAAAAATTGAATCTGTGCCTTATTATAAAGACTGCATGAATGTAAAATCTTCTTTGTAGCACACATCCCTATGTTCTAGTGATGTATATAAACTTACTACATCCCATGTCACTAGAACTAGAATATAATGTTGAGGTACTGGTATATTACACAGCTTTTGTAAAATAAATATTGGTTTCTCTTATAACCTTAAAGCGGTTGTATACCCCGCTTGGATATTTTTGCATGGTTTAGGAGATATTCACGTTGCATGCAGCCGCTGACTTCAGCAGGGCATGCGCCGCTGAAACAGGGACTCCAGCGTGCATGCGTGGGAGTGACAGGAGAAACCCCAAGGGAACATGTCAGCTCCCTCAGCGGTGACTGGGAGGCAGTGTGGGTGTTTTGCTCTAAGGTAAGTATTTCATAATGAGCTAGTATGAGGTGCATACTAGCTCATTAAGTGACCATGATATATATATATATATATATATATATATATATATACACTGTATATAGATAAAATATAAAAAACACAAGGATGATAATGTCCCACCTGACCCCATAGTTCTTGCACAACATTTTTTGATTAGCACCAACTCGCCCCCCCAAGACAATACCAGACGCTTCATTCTGGTATGGAATTTGAAGGGAAACCCTACGCCAAAAATAAAGTAAAAAACATGGTGTGAGGTCCCCCCCAAAATCCATACCTGACCCTTGTCCAAGCATGCAGCCTGGCAGGTCAGGAAAGAGGGGGGACAAGCAAGTGCCCCCCCTGGACCATACCAGGCTATTCAACCCCATAGTGTGGTGACAAGTGTCTTACTGCATTGTAAAATGCCTGTCAACGCAAAGACACACTTGTTTTTTGTGTGTCCAATTCACGCTGCAACGTCGCCTGGAGCTGCATTGCAGTATGAAAGGGGCTAATCTAATAAAGTGTACATTGCTTTACATATTATGCAAATAATCAAACCACATAATTATTCAATACATCAATAAATAATATCAAAAAGTGAGAACGCAATAGTCCCATAATTCTTAAAATTCATGCAGCAGTCCAAATAGATAAAAAGAATCCACTGCTTTCGGTGATCACAACACAAAAGTGATTCACCCAAAGATTAAAATTGCCTCTTACCAGAAACC
This sequence comes from Aquarana catesbeiana, assembly GCF_042186555.1. NCBI lineage: Eukaryota > Metazoa > Chordata > Amphibia > Anura > Ranidae > Aquarana > Aquarana catesbeiana. The sequence continues at coordinate 323,317,312 of NC_133328.1, read as the reverse complement.
AAGATTTTTTTACAGGTCTAGCTGCGCCTTAGCATTAAACCCTAAAGTGGATGGATGGGTATAAAAATGCTTCCTAGATACATGAGAGCAGGATCGGCAGCTGTATACAGTCACCTCTAGTACTTGTCAAACCACCTCCAGGGCTGCTGCCCTTCTATTATCTGTTAAATTAGAGGGTCATGCTACATCACTAAAAAAAGGAGCCATGTGTGATTGTCAAGGACTATACTCACCGAGGCCGAGATGCCGAGAGCGGCTCGCCCTTACGACCACGCGCACCCGACCCCTGGAGGTGATACAGGGAGCTGGGACCACGCGGAGGCACGGGCTTCCAGTGGAGACTGAATTCCTGAAGGAAGTCCGTGTAGCCGTTGGGCACTAGAGGAGCTGCAAAACAAGTGGTTAACTGGAACTGGGGTATCAGGTTGGGTAAGTCCGTTATTCAGGCAGAGATCAGGACCGGGGTATCCGGCAAGAACAAGTCCGTGTAACAGGCTGAGATCAGGGGTATCAGGCAGGCAGAGGGTAATCCGTTAAACAAGCAGAGGTCAGAGGTATCAGGCAGGCAGAGGGTAATCCGTTAAACAAGCAGAGGTCAGAGGTATCAGGCAGGCAGAGAGTAATCCGTTTCACTAGCAGAGGTCAGGGGTATCAGGCAGGCAGAGAGATTAGTCCGTTACACAAGCAGAGGTCAGGGGTATCAGGCAGACAAGAGTAATCCGTTTCACAGGCAGAGTTAGCACAGGGAACACACCAGGAAGCAGGGAATATCAGGCACAGGGGACAGGGTACAGCTGACGACAAACCAGCAACCCGACTGGGTGCTGGAGCCGTCAGAAGTAGCCCACCGGCGAGCGCGTCAGCGTGACGCACCGCCGGGCACCCGCACGGCCACGGCGCGCACACGGGGACCGCCGTGCACCCGCGCGCGCCACACCATTGGGCCGCGAACGGGTGTACGGCGCAGCGTGAGTCCTCCGCGCATGCGCCGTGGAGCCCGGCGGACGGAGGCGGCTTGTGCCTCCTGACAGTGCCCCCCTCCTAAGGGCGGACACTGGACGCCCAGACTGGACATCACCTCCGGGTGGTCTCGGTGGAAAGCTTGAATTAAGCGTGGTGCATGTAGGTTCTTTGCGGGTTCCCAAGAGTTGTCCTCAGGTGGATAACCCTTCCACTGGATCAGATACTGCAGTTGTCTGCCCTTCTTCCTACAGTTAAGGATGGACTCCACCTCAAACTCATTCTCTCCATCCACCCTAACTGGTGGCGGAGGAAGCTCCCCTCTTTCCGGAAAAGTGCTGTCCATCACGGGCTTCAGTAAGGACACGTGGAAGACAGGGTGGATTCTGTAAGTCTTTGGTAATGCTAGCTCCATAGCCACAGGGTTGATAATCCTTTTGATGGGGAAAGGACCAATGAACTTGGGTCCCAATTTCCGCGAAGGCACGGATAGTTTAAGGTTGGTAGTGGATAACCAGACCTCTTCTCCTAGTTTAAAAGTTGGATTCTCCCTCTTGCCCCGATCATACTGTTCCTTGTAATCCGTTTGAGCCCTCTGCAACATGTCTTGAATCCTCTGGAAATTTGCTTGTAAAGAGGCTATTCTGTCATGAACCGCAGGGACTGCTATCTCAGGGACATCGTTGGACAGAAAGGTGGGGTGGAATCCACAATTTGCCCAGAAAGGCGTTTGGTTGGTAGCAGCGTGAACAGAATTGTTATACGCGAACTCTGCGTATGGGAGAAGGCTTGCCCAATCATCTTGAGATCCCGAGCAGAAACACCGCAGATATTGCTCTAGAGTCTGGTTCGTCCTCTCCGTTTGGCCGTTACTCTGAGGGTGGTAAGCTGATGAGAGGCAGACTTTGATATTTAAGGCTTTGCAGAGCTCCCTCCAAAATTTGGACGTAAATTGTACACCCCTGTCTGATACGATGTTCTTTGGTACTCCATGGAGCCTGATGATTTCCTTTAGAAAAATATTGGCGGTCTCTAAGGCCGAGGGGGTGCCCTTCATGGGCAAAAAATGGGCCATCTTGGAGAGACGGTCAACCACGACAAAAATAGTGGTAAAACCCCCCGAGGCTGGCAGATCCACTATAAAATCCATGGATACGTCAGACCATGGTCGTTCGGGGATCGGTAGAGGTCTTAGTAAACCCCAGGACTTGGCGTTTCGACCCTTGTTCCGCTGACACGGAGGGCAGGTTGCCACATATTCTTTGCAATCCCGTCTCCACCCAGGCCACCAAAAGGAACGAGAGACCAGCTCGGACGTCTTCCTTACTCCAAAATGCCCTGCGAGTTTATGGTCATGGCACATCTGAAGGGTTAATGACCGTGTCTCCCGAGGTACAAAAATTTTTCCACGGATCCAAAAGAAATTACCATTTCTTTCCAAGGATTGCACCTCTGGTTCCATGCAAGAGTTGGATGATGATTTGATGGATGACATCAAATCCACTTGTGTCACCCCAAGGAAGTTTTGGGAAGAGAGGATTGTACCAGGTTCTGAAGTTTGGGACTCTGCTGAGAACATCCGTGAGAGTGCGTCTGCCTTTCCATTCTTTGAGCCAGGTCTATAGGATATGTGGAAGTTGAAGCGAGAGAAAAAGAGAGCCCAGCGGGCTTGTCTAGGTTTTAGTCGTTTTGCTGTCCGTAAGTATTCTAGGTTTTTATGATCTGTAAAGATCATTACCGGATGCAGTGCGCCTTCGAGCAGATACCTCCACTCTTCTAGAGCGAATTTAATAGCCAGCAGCTCCCTGTCACCCACATCATAGTTTAACTCGGGCGGGCTGAGTTTCCGAGAAGCGAATGCAACGGGATGAAGGATGGCCTTGGGCCCTTGTCTTTGAGAGAGAATTGCTCCCGTGGCAATTTCCGAAGCGTCCACCTCCAAGACATATGGCTGAGAAGGATCAGGATGGTGAAGAATTGGAGCCGAACTAAACAGATCCTTTAACTTCAGAAAGGCCTCTTGTGCGGCCTCACTCCACCGGAAAGAATTGTGCTGACGGGTTAGCTGGGTGATAGGTGCTACAATGGTCGAGAATCCGCTAATGAACTTCCGATAAAAGTTAGCGAATCCGACGAATCGTTGAACCCCTTTCTTATCGGATGGAGCTGGCCAATCTTGGATGGCTTGTATCTTTTGAGGATCCATTGCGATCCCGTCGGCCGATATGATGAACCCCAGGAATTGTACCACTGACCTCTCAAATTCACACTTCTCCACTTTCAGATAAAGCTTGTGCTGTTTTAATATGGTGAGGACTTTTTTGACATGCCCCTTGTGTAGCTCAATCGTGGAAGAGAAAATGAGTATGTCATCTAGATAGACAACAAGGAAGTCATCCAGGTATTCTCGGAATATGTCGTTAACCAGGTGCTGGAAGGTGGCTGGAGCATTGCATAGCCCGAATGGCATCACCAGGTACTCGAAGTGTCCAAACCTGGACCTGAACGCTGTCTTCCACTCATCCCCGGCTCTGATTCTAACAAGGTTATAGGCACCCCGCAGGCCTAATTTGGAAAAGACCTTGGCAGATCGGAATCGTTGGAATAGCTCCGGGATGAGTGGTAGTGGGTACCTGTTCTTAATGGTGATATTATTAAGCTGCCGGTAGTCCACACAAGGTCTAAGGGACCCATCTTTTTTCCCGACAAAGAATATCCCTGCTCCAGCAGGTGAGGATGAAGGACGGATAAAACCCTTTTCCAGGTTCTCGTCGATGTACTGTCTGAGCGCCTCCAGTTCAGTCTCGGAGAGAGGGAATATACGACCGAACGGAATTACTGATCCTGGCAACAGGTCGATCGGACAGTCATAAGGCCGATGAGGTGGTAGGCGATCAGCCATTTGTTTATTAAAGACCTCCTGGAACTCCAGATATTCAGCGGGAATCTGCTGAAGTTTGTCTGATGAGGTAGTAACCGTAGCACACACCTTCGGGGTTAACGGGAGGCAATGCTCAGAGCAGTATGGAGAGGAGAAGGACGCCAACTTGGTGCTCCATTGGATCTGCGGATCATGAGCTTGTAACCAGGGCAGACCGAGGATGACTGGGAAGATGGGAGAATGGATGAGGTCGAGCCGTAGGAGTTCCTGATGCCCGGAGTCGGTGGTTACTAGGATAGGCTGGGTCTCTTGGGTGATTGGACCTGAACTAGGAAGAGACCCATCAGCTAGATGCACTTGTAAACCTTGGGCCTTTGTTTGTAAGGGAATACGGAGGCTGCGGGCCAAGGCTGCATCCATGAAGCAGCTACAAGCCCCCGAATCAATGATGGCGGGTAGGCGAGACTCCCCTTCCGGTAGCTGCAAGGAAACAGACAACATCACATAAGACTTTGGAGCATCATTATCCAGGTAATTCATTAATCTAGGCTGAAGGAACTTACTGGGCCTTATTGGACAACTGCGCAGGAAGTGTCCCGCTCCCCCGCAGTACAGACACAAATTGGACTGCCGTCTGCGTTGCCTCTCTTCCGAAGTTAGCGGGGCCCGGACCAGGCCTAACTGCATGGGCTCGGCTTCAGGAGGTGTGGTGGAAGATGGTGACGGCATGGATGGGGCTCTGAATGGCGTCCACGTAGGGCGTGGACCCTGAAACCGCTCTGAGCGGCGTTCTCGCAAGCGCCTGTCCAGTTTCGTGGCTGCCTGAATGAGCTCTTCCAAGGTCTCCGGAGTTTCCATCCTGGCTAGCTCATCCTTGAGAAGTTCAGATAAACCTTGACGGTACTGGTAATGAAGAGCCGGCTCGTTCCAATTCGTGTCGGCCGCCCATTTACGGAACTCTACCGTATAATCTTCAATGGGTCTCCTTCCTTGGGACAAGTGGTGGAGAATGGCTTCAGCGGTAGCCTTCCGTTGCGGGTCATCATAGAGTTTGGCCATACCCTCGAAGAAGGTATCTATGGAATTTAGCACAGGGCTTCCCTGTTCCATTAAGCCGTGGGCCCAGGCCTGAGGTTCCTCTGACAGCAGCGAGATAGCGAAACCCACCTTGACGATCTCTGATGCAAATGTCCGAGGCTGGAGGGCAAAGTAAAGAGAACATGCGTTCTTAAAAGCTCTGAATCTTTTACGGTCCCCGGAGAACCGTTCGGGCGTAGGGACCCTAGGCTCGGGAAGCGCCATGACAACGGTAGGGCTGGCGGTGGCCTGGGGAAGCGGACCTTCATTGCTGGGTGCCGGAACTGCAGCGGCAGGGGGAAGTACTCCAGTAATCTGTTGGAGGCGGTTGTCAATTTGAGTATACCCCTCCTGTAACTTCTGGACTGAGTCGGCCAAAGTGGAGACCTGTTGACACAGGATCTCCAAAGGAGAGCGCGCTCTGTCGGCCTCGGACATGGCTGGTTTGTACTGTCAAGGACTATACTCACCGAGGCCGAGATGCCGAGAGCGGCTCGCCCTTACGACCACGCGCACCCGACCCCTGGAGGTGATACAGGGAGCTGGGAGCACGCGGAGGCACGGGCTTCCAGTGGAGACTGAATTCCTGAAGGAAGTCCGTGTAGCCGTTGGGCACTAGAGGAGCTGCAAAACAAGTGGTTAACTGGAACTGGGGTATCAGGTCGGGTAAGTCCGTTATTCAGGCAGAGATCAGGACCGGGGTATCCGGCAAGAACAAGTCCGTGTAACAGGCTGAGATCAGGGGTATCAGGCAGGCAGAGGGTAATCCGTTAAACAAGCAGAGGTCAGAGGTATCAGGCAGGCAGAGGGTAATCCGTTAAACAAGCAGAGGTCAGAGGTATCAGGCAGGCAGAGAGTAATCCGTTTCACTAGCAGAGGTCAGGGGTATCAGGCAGGCAGAGAGATTAGTCCGTTACACAAGCAGAGGTCAGGGGTATCAGGCAGACAAGAGTAATCCGTTTCACAGGCAGAGTTAGCACAGGGAACACACCAGGAAGCAGGGAATATCAGGCACAGGGTACAGCTGACGACAAACCAGCAACCCGACTGGGTGCTGGAGCCGTCAGAAGTAGCCCACCGGCGAGCGCGTCAGCGTGACGCACCGCCGGGCACCCGCACGGCCACGGCGCGCACACGGGGACCGCCGTGCACCCGCGCGCGCCGCACCATTGGGCCGCGAACGGGTGTACGGCGCAGCGTGAGTCCTCCGCGCATGCGCCGTGGAGCCCGGCGGACGGAGGCGGCTTGTGCCTCCTGACAGTGATGTGCTGAATCATGCACCACACTGCCCCCTACCACAGCTGGGAATAGACAGCTGCTGGAGAAGTAAAGCACTCCAGTAGCTATCCGTTCCTATGTGAATACAGCCTAAATGCCACTTTTAACCGCTTCCCACCCGGCCACTGTACACATACAGCCGGGTGGGACAAGTGCCATTATGACTTGATGAACCCGCAGATTGCTCAGAACATTTTCTTGTGTGTTGCCGATCAGTGGCTCGATCCCATGATGGCTGTGTCCCTCAGACCCAGCACATCACAGATCGGGATATGGACTCTTTGCTTAGCCCTCTCGATCATGTGATGGCAGTGTCCGATAACAGCCATTACACAATGTATTCATAGGTATATTATATTCCTTAAGTCCATTTCCATTTATCATATATAGTCTCCAATTTTCATCTGTGCTTTATACAGGAACTTTTCACCAATTCATGTGTCACCACCACCTTCTAAAATGGGCACTCACCAGAGCCTAGAAAAAGTTTTGCCTTTGTTTCATTTGGAATAACCACTCCACTGTCCTGGCATTCCTCCAGCTAGTTTACCGATAGGTGCTCCTCAATTCTCTATATCAATAATGGTATCTCATAAAAATTAAACATCCATCATTGCACAACATGTATGCATAAAAGATTTATTTATCTTGGCTAATAAGTAAGTATTCACAGTGTATAAAATGTAAACTTATACTTTGTAGTGCCTTAGGACCGGCACTGAGTCTATCCAGCGATTTATTTTGGGAATCTGTCACACCACTCTGTTACTCTAGCCCAGCGTGCGTTCCAAGCCTTTGATTTGGTAGGTTATCACAAATGAACCAAAGGCAAAACTTTTTCTAGGCTCTGGTGAGTGCCCATTTTAGAAGGTGGTGGTGGCACATGAAATGGTGAAAAGTTCCTGTATAAATCATGGATGAAAATTGGAGAATATATATGATAAATGGAAATGGACTTTGGGAATATTATATACCTATGTTCTAAGTTGTGATAGTTTGCACATTTTTGATATCTGGCACTTTGTTGTCATGTTGCACTTTACAGTAAAGTTGTTTTATATGGTATATACACCGTATGGTTGTTTTATAGGGTCTATTTATACTGTATTAGTGGTAATATTACACCAGTAAATGTTTGGATTAGCACAGTTACACTTTTTGAATATAGCTGATGATTTTACTGTTCAGCTACATATATATCACATAGACTGCATCCATCCCACACCAGTGCACCAAGCACCATCTGTCCCTGTCTACAGTGCACATCAACATCTGTACTAGTGTCCCATCAACATCTATCACAGTGTACAGGGCACAAAAACATCTGTCACAGTGTACCAAATAATATATTTTTTTAAGGAAACAGTGCAAAAAAAAAAAATAAATACATTTAAAGTGCCACTGTCCCCCTGTGCTTGCGTGCAAAAATGAATGCATGCATTGGTCCCTTACACATACCTAAACGGCTATTGCACCACATGTGTGAAGTATTGTTATGAACGCCAGAGAGCAAGCAATAATTATAGCACCAGGCCTCTTCTGTAACTCTAAACTGGTAACCTATAAAGGCTTATAAAGCATCACCTATGGAGATTTTTAAATACCATAGTTTTAAAAGCGTGACATGTTTGCCATCTATTTACATGGTACAACGCAATATTTTATATCTTACCAAATAGTTGGGTATTATATTGTGTTTGTGTGCATTAAAATTCATTAACCACTTAAGGACCGCCCACCGTCATTATACGTTGATACTTTGAGCAGAAATATTGTTGTTATGGCAGCAGCTAGCTGCCATAACCCCAGTATCCTCTTCTTCAGTGAGCCGTCCGGTTTCAGACAAAAGTGGTCTCTGTGGCGGATTCACCGCAAGATCACTTTTATCGGTGGACCCCCACCCGTCTCCATAACAATGCAGGGCTGAAGCGATGTCAAATTGTCACTTACGCCCATAGCTCTTAAAGGGCCATTTTTTTAATTATTTTTTTAATGACAATTTTTTTTTATTGCATTTTAGTGTAAGTATGATATCTGAGGTCTTTTTTACCCCAGATGTCATATTTAAGAGGTCCTGTCATGCTTTTTTCTATTACAAGGATAGTTTACCTTTCTTGTAATAGGAATAAAAGTGACAATTTAAAAAAAAAAAAAAACAGTGTAAAAATAAAAAAAAGGTAAAATAAATAAGAAAAAAAAATTTAAACGCACCCCATCCCGACGAGCTCGCATGCAGAAGAGAACACATACGTGAGTAGTGCCCGCATATGAAAATGGTGTTCAAACCACACATGTGAGGTATCACCGTGATTGGTAGAGTGAGAGCAATAATTCTAGCCCTAGACCTCCTCTGTAACTCAAAACATGCAACCTGTAGAATTTTTTAACCGTCGCCCATGGAGATTTTTAAGGGTAAAAGTTTATCGCCATTCCACGAACGGACGCAATTTTGAAGCATGACATGTTGGGTATCAATTTACTCGGCGTAACAATATCTTTCACAATATAAAAAAAATGGGCTAACTTTACTGTTGTCTTATTTTTCAATTTAAGAAATTAATTTTTTTTCCAAAAAAAGTGTGCTTGTAAGACTGCTGCTCAAATACGGTGTGACACAAAGCATTGCAATGACCGCCATTTTATTCAGTAGAGTGTTAGAAAAAAAAGTATAATGTTTGGGGGTTCTAAGTAATTTGCTAGCAAAAAAACTGTTTTTAACTTGTAAACAACAAATCTCAGAAAGAGGCTTGGTCCTGTGGTTAAAGTGTATTTTTCCCCAAAAAAATTGTTCAAAAAAGTGTTCAAAAATGCAAGTACTGTGTGACATAAAATTTTGGAAAACCCACCATTTTATTCTCTAGGGCCTCTGCTAAAAACATATATAATGTTTGCCAGTATACCTATGCCGTGTGTGAGAAATAACTTGTTAATATGACATTTTTGTAAAAATATATATATTTAATTTCTTTATTTTCCAAATAATTGTGGGAAAAAGTTATAACTCACCATGCCTCTTACTAAATACCTTGGAATGTCTATTTTCCGAAAAGGGGTAATTCGGGGGGATATTTGTACTGTCCTGGCATGTTAGGGCCTCAAGAAATGAGATAGCCCAAATGAACATCAGCTGTGATCAAATTTCACACTATAACACTCTATAACTTTCACGCAGACCAAATAATATACACTGATTTGGGTTATTTTACCAAAGAAATGTGGCAGTATACATTTTACTCACAATTTTTAAAGAAAAATTACAAATTTTCAAAATGTTATAATAGAAACACATTTTTTTTCAAAATTGTTGGTCTTTTTTCATTTATAACGCAAAGTATTAAAAACCCAGTGGCAATTAAATACCACCAAAAGAAAGTTCTACTTGTGTGAAAAAAAATTATAACAATTTTATATGGGTATAGTGTTGCATCACTGAGTAATTGTCATTTAAAGTGCGAGAGCACTGAAAGCTGAAAATTGGCCTGGGCTGGAAGGGGGTGAAAGTGTCCAGTATTGAGTTGGCGAATCATAACTTTGCTTATCTTCATATTAAGCTTTTAGGCATACCTCAAGCCATTTATTTAACCCTTTCCCTGCCAGAGCCATTTTTACCTCTTTTTTTTTTTTTTGAAGACATGTTTAAAAAAAAAAAGAGGTTAAGCCTTAAAGGGGTAAACCTCTGTGTTTTTTCACCTTAATGCATCCTATGCATTAAGGTGAAAAAACACCTGACAGTGAACAACCCCCCTTCCCCCGTTTTACTTATCTGAGCCCTGGAACTTGACCCAGCGGGGACGCGCTGTCTCTCTGCCTGGGGTTCTCGGCTCTTGATTGGATAGATTGATAGCAGCGTAGCCATTGCTGTCAATCAAATTCAATGACGCGGGCGCAGGGGGGCGGGGCCGAGTAATACATTCGGCGTCTATGGACGCTGAATGCTGGACTCGGGAGCGCACCCACAAGGTAACCTGCTCGGGAGAGCACTTCTCCTGGGGGGTTATCTGATGTGAGGAGGAACCGCAAGAGCCATCGGGGGACCCCAGAAGACGAGGATTGGGGCCACTCTGTGCAAAACGAGCTGCACAGTGGAGGTAAGTATGATATGTTTGTTATTTAAACAAACAAAAAAAAAGAACCCTTACAATCACTTTAAGATTACTTTAAATTCCAAAAAAGTTACATATTTTCTATAATTAGACACCCTGGAGAATAAAATAATATTAGTTTTAACTTGTTATGTCACATAATGTTAACACAACTGTTTATAAAGCACAGTTCAGTAAAAAATACAATAACTTTTTTTTAGTGCTTTAGAAATGCAATATATTACCCCCTTTTTGGTAAAATATAAATTATGAGATTGTGGCATTTAAACAAATACTTAACATTTCAAACCTTAAAATTGTATGCACCCTTGAAACATTGGCGCATGCAATTTTGATACCCTAAATCTTCCATAAGTGATCACTTTAAAAGCACTTACAGATCACTAGTTTAGAATTAACCATGAATAATGGCCCTAAAATGATTGCTCTCACTCTGGCATGCAGAACAATATGTAACATTGAAGCTAATGCAATATAACATCTATTGAAGCTAATATAGTGCAAATCATGTTCTATTAGCTACTTCCCTAGGCACAGCAGGTGGGGAAAATGACAGTCAGCCCCGTAATAATGATTTACACACTGATTTCAAGTTCCTAATAGGAAGGAGAGATCAGTGAATGGACATTGGCTGAACTTCCCACCTATAGCCAGGGGCACCCACAATGCTGGTCCGGGTCTGCTGAAGAGAGTGCAAAGCCTGAGAAATATGGGGGGGGGGCCATGTGGAGGGTTAAGCATTTCTGGGGCATGTGGAAGCAATAATGCAGCTGTTCAGCCATGCAGCCTCTTCCATCTGACAGTCTACAGTTGGATTGTCAGATTTACACACATTCCAAGCTGCATTAACTGCCAGGAGTTTGTAAAACTCCCACTCCATACCAATATGGTATACATTTGTGGCAGCAAAAGGGTTATAGGATTTTTTTTTTAATGTTGCCTTTCAAATCACATGAAATGAACCTCTCCCCACCAAACAACTTTTTTTAATAACTTTTTGCATTTTTGCAATAGCTTGTAAATGATCTTTAACTGCTTCCGGACTGTGCACTACATATATACTGCAACAGGGCTGCAGAGCCGCCAGGTTGCACAAAATCATGTACCTGTATGTGATTTTGTGCATGCCATCACAGCGGGAGCCAATCAGCAGGTTCGACAGCCACGATAGCTGCCGGGACCCGCCGAACGCTCTGGGGAAAGGCAGAACAGTGGTCTGGATAATCTCTCTTTTCCTCCAGTGCATCCACTCCCCCCCACAGTTAGAAAACACTCCCTAGGAGCACACTTAACCCTTTTATTGCCTCTGGTGTTTTGGGGGCATGTGGAAGCAATAATGCAGCTGTTCAGCCATGCAGCCTCTTCCATCTGACAGTCTACAGTCAGATTGTCCGATTTATACACATTTCAAGCTGCGTTAGCTGTCAGGAGTGTGTAAAACTCCCATTCCTCCCAACATATGGCATACATCAGTGGCAGCAAAATGGTTAAAGGATTTTTTTTATGTTGCCCTTTAAATCACATGAAATGAACCTCTCCCCACCAAGCAATATTTTTATAATTTTTTTGTATTGTACACACCCCCTTTGGCAGTGCCCAGCTACCCATGCCCCTTTAAAAAAAAAAGAATAGCTTGTAATGTATCTTAAACCACTTCCAGACTGCACACCACATATATACTGTGGCACGCCATCACAACTGCACACAATCATGTACCAGTATGTGATTTTGTGCATGCGATTACAGTGGGAGCCAATCAGCGGTTCCAGCAGCCATGATGGCCGCCGGGATCTGCCAATCATTCTGGGGAAAGGCAGAACAGTGGTCTGCATATGTAAACAAGGCAGACTGCCCTTCCGTGAGATCTTGTTTTTTCTGCTAAGTAGAAACATGGATCTCTCTTTTCCTCCAGTGCATCCACTCCCCCCACAGTTAGAAAACACTCCCTAGGAGCACACCTAACCCTTTGATCGCCCCTGGTATTTTTGGGTTGTGTGGAAGCAGTAATGCAGCTGTTCAGCCATGCAGCCTCTTCCATCTGACAGTCTACAGTCGGATTGTCCAATTTACACACATTCCAAGCTGCGTTAGCTACCAGGAGTGTGTAAAACTCCCATTCCTCCCAACATATAGCATACATCAGTGGCAGCAAAAGGGTTAAAGTATGTTTTTTTATGTTGCCCTTTAAATCACATGAAATGAACCTCTCCCCACCAAGCAGTATTTTTATAATTTTTTTTGCATTGTACACGCCCCTTTTGGCAGTGCCCAGCTATCCATGCCCCTTTAAAAAAAAAAAAGAATAGCTTGTAAAGTATGTGATTTTGTACATGCGATCCCAGCGGGAGCCAATCAGCGGTTCCGGCAGCCATGATAGCCGCCGGGACCAGCCAATCATTCTGAGGAAAGGCAGAACAGTGGTCTGCATATGAAACAAGGCAGACTGACATTCTGTGAGAGAGGTAATGGGAGATCTTATTTTTCTGCTAAACAGAAACACGGATCTCTCTTTTTCCTCCAGTGCATCCACTCCCCCCACAGGTAGAAAACACTCCCTAGGAGCACACTTAACCCTCTGATCGCCCCTGGTGTTAACCCCTTCCCTATCAGTGTCATGAATACAGTGACAGTACATTTTTTAGCACTGATCACTGTATTGTTGTCACTGATCCCCAAAAAGCAGAATACATAGTGGCCTAAATTGATGAAGAAATTCTACTTTTTACATTTTTTATTGGATGTGTTTTATAGCAGAAAGTAAAAAAAATTGTTTTTTTTTTCAAAATTTTCGCTCTTTTTTTGTTTATAGCACAAAAATTAAAAACCGCAGAGGTGATCAAATACCACCAAAAGAAATCTCTATTTGTAGGGAAAAAAGGATATCAATTTTTTTTGGGGTACAGTGTCTCACGACCACGCAATTGTCAGTTAAAACACTGCGGTATAGCAAAAAATGGTCTGATCATGAAGGAGGGGGTAAATCTTCCGGAGCTGAAGTGGTTAAAAAAGGTCAGAAAAATTTGTAAGATTTGGCTCCTAAAGACTTCAAAAGAATTGGGTGCTATGATCAATTTTTTTTTTTTTCTTCCCACTGGGTTATCTGAACCTCCTTTGAAACGAACTTTGCACAGCTTCCTAGTCTGTCTGGAGGTGACCATTTTAGTGCAGGATTGGTGCTTTGCTTCCTCATGCTATAAACATTTCCCTGTTGATTAGTTATCTGATAACTGTTGGAGGAATAGGTTCCACAAAATAATTTAAGCAAGATAGGGAGATTGTTGTCTCCCTACACAGTAGTGACATCACCAAATATCAGTCCAAATCTACCGAGACTAGCAGTTAGATACAGCAGTGCCTTAGATGATCTTACACTGCACATACTGTATATAGCTGTAAGGCTGTAGGAACAAGATCAAATGGCACACTCTCATACTAGCAAGTAACCACTGTTATAGGAAGAGTTCAAGATAAAAAAAGTTAACTTTTTAAAACACTGCTTAGGCATAATTTAAGTTTTATTTAATGTTCCCTAGAAGTTACCTATAACATTTTTAAACCCAGGTACATTTTAATTAAACAATAGTTTTATATAATGTGTAGGTTTTAATAATAGAACTGTTCTATATTGTGTATATTCATTAGTAAGTATTGATTTTTTTTGGATTGGGTAAATCTCCAGTTTTACAGAAACAGCTTTTTTTTAATTCATTTACATCACTTTATTTCTTTTTCTTTTAAAATGTGTAAGTTTAGCATTCATTGCTACAGCTGAATAGATTGAAAAAAGAGAACACAATAATAGCTGTTAGTTTATTGATGAAACTGTCAGTAAATATACAAAAATGTTATTTTCTTTGAGGGGAATGAATTATAAATATTGCATGCTAAATTTAAACATACACAAATGAAAAAAAGCTAAAGTACATGAAATCTCTTTTCCACTTTAAATACGGTACTTTTATCTACACAATTATCATAATTTTATCAAGTGAAATACTGACAAGAAAATTAACAAATGTATTTTAGTAGGTAAAAAATAAATTGAGAAAAAAAGCATGATCTTACAGCAAAAAATAGAACATATGGTGATCATTAAGGATACAAAAAAATGCCTGCAAATGGCCTTTAAAGTAGATGTAAATCCTAACTGAATGACATTTAGTCTGATAAATGGACAAAGGACTAATATTACTGGACAACTGAAGAGGTAACTTCTCTTTCCTGGCACATCATAGCAGCATACAATGGGCTTGTGGCTCTGCCCCCACAACCTGGTAGGACTAGCTAACTATAAATCAGAGACTTGGTTCATAGCAATCTCTTTTTTGTCCTAACCTGATCAGGACTGGAGTTGTGAGGTATCCCTTATTGTTTGTCGTCCCAGTCAGGTTCAGCCTCTCCTGGGTGGAAGTCCATTATGTACAGCTTCTAAATAAGCTAATTGGTTGCAGCCCCATTCTGGTGGTGCAGGCCTGTCAACAAAAGCTTTAAATAAGCTTTAATGTAAGTGGCAGTGTGTTCCCTTTTCTTTCCATATGCTTTCCCCTTCTTTTCTCTGTCTGTCAGTACTTTCCTGCACCTGTCTGTGTTGTGGGTGCCACTTCAAAGATGGTTGCAAGTACACTCTGAGCATGAATGGCAGAAAGTGATGTGGCCACTGTTCTGTACTCATGTTTTCCTTTTTATGGCATTTACGTGGGCTTTTCCTATCTCCTTCTATGTTGCTCTAGGATCATTGTGCTCTTTATGGCATAAACCTGGGCTCTTCCTTTTTCCTCCTCAATGCTTGCTCTGGGATCACTGTGTCATGCTGTTTTTAATTTCAGTCTGCTGCTTTACTCTGTTTCTATGGGGGACGCTGCCCAGTCAGACTACATATTGCCTGTAAGGTAAAGGAATTATGCAAGTAGTGAAGATATTGAGAAAAAGAGAGCCAATAATGTTGTAACATCTATAGTCATGTATGGACCTCAAGATGGAGGGAGCCATGTAAAGGCCAAGACCATTTTCCATCTAAGAGCAGACATCCAGGCAATCTTGATCAAGGTCATCACCTTTCATCATCTCTCATTATCATTGTTCCCCATCTACAAACATCACATGTTACAGACCTAATAATTGCTGCATTTGTGGTGGAAAGTCTTTGCCTGACAAGCTAGTATGTCAAGTCTGCCTTGAGCAAGTGGCATACAGCCCTGCGTGGACCTCAAGATAAAGGGAGCCCTCTAAAGGCCAGAACAGTCGCCATTTACGCTCAGACATCCAGGCAATGTTGATCAAGGTCATCATCTCACCTCTCATTATTATTGCTCCCGTCTACAAACATCACAGGTTACCAGCTCTAATGGTTGCTGCATTTGTGGTGGAA
Source organism: Aquarana catesbeiana (assembly GCF_042186555.1). Lineage (NCBI taxonomy): Eukaryota > Metazoa > Chordata > Amphibia > Anura > Ranidae > Aquarana > Aquarana catesbeiana. Next base: position 323,301,645 of record NC_133328.1, on the reverse strand, counting down.
AGTCATTGTCTGACAAGACTATGAGGTTGATTTATTACAGATAAATATACTGTGCACTACAGGCGCACTGCAAATGCACTTGGAAGTGTAGTTGCTCTAGAACTAAGGTGAAGATCTGAAATGAGGGGAAGCTCTGGTTATTTCTATCATCCAATCATATGCCAGCAAGAATGCATTTTTAAATTTTCTTTGCATGCTCCTCTCAGATCTACAGCGACTGCACTTCCAAGTGCACATGCAGTGCACAGTGGATTTGACTTTAGTAAATCAACCCCAGTCAGAGTGATACATGAAGCCTCTACTCCTCAGTTTGTGGCTGGATTGCCTAGCACTTCCAACCAGAGCCAGCAGGTGGTGTCTAAATTGGAGAGCTTGTCGGAGGATGAAGACATTAAAGGGGCCACAGGCTTTGACTTTTGCCTAATAAAGCCTTTTGCAAAGGTAGTTAAGGAGGCAATTGCCTGGGGTAAAGTACAGGACATGCTTCACAAGGTTAAAAAGTACTCATTTACCTTCATTGAAGAACTGGTAGTTAATAAAGGAAAAATGGCAGGGGCCAGAGAAAAAAGCCTACATAAACAATAAGTTGTCAAAACTGTATCCCCCGAAAGAGCCAAAGTTCAATCTGCTACTGTTGCCTTCGATAGTGGATGCATCATCAATGTGACTTGCAACACATGTCACCTTGTTGTTACATTCAAGGACGCTCTAATCTGAAAATTACATCTAGATCTGTAGTACTATTGTGTACTGTAGCATCTGCAGATGCCCATAGACCAGCTATAACATTTGCTGCAGTAGGCAGAGCAATATTAAGTTGGATGGTTAATATTAAAGAAACCCTTCTGAAGGAAGTGGAGAGAGACAAGGTGGTAATAGCTTTGTAAGAGCTGAAATTGATGGGAGGCTCTGTGGCGGAGGCATCAGTAGACATCATTTGATGTTCTTTAAGAGTGATGTTACCTGTGGTCATGGCAAGGAGGGCATTATGGCTGAAGCCACGGTCAGCAGATCCCATCATAGTATCAAACCTGTGCAAGATACCAGACAACATTTTCAATCTATTTGGGAGTAGACTGGATACAGCCATCTCAAGGGTGATTACTGCCAGGTCAGGACGGATATCAACTTACAAACACCATAAAAATCAGAAAGGCCCAGCATATAGATGGCAACTCCCAGGTAGATATGAGGAGGCAAAATCCTCTAGACTGGGAAAAGTTTACAAAAGGAATTGGAGAAGTTCCCAATCTTCATTGTTGAAGCCTTAAGAATCAAAGGCACCTATCTTGGGAGAACAGCAGAAGTCCTTTTAAGGGTGCGCTCATCCAGGGAGTACCTGTGGGAGCCAGATGAAGCTTTGCGTACACACCAGAATGGAAATTATTCAGGATCAGTGGGCCATATCAGCTATATTGGTGTGACATTGGTGGAAGTTTAAAGGCCGTCCACCTTTTGATCACTTCCAGCCAGCCAGGCTACCAGATTTGATGGAAAAGCTAAATATTCAGTTGTACCCAAATTATATATAAAATGAGCAATTGTGAAGGTTTCAAGCGCCTACAAGAGATGAGGATTTGGTTCACCTCTGTTCCTAGTAAAAAGAAAACATTTCTAAATGAAGCGATCTTTGCCCAGTGCTAAACCTGAAAAAACTCAATAAGCCCAGAAAGTTGCTTATAGATAGAAGACCTCCAATCAATTCTATTAGTGATAAATCTGGGAAATTGGATGCTCTAAGTAGGTTTATTAGATGCCTACTTGTTTTGGTGCCTCCCCTTTGGTCTGTCCACCTCCCCCAGGACATTTACAAAGGTCATACTGTCTGCAAAAGTGAGGTGATGAGACTACACCACTATTTGGACAGTATTCTTCTTCTAGCCACCAATTGGGAGATGCTAATCCAGCATCGGGAAGCTCTGCTACACAATCAACAAGATTTTGATAGCTAATAAATTGGAAGGAGAGCTTCCTCTACCCAGTCAAGGGAAGATCCATCCTCTGATAGAAAAAGTCAAAGGTGCTTTGGGAGCAAAGTCTCTTCCAGCAGAACAGTGCCTGAGCATTCTTGGTTTTTCTTAATTGACCCATTGTTGTTTTATAAATGGAATATCATCATGTCAGACCCCAGCCATAAAGGTTTGGGGACACATTTCAAAGAGCAGGCTGCTCAAAGCCATGGGATGTTCAGCTTAGGAGGCATAGTATTGAATGCTTTCAAATTGAGAGTAGTGTTCAAAGCCTTTCTGGCATTTACTCCTTCTATAAGAGGAACAAGAGATGTACTGTGCCTAGATAGCAGTGAAAGGATATAATTCTTAGGCTGCCGGTGGAGCTTCCAATATTGATAATTGCAATTATATATTGGCTGAGGAGGCTCTAGTGTCTGTCTCTCCTACAGGTTGACATGGAGTCACCACTGCCTCTGCCAGTGACAATAGATCTGCTCTCTCATGGCTAGTTTTGAAATCCAGCTCAAAGAGACTACACTGATGGCATGGAAGTTGAGAGAAGGAGGCTACTAAGTCAAGAGTGCTCAGTGCAGGTAGTGACTACATTGTGCCAAACCAGGGAGGTCTCCATGAATAAGACTTACCAGAGAATATGGGTAAAATTTGAAGATCTCAGGGAGCAAAAGTGCTTTATCACCAAAACCAACCAAGGTTCAGTAGTTACATAATTACATAGTAGATGAGGGTGAAAAAAGACACAAGTCCATCAAGTCCAACCTATGTGTGTGATTATATGTCAGTATTACATCGTATATCCCTGTATGTTGTGGTCGTTCAGGTGCTTATCTCACAGTTTTTTGAGTAGGGCTGCACAGGGGTCTAGGTTCAAATACATTTAAAGTTCAAAGTTCAGCTTTGTCTTCACCTACAGGTGTTTAAGGTTCCATAAGGTGTCTTTCTATTTCCACTTTTTTTTTTTATATATCCAACAAACTTTTATTTAGTTTTCAAAGGTACATTACATGCATGTTTCTCATTGTCATTTGCATTGAATCTTGATACCAACATGTTTTATTAAAACATTAATGAAATCCTGATATTGTAACCATTAAGAGACCCGCTTAGTTGTAAAATCTACAGGTCTAATATCTCACATTCCTCTTTATTAATTCACATATCACCGTCTCATCCAACATTTATTTCCAGTAGTCTGTCTGCTACCAAATCTACCGGAGCTAGTCCCGGTATGTCCAACCACAGTGCCCACAAACTTTTAAACTTATGCAAACTACCTCTATGTTGGTATATCAGTTTTTCCATTCTTAGCACTGCATCTATATTCTCAATCCATTCCTTCATAGTGGGAGGAGCCTCAGACCTCCAATGTATCATAATTAATCTTCTCGCCTGGAATAAAACCCTGTGTACTGCCTCTCTACAGTGTTCTTCCCATTTGTATTCCTCCAGAGCACTCAAAAGGCAAGCTCTCGGGTCGTTTGGGACAGCGCCATAGCATATGAATAAGACTCCCATGATCTCTTTTTACATCTAGTGCATGTGGGATCAAGCTGAGGGTTCATCAAGTGAAGCCTATGAGGCGGGTAATACGTTTGTAAAAGGATGTTCAATTGAGTCAATCTTTGGGACACACTCAGTGAACACTTACCCACTGCCTAAAAAACTTCCTCCTACTGTTCCCCGTCTAATTGCCTGGCATCTGCTTCCCACCTCTCCCTCACCCTCAAAGGATGCCGCCCCATCATGGATTGCAACAGGATGGCATAGCATTGGGAAATAAATCCTTTGGATGAGGCCGCATCCTCCAGAAGACTGAATACAGGAGCCTTGGACAGGTGCCAGTCAAAAGAGTGTCCCTGCACCACCACCGCGTGGCTAAGCTGCATGTATTGAAAATACATTGAGGATGGAAGGCCATATACTGCCCTCAGATCCTCAAAGGGGCGTAGCACCCCATTACGAAATATTTGTTTGAGATGCGTAATTCTGAACTGCTTCCACCTGGCTCCATTCTGCAGTTTGGCCAGCTCAGTGTACGTATCATTCAGCCATATGGGACTATACGCTGTATTACCATCTGCATTCTGAATGTATTTAGCTTTATTCCATATCTTGCGGTGGCGCCATCTTGGAGCTCCGGACCGGAACTTTCTCCCTGTCCTTTGCTGGTCATTCCTCTGGTGCAGAGGGCCGGCGGCGGTTCCACTGGGTTCACTGGGTCAAAGGCTTGCTGCACGTATCGATTGCAACTTGATCGGGCGGCTGGGGGTGGAACGGTAATGGATTAACTCCGGGAGCTGTGAGCTGCTTCCTCTCACATGCCTGTTCTGGCCACACCCCCCTTCTATTTCCACTTTAACCAGGAAGTCAATTTACCATCTTTCTTTGGTGAAGTGGAAAACCACATCCCCTGGATATTGATCTAACACTAATGGCCTGGTTGGCAGCTACCTTTTCATTCAGAAAAACTAAAATTGATTAGATTGTGAAAATAATTTAAGAGACCAGTGGTGGCTGGTGCTCAAAATTTTTGGGGAGTGCAAACGAACTGAAAAAATCCTGAAAAATACTGAAACAAAAACATCAATTGCAGCCACTGTGCCATCAATTGCAGCCACTGTGCCAACAAATGCAGCCACTGTGCTCATCATATGCATCCACTGTGCCCATCATATGCAGCCAACTGTGCCCAGCAAATGCAGCCAATGTGCCGATCATATGCAGCCACTGTGCCCATCATATGCAGCCAACTGTGGCCATCATATGCAGTCACCCTGCCCATCATATACAGCTTTTGTGCCCAACAAATGCAGCCAACTGTGCCCATAATATGCAGCCAACTGTGCCCATCATATGCAGCCAACTGTGCCCATTATATGCAGCCAACTGTGCCCATCATATGCAGCCTCTGTGCCCATCATATGCAACCTCTGTACCCAGCAAATGCAACCAACTGTGACCCATCAATTTCAGCCTCTGTGCCCATAATATGCAGCCACTGTACCCAGCAAATGCAGCCAACTGTGCCCATCAATTTTAGCCTCTGTGCCCATAATATGCAGTCACTATGCCCAGCAAATGCAGCCAACTGTGCCCCAACAATTGCAGCCTCTGTGTCAATAATATGCAGCCACTGTGGTTCAAAAACACCCCCCCACTGCTGTAATTCAGGTGCCCGGCAACCCGAAATGGGGCCAGACATCTGAATAGGGTGTGGCTACAGTGCCCATAGATAGATTCATGCAATGCATTAATCTATCCATACTACACAGAGGGGGTAACTGGAGAGAGGGGGCGGCACCCATGCGCCTTTAATGGACACATCACCACTGAAAGAGACTACTCTTCACAAGACCTTCCTGTTCCAAAAGACTTACGAGCACATTCAACCAGGGCAGTACCAGCTCTGTGGACAGTGCAGTGCTGAGTGTCTCCTGAAGCTATTTGCAAGTCAGCAATATGGTCCTCCCAGAACACCTTTATTATGCCTTATTAGGTGAAACCTAGCTCAGCTCACATCAGTAAAATTTAAAAAATTTGTTGTGCAGACGCATACTTACGCTACAGATTATTACAATTTTTTCTCTTGAACCCTCCCATATGGCGAGTTAGTTCCCATTGGATGCTCCTATAATGCGCCAGAAAAGCATACACCTTTCCGTAATATTCCTTTTCTTTTGCATCTTCAGGGCAGTATACAGATTCCAACCCAAATGGTGAGAGTTACAGAGAATTCTGCGAGCTGGGTCTGCCTTTGATTTATAGTTAACCAGGCCTACCAGCTTGTGGGGGTGGAGCCACAACCCCATTGTATGCTGCCATGAAGATGCACCAGGAAAGGAAAATTATGGAAATAGTGTCCCAGTCCCTAACTGTATCATAGGCAGACACATAACCATGGATTTCTAGAGGACTGAGAGAGCAATTGCTATTTAAAAGATAAGTTCACCTTTTAAAAAAAATAATAAATGCACATTTTTTGCAGGTAAAAAATGTGCATTTTCTATTTTTTTTTTTAGGAGCCTGTAAAGCATTGCACCCATGATCAGCCAATCCTGAGTACAATGTCAGGCTCCTGCAGACCGTCAGTATAGCTGTCTGCCCATACTTTGATATTGGCAGGCAGTTACTTCAGTCCAGGAAGAATCAATGAACTATGCGGATGCTCAGCAGTGCCCTCATAGTTCATTGAGAACTACAAGCTGTCAACTACAGAGGCTGTTGGTACTTGTAGTCTATTCATTTATGGAATTTGATGAATGATTAACACACCCATGTGGGCAGAGCCCCACAGAGCCATGCAAATTTGAAATTGTGACTGCGGGTGTGGGGAGAAGATCCCTGGCCTGATAATAGAGGGAGAGCTGCAAGAGTGGAAACATGTTACATTTTCCATCCTAAAAATAAGGTGGAACATGTAGCATGTTCTCAAAGGTGAATTTATTCTTTAAAAAAAGATGTGATGAATGATCAGATGATGAAAAATTTGGACCTCATTATAAAAATACATAAAAGAAAATCATTACATTTGATGTATGTACATAAAACTAAAAATAAAATAATATTATATTATTAATGATAAAACATAGTGTGCGAAATCTGTATCTGTGTGTATGTGTAAAAAAAAAAAATAAGTTGTTTTTTCTCTTTTTTAAATGTTCCTGGAAGTGTAAACACATACATGCAAAAAAGATCATGTGCTTTTCAAATTCTTTAACCACTTGACCTCCAGAAGGTTTTGCCCCCTTCCTGACCAGAGCATGTTTTGCTATTTGTCACTGCTCTACTTTAACTGGTAATTTTGCAGTCATGAAACGCTGTACCCAAACAAAATGTATTTTTCATACAAATAGAGATTTATTTTGGTGGTATTTGATCACCACTGGAATTTTTTTTTTTTTTGCGATATAAACGAAAACACACTGCAAATTTTTAAATAATTTTCTACTTTTTATTATAAAAAATATCCATTAAACTTAAATGTTGTCATACATTTAGGTCAAAATGTATTCAGCCACATTTGTAATAAAAACCCAATAAGCGTATATTGAGTTTTTAGCGGAAAAGTTATAGCGTCTACAAACTTTAGTATATACTGTATACTGGAATTTAGGCAGCTTTTCTTTCTGAGGTGCTAAAATGCCAGGGCATTACAACCCCCCCCCCCCCCCCCCCAAATTACCACTTTTTGGAAAGTGGACTTTGCTGAGAGACATATTGAGCCCATGACAAATGATAAAAAAAATGTTGTTACACAAAGTTGTCCCTTAAATGACATATTGTTCAATAAATGTAGAATTACACCCCAAAAAACATTCTGCTGCTTCTGCTGAGTATGGGGCTATCACATGTGTGAGACTTTTTTGTAGCCTAGCTGCACATAGGTGAAGAACACTAATGACTGCCTTCAGGCTTTCAAAGGGTGTAAATTGCTAGTTTCACTTCCTCACTACCTATCAGTTTTGGAGGCCCTGAAATTCCAAGATGGCACAACATCCCCCCCCCCCAAATGACCCATTTTTGGAAAGTAGACAACTCAAGCTATTTCCTGAGTGGAATGTTAAACCCATGCAATATTTATTTTTTGCTACAAGTTTCTGGAAAATGATAAATATTTTTTTACACAAAGTTGCCACTTAAATGATATATTGCTCACACATGCCATGGGTATATGTGGAATTACACCCCTTCTCGAAAAGTAGACAACCCAAGGACTTTGATAAGAGGCATGGTGAGTGTTGTGTTTGTCGCGGACACTGGCTGCAAGGACCTTTTTCTGTCCACATTCACCCTGTTATTTGGTATTTCTATATTAATCTTTTATTTTTTTGGACTTGCCCAATACATGATTCTTGAAAGAGCTGATCACATTAACCTGCAGAGACGAACTGTCTGGTCACCAGGTCTGCCTTAAGTGTTGTGTTAATTAACATGTTAATTATATTATTGTCTTTTAAGTTTTTGCTAGGGGGAGGGGGGAGTGTCCATGAGTCAGCCCTACCTCGTTATCTAACCCCTTGTGTTAAATGTGTATAAAAAGGCTGTGTTCTGCCCAATAAAGCAGTCAAGATTCTACAAGCTATTATCGACTAGACTTGTATTTACTGCAGCTATAATATTATATCTGTCTGATGGTCATACTGGAGTAAGCGGTGTTATTGACGGAGGCACTCAGTGGAGTGTGGAATAGGATCCGTCACAATTGGTGGCAAGCTCTGGGATGCTCCTCTTGCCTAGGCACACCCAAATCACCACCGGGACCCCCTGCTCCTAACAGCAGATGGAACATCACTACGCCAGACTCAAGCGCAGCACCTTGAAGGATCTCTTGGAAGCCCATGGAAAAGTCTCCAGCAACAAATCCAAAGCGACTCTCATGACCGAACTAATGGAGATTGACCAGGCCAGTAACCCACCAGCAGATACCTCAGAGGCGGCAGAGTTCCAGCGTGACGTCCAGTGGCGACTGGCCTTGTATGGTACTCACTCCCCGCAGGAGGTTATCAGTCAAGTGTTAACAGAGGTGTCCCAGCTGCGAATGGCTGAACTCCAGCGGGACCAAGGAGCGTCAGTTATGTTCAACCGGAAGCTCCAGCGGCCCGCAAAAAGCTACCCTATGCCGCCTTCTGCATGTTTCAAGATGGTGAAGATGAGATGGATGTTTACCTGCAAATGTTTGAGCGTCAATGCGGTCTCCAAGGTGTCAATAAAGCAGATTAGGTCACGCTCCTGGTCAGCCGTCTCACAGGAAGGGCTGCACAGGCGTACATTAATGTCCCTGATGAGATCAGCCAGGACTATGACCGGGTAAAAGAAAGACTATTGGCTCGCTTCGGCATTACTCCAGAGGCACACCGTTTGAGGTTTCGCAACCTCCGCCAAAAGGAGAGAGAGCCTTACACAGAATGGGCTCATCAAATGACCCGAGCAGCAGAGAGTTGGATGACCGGGCGCCAAGCTGTTACCATGGCAGATGCGCTCCAGCTAATCCTCCTGGAACAATTCTACGATCATACCCCACATGAGGTTAGAGACTGGGTAAAGGATCGGCGGCCAGTCACAGTAGATGAAGCTGCCACCCTAGCTGACCAATACGTGGATTCAAGGCGGACTGTACAACCAGAGCCTAAGACCCCAGCCCGGCCTGTCCCCAACATTCCACGGAGCGTTGCCCCTCCACACCAGCCGTCGATCCCCGGCCCCACTCAGCTACCATCTTCACGAGGAAAAGGGGACCTCTGCTACAGATGCAACCAATCAGGGCATGTTAGGAGGTATTGTCCGCAGAATGTTTCCCAGGACACGCGGAACAACAGGCCCCTTGGACCTGCCCGAGCTGCTGCACACTGTCTGGAGAGAGATGATGTGACTTACCCAAGTGAGGAGAATATTGGAATTCTACATGAGGCAGACCCTGTGCAAGCTGCCACTACAGATAATCGTTTGCACCATCGACAAGCCGTGTGGATTAATGGTCGGGCTGCCCAGGGACTGCGGGACACGGGAGCTACTATTACCCTGATACAGTCCCGAATGATAAACCCGGCAGAGCAGACGGGACGGTCTGTGGCTGTGCGGGTGGCCGGGGGAAATGTTATGCGGGTCCCCACTGCCAGGGTTCACCTTGATTGGGGTTCGGGGGCCAAAGAAGTGGAGGTGGGAATAATGCAGAACTTACCTGCAGAGGTTTTGTTGGGCAACGATTTGGGACGTTTAAATTCAGCCTTCTCCCTGGATGTATCCCCGGAAGCCTATCCTGTTACCACCCACCAGCAAGCCCGGATAGAGGTGCGCTCCCTCGAGGACGGGACCCAGGTAAGACCTGTCACCCCTGACCTAGACTGTACTACCCCAACTAACCCTATCCCGACTTGGGCTTCTCCCCAAGAATTTGCTCAGGCAACTCTTAGCGACCCTTCCTTAGCTAGCTATAGGGAAAGAGCAGGATTGGACCCTGGGGGGTTGGAGAGGGAGCGAATAGAGTGGGTCCAGGGATTACTCTATCGGGTTACTGAGGGAAAGACAGCCTCCCATCCACCCAAGCGGCAGCTGGTTGTGCCGCAGAAATATCGTCATGACCTGCTGCGCATTGGGCATGACATACCCTTAGCCGGACACCTGGGGATGTCCCGGACCCTCCACCGTCTGACTCAGTCGTTTTTTTGGCCAGGGATTACAGGGGATGTCCGACAGTATTGCCGGACCTGTGACACATGCCAGCGGGTGGGTAAGCATGGGGGCCCGCTGAAAGCTCCCCTATACCCTTTACCGATCATTGATGAACCCTTTAGCCGTGTTGCCGTAGACCTGGTTGGACCATTGCCCAGACCTAGTCCTTCTGGGAAGAGATATATCCTTACTGTGGTGGATTATGCCACCCGGTACCCGGAGGCCATTCCCCTGGCAAATATCCATGCAGAAACTGTGGCTGATGCTTTGCTCCGGATCTTTGCCAGGGTGGGTTTCCCTCGGGAAATCATCTCTGACCAGGGGACCCAGTTCACTGCTGAGCTCACTCAGCAGTTATGGAGGCTGTGTGGGATAAAGCCCCTACAGAGCTCTCCCTATCACCCCCAGACCAACGGACTGTGTGAGAGGTTCAATGGAACACTGAAACAGCTGCTTAGGACATTTGCAACCTCTCACAGGGATTGGGAGAGATATCTGCCACACCTTCTCTTCGCTTATTGGGAGGTGCCGCAGGAATCTACCGGGTTCTCCCCATTTGAGTTACTGTATGGGAGGCGGGTGAGGGGGCCCCTAGATCTAGTCAGAGCCCACTGGGAAGGGGGAATTGATCCCCAAGGGTCCTCTATCGTAGCATACGTTCTTGAGTTTAGGGACAGACTGAAGGAGCTCACGGACACTGTCCAGGAGAACCTTCGGGCTGCCCAAAGGCGGCAGAAACGATGGTACGATCGTACTGCTCGGAACCGCACTCTGGAGGTTGGGCAGAATCTTCTTGCCCTCAGACCAACCAAGCAGGACAAGTTACAGGCCACTTGGCAGGGACCTTACCGGGTTGTGACAAAGCTCTGTGACACAACCTACCTAGTGGCTAAATGTTCGGATGAAAGAGTCCGACGGACCTTTCATGTGAACATGTTGAAAGCATACTGGGAAAGATCAGGAGAGGTAGCCGCTATATGTGCTCCAGCTGTGGAAGATTCTGAGAATCTTCCCCTGCTGGTGCTCCCGGAGCTAAATAGAATTACTGCAGGGATAGAGATGATAAAGTTTGACAACCAGCTAGGGCCGACGCAGAGAGAACAAGCTAGACAGGTCCTTAGTCAGAGAAGGGAAATGTTCTCCACAGTCCCTGGGTACCCTACTATGGCAGTGCACCGTGTGGAGACCCCGGGACAACTGCCACTAAGACAGGCGGCTTACCGGATACCTGACGCAGTGAGTGAGGGGATGCGTCATGAGATTAAGGAGATGCTTGAATTGGGAGTCATTGAGCCATCCAGCAGCCCCTGGGCTTCCCCGGTGGTCCTTGTACCGAAGCGGGATGGCACAACTCGCTTCTGTGTAGACTACCGCAGATTAAATGAGTGCACCACCACTGATGCTTACCCTATGCCCCGGGTCGATGATCTGTTAGATCGCATTGCTCGGGGAAAATTCCTGACAACCCTTGACCTATGCAAAGGATACTGTCAAATTCCTCTGGATGCGGAATCTATTCCGAAATCGGCGTTCATTACCCCATTTGGCTTATACCAGTCTAAAGTAATGCCATTTGGGATGAAGAATGCACCGGCGACTTTCCAGAGGATGGTAGACCAACTCCTCGATGGCCTCCAGGACTATGCTTGTGCATATCTGGACGACATTGCGATCTACAGTGATACCTGGGAGGACCATCTGGTTCATCTGGGTGTCGTGCTAGACCGCATCAAGGCTGCAGGACTAACCCTTAAGCCAGAGAAATGCAGCATAGGGATGTCCGAGGTACAGTACCTTGGACATCGAGTAAGCAGTGGACAACAACGACCTGAGCCTGCTAAGATTGAGGCCGTTGCCAAGTGGCCGACCCCCCGTACTAAAACCCAGGTCCTGGCGTTCCTCGGCACAGCTGGGTACTATAGGAAATTTGTCCCGCAATATAGTTCCATCGCTAAGCCCCTGACAGACCTGACTAAGAAGCACCTTCCCCGACAGGTACTGTGGTCCCCTGAGTGTGAAGCTGCCTTCCAACAATTAAAGAATGCACTAACTTCAGCTCCTGTTCTAGCTGCCCCTGACCCAACCAAATGTTTTTGTGTCCACACAGATGCCTCTACATTCGGGCTGGGGGCAGTACTGAGCCAAGTAGGACCTGATGGCGGTGAGCACCCAGTGGCCTACATCAGTCGGAAGCTGCTACCCAGGGAAGTCGGTTATGCAGCCGTGGAGAAGGAGTGTTTGGCGCTGGTGTGGGCTCTCAAGAAATTCCAACATTATCTCTACGCACGATCTTTTACGGTGCTCACCGACCACAATCCATTAATCTGGCTTAATCGGGTCTCCGGGGATAATGGACGTTTGTTACGATGGAGCTTGAAACTGCAGCCCTACAATTTTACCATACAGTATCGGCCAGGAAAGCAGAATGGGAATGCTGATGGACTTTCCTGGCAAACGGAACTATAAAACTCTCCCGGACAGCCCCAAGCTGACCCGTGGTGGATCTAGTTGGGTCTGCCGGACTATGGGACAGGGGGGGGGGGCACTGTCGCGGACACTGGCTGCAAGGACCTTTTTCTGTCCACATTCACCCTGTTATTTGGTATTTCTATATTAATCATTTATTTTTTTGGACTTGCCCAATACATGATTCTTGAAAGAGCTGATCACATTAACCTGCAGAGACGAACTGTCTGGTCACCAGGTCTGCCTTAAGTGTTGTGTTAATTAACATGTTAATTATATTATTGTCTTTTAAGTTTTTGCTAGAGGGGAGGGGGGAGTGTCCATGAGTCAGCCCTACCTCGTTATCTAACCCCTTGTGTTAAATGTGTATAAAAAGGCTGTGTTCTGCCCAATAAAGCAGTCAAGATTCTACAAGCTATTATCGACTAGACTTGTATTTACTGCAGCTATAATATTATATCTGTCTGATGGTCATACTGGAGTAAGCGGTGTTATTGACGGAGGCACTCAGTGGAGTGTGGAATAGGATCCGTCACAGTGTTGATCTAATTTTTTGTCACAAGGCTTTGAAATTTGAAAAAAGAAAATGAAAAACTAAATTTTCATTTTCTTTCTCCATTTTCAATACCTTGGAGTGTCTACTTTCCAAAAAGGGGTGGGGGTGTGGGTGTACTATTCTGGCATTATAGCACCTCTGAACCTGTGATAGGTAGTGAGGAAGTGTAATAAAGAAATAACACCCTTTAAAAGCCTGAAGGTGCTTATTGGATTTAGGGGTCCTGCACGCGGCTAGACAGCCAACAAAAAGTCTCTCGCATGTGTGAGCAATATATCAATATATCAGTGACATCTTTGTGCAAAAGAATATTTCTGACACTTTTTGTATAAATGAAAGAATTTTTGCTAGAAAATTTCTTTGAACCCCCAAACATGATATTTTTTTTAAGCTGGGGCCCTACAGAATAAAATGGTAGGTGATACAATTTTTTGGCACACAGTATTTGCGCAGAAGTTTTTCAAAGGCAATTTATTTGGAAAAAAATACACTTTTTGGAATTTTAATGCACAAAAACACAAAATTTTGCCCAATTTTTTGATAAAGTGTAAAAGATGATCTTACGCAGAGTAAATAAATACCAAACATGACATGCTTTAAAATTGTGCACACCCGCGCAGTGGCGACAAACTATGTACATTTTTAAAAGCCTTTAAAAGCCTTTACAGGTTACCACTTTAGATTTACACAGGAGGTCTAGTACTAGAGTTACTGCCCTTGATCTGACATTCCTTGGGATACCTCACATACATGGTGCAATTGCTGTTTACATATGACACAAGACCGATGCTTGCATTCGACCTTTGTGTGCGAGCACAGGGATACAGGTATGCTTTAAATTTTTTATACTTATTTTGCTTTTTTATTTTATTTTTACACTGTCACTGTCTTTCTCATGAAATCAAAGTGATGAAATGCATATAGCTTCTGGTTTCTTAGGCCACAGAGATAGAGACCAGCTGGAGGAACTGCTGGAACTGCTGGCTGCACTCTTGGGCTCCGCAGTGGAACAGGAGAGCCCAAGAAAACCATGGAAGGCGGCGAGAGGGGGATGCCCCTCCCACCTGCTTATAAAAGCAATCTAGTGGCTAATTACCCACTAGGATTGCTTTTACATGAAAGGCGACCACTAGCTGAAAAAAACTATACCAAAATGATGCCTGCACCTGCAGGCATCATCCTGGTATAACTACTCAAAGTCCAGCGATGTACCAGTATGTTGCTGGTCCTCGTTTGGCATATATTGTAATGTTCTTTTTTTTTCCTGCAGCCTGTTGGCTGACAAAAAAAGAGAACCTAATCAATTCCTTGTCAGAAACCATGAATCAGACAGAAGTACGGTTACATCTCACTTGTTTAATAATAATAAAAAAGAGTAAACAGAGTAAATGTAGTCAAAACATAGCCAGAGTTCAGGAACTAGAACGGATAGTCAGACAAGCCAAAACATCAGAGAGCCAGAGGTAAACATAGAAGAACAGCAAGCAGGATCTGGAGCCAGAAGGAATGTCAGCCAAGCAAGTCTATAACAGGAACACAGCAGAGCATCTCTAGAAATGTGACCAAGGCAAAGGCAGAGATCATCTGGGCTGGACGGCTTAAGTAGGCAGGACTGATGAGCAGGATATCATCAACAGGTGAGTCACTGTGGAGAGATAGGAGCTGGCAATTAGCCAACAGCTGAGTGGCCAGCTCAGAGAAAGAAGGGCTTGCCCAGCCCTGACATTCCTCCATTCACATCGATCAATATGGAGGAAGAAATCTCTGCTAGAAAAAGTGTGTGGTATACCCACCATTAGACTGTACCACCCTGCATCCACCCAATTCTAATGATGGGCATACATACATGTTATTTTTTTTTTTTTTTCAGCCCTAACAGATTCCTCTATTTACATCAATCGATGTGGATGAAGTACTCTATGCCCAAAATAATGAAAAAATATGCCAAAGCATAGGGGCAATCCGCACCCCAGGCCCCATGCTTCAGTATATACATTCTTTTTTAACTGTGAATGAGAAATTTCCTAGAGTGCTGCAATAACGTATCATGTATGTATTCTGAAAACATACCCTGTTGCTGTCAGAATAAACAGATCAGTGCTGCAGCTGAATGGAGTTCCTACAAAGCAGTTAACAATAAAATACAGTAACAATAAAACTCAATAAAACAACAACTTTATTGCAATCCGTGCCAAAAAAAAAGTAGAATATATATGCTGAAGAATATGGGTGATCTGCCTGCTGACCACCCCAGGCTCCTCATGCTTGGGCATATATGCTCTTTTTTTTTATACTGCGGAGGAGAACTTTTCCTACAATGCTAAATGGTGTTCCTGCAAAGCAAACATTTAAAAATTAAATGCATTAATAACATAACAGTAACACAATAAAACAACAACTATTTTTGCCTTTTTTATTTTTATATATTTTTCTTTTTTAATTTTTTATGTTTCTTTTTAACTTTTTTTAAACTTTTTTTGTAACTTTCCTATAATTGTAAAAGACTTTCCAGGCTAGGGTCCCTCAAAATGTGGTAGCCAGTTTCCTGACTATCTAACATCTTTCGAGACCCTATGTGAATGTGTGCCCTAGACTGTGTCACGCTGTACCCTGTACTTGTCCACCTCTCCCATGTTAAGGTTATAGTCATGGACACAAAGGGGCTTCTCAACAACACCAGTGGCCAGTGCAATTTGGACTGTCATATCTGCATGAATGGAAGACAGGACAAAAACATCCCATTTGTCCTTTCACTTAATTTCAGCAATTCATCATTCTCAAGCAGGCTTTCTCCCCCCCATCTAAGTTGGGTATTTACAAGCCCTTGGGGGAAACCAAAATGCACTGTGCCACACGAGCCAATTCCAATTTCAAAAAGGTGTCTAAAAGGGGCACGCTTGTATAAAAATTGTCCACGTACAAGTGGTAACCCTTTTGGAATAAGAGTTACACCAAGTCCCAAACAATCTTGCCACTGCTACCTACATAGTCTGGGCATGTTCAGGGCTCCCATGTGCGTGGCTCCACGTGACTATCTATTCCCTCGTAAATCTGGTAATCGCATGTATAAAACACAATAGAAGAGAGCACAAAACCGCCCTAGTGTAACTCAGCTTTAATATGGTAAAGTTAAAAACACTACAATGGACAAACTCACATTGTGTGAAGATAAATACAGCATAAGAATTCCACTGCGGCCGCACTCCTATAACCACCTCAAGATTCCGACATGGCTCCCCCTTCCCCTGTCGGGATCTTGAGGTTAACATATTTGGTTAACATGATTTACGAGGGGCCGAATTTTGTGAAGCCGATCATATCCAGGGTCACCCCAAGGATGACAGAGTTCATTGTTGCTGAAATGCATAAATCACACTATATTCTTGTTTCTATGCCTGGTCATGGCAGCAGAGAACATGAGCTTATAATTATTTGAGTCTATGGACCAATATGAACTCATTCGTTTTAGTAATGCCCATGTTGAGGGTTAGGCCCAAATAAATTTGAAATTTGACATATAAATTGCCTTGGTTCACAATTGATCGATACAGATCTTCTGTGAAAGACAGCTCCAAAAAACCAAGGGTAGTAAAATTTGCTGTTTCCACCTGAATTCTGGGTTGGCCAGTGAATGGGGGAAGTATGGGTGCTTCAGAATCTGTGGGCTGCCAATCAGGATTTGCAAACACATCAGGAAGGACACTACGGGTTTATTCACAAAAGGCAAATCAACTTTGTAAGTGCACTGAAAGTGCAGTCACTGTAGATCTGAGGGGAAGAGTTGAAATGAGGGGAAGCTCTGCTGATTTTATTATCCAATCATTTACAAGCAAAAATGCTGTTTTTTTTTTCCTTGCATGTCCCCTCAGATCTACAGTGACTGCACTTCTAAGTGCACTTCCAAGTGCATTTGCAGTGCACTTGCAGTGCAAAGTTGATTTGCCTTTAGTAAATAAACCCCATGGGCTCTACGGGACTGTGTTCAAATTTTTGATGGCTGCGAATGCTACTTGTACTAGCCACTGCACCAGCTTGGACTGCACTTATGGGACTCACCACATTAGTGTTATTGCAGTTCTGGTGTGTCTAAAACCAGGATGTACTAGGCTACTGGTGCTCGCTAGTTCATCAAAAGGTAGAGCGGCACTAGTACTGGTACTCTGCTGCATACAGGAATCATCATGCGATTGTACCACTTCAGCAACATGGGCATGGGGTCAGGTACACCTGACCTTAGCAGGGACCTCTACTCCATCTTCTGAACTATCTGTGAGGGTGCCGCTGCTCTCTACATGTTCATATTCTGAGCCTGATTCTGTCAGTGAGGCTTCTCCATCTCTCTTATCTGACATGCTCAGAATCCTGTAGGCCTCTTCACTAGTGTACCTACTGTGACTCACAGGTATAAACGCACCTTGCTGTCTGACCTGCTACAAAAAAATGTACCTGCTAGTGCTAGCAGAGATCAGGCCTAATTTTGCTAACGCTGCGGTTTTGTGTACTGTCAGTGTATCAGAAGTGAAAGTGATCTACTGACTCTGCACTTGTTGGGGGGGCAGGGGGGCTAAACGTAGGTGCTGGCAGGTGTTGGGGCTGATCCTGCTAATGCTGCAGGGACACTATACTATTAGGAATGCTAGTATAGTTCTGATCTGATCAAAGATATTGATCCATTCAGACATTATACTAGTAATGGAAGTTTATAGTGTGTGTGTGTGTAACTGGCAATCAAAGGGTTAAATGTAATAATGAATATGTGGGGGCAATCTAACGCTATCTGGGATTGATGCTATATGATGCTAACGCTATCTGGCATCACCCGTGACACTAATACAGTGATCAGAAGAAAAATGTGTACACTATACTAATGATACTGTGATGGGACAGTGAAAGGGTTAACTTGAAGGCAATCAGGGGGCTAAAATTTAATAGGGAATGTGTGGTGGGCAAACTGATGCTATCTAAGATTGGTAAGGAAAGAGTTGGTGCTTTACATCAGCCTATGTGGAGATCCACCTGTCTTTTACACACCTTAGTATGAATGGAAAAGGGGGGTAAAAAAATGTTTTTTATAAATCATGACTAAAAACAGTCCATAGAATCTGTAGTAAAGCACTTGAAGGCAGCTCAGTGGAGATTAGACGTGGAACTCTGTACAGGCTGGGAGAGAAAGCACAAAAGCACCACTCTAAGTGCAGTATTGTGAACAATTTATTCAAGCACAGAATCTATTGTACTCATAAACTTGTGTGATAAATAGGCATATCAGCAATATAGGTCATGGGGGAGTCCATTGTGGAGTCCATCAAGGGCAGAGATGTGGGAGCCTTGGAGCGGGTTGCGCCGGCGTATGCCGGTGTCTCCTGGTTCTCAGTTGCACAGGATGCTGGTGGGTGACTCACTTCCTGACGGACAGGTTGTCAGTAGCAGGCGACGCATTTACAGAGCATGTGCTCCTTCTTCGGGCCTTCAAAAAACAAAGTAAGTAATATTAGATGTAGACAAACCATAGTCATATTATTTCAATAACTTGTATAGCTACCTACATACTGAGATATATTCTTAACAGGTTCAAGAACAGAGATTTTCTGATTTCTTTGCACATGCCATACAATTTTCACAATGTTTTCATTTTTTTCTATCATATTCCCATCATCAGTATTTTTCCAAATAAAAATATTATTATAATTATATATTATATTTTTAATTTTTAATTTTAATTTTTATTTGTATTTCTGATTTTATTATTATTATTATTATTATTATTATTATTATTATTATTATTATTTTTATTTTTATTATTATTTTTATTTTTCAAATTTTTTTTTTTAATTAAACAATGTTTTATTGATTAACTGGTGCATACATGCAATACTTGCTGTAACATACAAACTTGACAACATGTACATATATTATTCCACAATCTATACGTATGCTGAATAGTACATTGTGCTTATTCTGCAAAAATATTCAGTATTCATACATAGAATTTTAGTGACTATGCAATAAGATATATTTTCGAGGAAACATTCCAAACTAAAATTGGTTGCATTATACACAGGTATCAGATTCTTGAAGCCAGCGATCCCATATCTTATTGTACTTAGTAGGACAGCCTCTATTAATATATATACATTTCTTATACGGCAGGGTGTTATTCACTTCGACCTTCCATTCCACTAGTTTAGGAGACGTTTGTCTCATCCATTTTTTGGCTATAATCTTTCTTGCTGCAAAGAGTGTTTCATGGAGAAATATTTTTGTGTATTTGTCAATTGTATCTGAGATTATACCTAAAAGACACTGTTTTGGATCTAGTGCTAGGGGTGAGCCCATTGTATCATGAAGGAATGTCACAATTTGTTCCCACAGACCTTGAATCTTAGGACATGTCCATATCAGGTGGAAAAAGGTGCCAGTCTCCTTCCCACACATCAGGCATGTGGTGGATTGTGTGCGTTTATATCTTGCCACTCTGAGGGGTGTAAGATATGCCCTATGAATAATATAAAGCTGCAACAGGCGATCTGATAATTTGGGGGACACCTCCCTACAAGACTCCAGTGCCTCACCCCACTCCTCATCCTCCATTGGTCCCACATCTCTTTCCCATCTTGGTTTTACGGGCATATGCTATTCTAGTAGACACAGGGGTTAAGAGCATGTTATAAAAAGCTGAAATCAATTTCTGTGGGTCTGTATTCTTGATTACTGCCATTAGAATATTAGGTGTAGGGCTTGGGAGGGAATCAGGAAACTGTGATTTCGCCGCATGGCGGACTTGTAGGAATCTAAAGAACATCTGATTTGGAATTGTGAATTCTGCTTTAAGTGAATCAAAAGTTTTTAGATGTCCGTCTTTTAATAAGTGGTGCAGATAAAATATTCCCTGTATAGACCATATGAATGTGTCTTGTATTTTGTTGAATTCAGGAAGATTCTTATTGTGCCATACTGGCGTGTAATCATTGAACTGTGGGATTTCAAGTTTAGAGGTAGCCAAGTCCCAAATGTTCCTGTAGTGATATAACATAGAGAATCTATTGTCCCCTAATTCCGACCCTCCCGAGCCTGATGCTATTGCGTATATCGAGTCCTTAGTTTGTTGTGCCCACCTTGGACATAGGAGCGTGAGAAACCTCTCACTATCCGTTTTATCCAAATGAAAAAGTTGTGACAACTGTGATGCAATGTAATATAGGTTAAAGTCCGGGAGAGCTGTGCCACCGAGGTCAGTCTGATTTTTGAGAGTTTGCCATGCCAGTTTATGTCTGCCAACGCCCCACACGAATGGCTTAAGGAGGGACTCTAAAGATTTAAAGTGCTTCAAGGGTAGGTAAACCGGAGAGTGCCATAGAACATATAGAATTTTAGGGAGTAAGATCATTTTTATTAAATTTATGCGGCCCCAAGTCCCAAGTGGGAGTTTGGACCAAACCCGGATTTTGTTTTTAACCATGGAGATTAGAGGGTCTATGTTTAGGGATACGTAATCTGCAGGGGATCTGGATATACGGATCCCTAAATATTTGATAACATCAACTCTCTGAAGTGGTAGTCTAGCCTGGGATTCTGGGGGTGGGAAGCTATCAATTGGTAGAATTTGCGACTTATCCCAATTGATTTTCAATCCCGAAAATGTTCCAAATTGTTTGATCGTATGGAGTGCGGTACATAGAGATGGGCCCGGATCCGCCAAATACAATAGCGTGTCGTCGGCATACATGCTGATTTTTTCGATTAGAGAGCCCAGTCTTAGGCCTCTAATCTCTGGGTTCATTCGAATGGATATCGCCAGGGGTTCTGCCGCAAGGGCATACAATAATGGGGACAAGGGGCAACCCTATCTCGTACCCCTGCTGAGGTCAAACGTCTGAGATGACCATCCATTAGCCACCACCCTGGCCCAAGGTGCCTGGTATAGCAATTGAACCCATTTGATAAATTTCGGACCGAAACCATAGCCCTCCAGACATCTCCAAAGATACCTCCACTCCACCGAGTCGAAGGCTTTTGCTGTGTCTAAGGTTACCACAACTCGTGTGCCAACCTCCTCGTGTGTAGCCTGTAAGTTCATATAAAGTTTTCTGAGATTAAACGAGGTGTTGCGATCAGGCATAAAACCTGCCTGGTCTGTATGTATTAGTGATAAAATAACCTGATTAAGCCTAATAGATAGCACTTTGGCGAGTATTTTAATATCAACCTGTAAAAGGGATATTGGGCGATAGGACTCCGGGTATCCTGGATCTTTTCCTGGTTTGGGGATGAGGACTATTATTGCCTCCGTCATAGATGGGGGTAAAGTCCCAGTCTCGAAAAGGTGATTGTATAAGGTTAACAATTTAGGGGTTAAGATTTCGCTGTATTGCGAATAAAACTCAATTGGGAGTCCGTCTGATCCTGGGGATTTAGACCTGGCAAAACTGGCAATGGCAATTGTAATTTCGTCTGTAGTGAGGGGTGCCTCTAACAGGTCTAGCTGTTCCTCTGTTACCTGTGGCAAAACCACCTTCTCAAGAAAGGTGGACATTGATTGTGTTTCAGTAGGAGCTGTCGTTTTATACAAGTCAGTAAAGAAATCCCTGAAGATAGATGTAACACTAGGTGGGTCTGTTATTTGTCCCCCTCCATTGCCATGCAGCGTGATCACCACAGGGGGCCTATCTTCACTGTGCACTAAGTAAGCCAACAACTTGCCCGCCTTTTCCCCGTACTCAAACATTTTTTGTTTGGAGAAAAAGAGTTTTTGTCTGGCTTTCTGATATTGTAACTGGGTAACTACTCTGGTTTGTAATTTTAGCAGATCCGCATTTACAGGGGTTGGAGTGGTAGCAAAGTCTTTTTCAGCAGAGGATAAGTCCTCCAGCGCCTTACTGAGGGCACTGGAGGAAGTTGTCTTGATTTTATTAATAGTACTAATTAACGTGGAGCGAGCGAATAGTTTAAAGGAGTCCCAGACTGCAGAGGGTGATGCTGACTTATCGTTCTCTATAAAGTAAAGTTTCCATTTATCCGTGAGCTCATCTTCCTCTGGTAGAAGAGAGAGCCAAAATGGGTTTAAACGCCAAGACCGTGTTGGTTTCTCTATGGGGATACTTAACGTTATCCAATAAGGACTGTGATCTGAGAGTGTTCTGGGGCAGAATACCGCCTCTAACAGTCTTGGTATTAATCTATGGGAAATGAATATAAAGTCTATGCGGGACATGGTATTGTGAGAGGATGAGAAACACGAGTATGATTTAGTCTGTGGGAACTTGTGACGCCATGTATCTGTTAAGTGGAAGGTGGATATAAGCTTAGAAAACCTAGTTTCATTGGGAGTGTTAGGGGTGAGCGGAGCGAGCTGTAGTCTATCCAAGGTCGGGTTTAGTGTGGTATTAAAATCACCTAGCCAAACTGCAGATATATCAGGGTGGCGGGTCATGAATGAAAATCCTTCTTTAATTATGGAGATGTTAAATGGGGGTGGTACATAGAAAGCCAATATAAGTATGGGTTCTCCATATAATTTAGCTAGAATAAATATATAACGCCCCTGTGGATCAGTGGTTAATTCACACAATTCAAAATGAACCGATTTGGCTATCAAGATTGAGACTCCCCTGGAATGGGATGTATGGGTAGAATGGTATGCCCACCCCACCCATGGTCGGCGAAGTGCCATCTGGATGCTCCCCTCAACATGGGTCTCTACCAAGACTGTCACATCAGCACGCTGTTTCTTAAGGAATGTGAAGACTGCCGCGCGCTTAAATTTTTCGCGCATGCCCCTCACATTCCATGTAAGAAATTTTAGGGATGCCATAGATAGAACCTTTTGGAATCTAACAAAACAGTTATGTTAGATGTAGGTTACTAGCATGTAAATCCTGTTGCATCAACCCTATAGCACATATTACATATAAATACTCATATGAGTGCAGCATTCGAAGCATTACCTGTTGTCTACAATCAGTATGCACAATCAAATTAAACCAAGTTATAAACAGATGAACTCCCCCCCCCCTGCCCTACACTGTCCCAAACTGGTGCGGGCATATTCCCTCAACTTGTATCCAACTGGGAAACATTCCAACTGTGAGGTTACATGGGAAATGCAGTACAATTGGCTAAAGCTCCGGATTTGGAGTAGAGTAAGAGATGTCATCCATAGTATTAATACTAGATATAGTACGGTTTCTCCATCTCCTTGTTTCCAATTGAATGTATCTAGTATGTTCCAGAAATAGTTCCAGTTATCATGGTGCTGCTTCCCAGTGGTGTGTGGGGTAAATTCTCGCTGCACGATGCACATTACTGGTAGGACTTCTGCTCTTCCGGAGCCCCGGAAAGTAAGTGGACTCCCATACTATAAAGTCCAGAACTTGTGTTTTATATCCACGCTAGCTTGTGAAGGATTCCTTATCTTGTTCAAAACTTTCTTTTTTTTACGGGTAGTAAGGAACTGTTTACATTCCCAAGTAGGCGGCAACAGAAAAGGGTTTCATACGGCAGCAGGGGACAATGCAGTCATATGACTGTGGTCAATCAACTCTTTCAGGAATGGCGCGTCGTTCCAACCAGGAGATCACCTCTTCAGGATCTTCAAAAAAGAGCGCACGTCCGTCATGTTCTATACGGAGGCGGGCTGGAAAGAGCATGGAGTATTTGTATTGTAAATTCCTCAGCCTGCGCTTGGCCTCTGTAAAGCTCTGCCGACGGCGCTGTACCTCCGCTGAAAAATCTGGAAAAATGGCAACTTTAACATTACCTACTGGGATATTGCCTTTCTCTCTTGCCATCCTCAGGGCTGTATCTCGATCTTTGTAATTGAGAAGTTTCGCTATGAAAGTGCGAGGAGGGGCTCCCTGCGGCGGGGGTCTGGCTGGCATACGATGTGCCCGCTCCACCGCAAACATAGTGAAAAAGGCCTCTCTCCCGTAGGTGTTGATCAGTAGTTGTTCGAGGAACGTGGTTGTGTCTTTGCCCTCAGTCCCCTCGGGCAGACCGATCAGGCGTATATTACATCTTCTCAGCCTATTCTCCATATCATCCTGTTTGGTGAGGAGTTGGTGTATTTGCCTTTGTACGCGGTCTGAGGATGTTTGTAGAGGTGGAATGACATCTTCAACCGTGCTAAGTCTGGTCTCAGCTTCCCTCACTCTATCTCTGAGCTTTTGAAAATCTTGCCTAATGAGGGAAATATCCATCTTGACTTCCTCAATTTGTGCTGTGAGGGAAGTTCTACAGAGGGTGATTGCTTCAAGTAATTTGTCAGTATCACTGGTTGTTCGTTCGCTCCCCTCTGCCTTCCCGGAGGCCCCATCTTCCTCCATATCTTCTTTATCATATCGGCGGTATTGGTCGAGTTTCGCCGCCGCTGCCTTCTGTGCTTTGGTTGGTGACATACTTGGGGGGTCCAGTGAATTACTAGATGGGTCCCCAATATTGTTACGGCGGATTTAGTAGCCTGTGAGAGAGGAAGGAGTGCTGGCTAGAGTCACAGAGCCCCCAAGGCACCCGGGAAGGAAGTCTGCTTCTGTGTGGCAAGTGCGCACTGGGTTGCGGTACTATATGGGGTACCAGTGGTCCAGATGCACAGTGCAGATTGTAGGGGTTCCCCAAAGGGAAAGTTCCCCCCCCAGAATGAATTGAAAAGGCAGCAGTATGGAAGTGTAGCACAGGCCGGGTCTGTGAGTGTGCTAAGATGGCCGCCGGCCTCAGTGTGTAGGCCGAAGCCTCAGTCTTGCCTAAATGCGGCCGCCGCTCCTGCAGGGGTATTCGGGGCCAGAGGAAGTCTGTATATGAGGGGATTGATATAGTGTAGGTCCCCCAGGAGGTTTTTCCCTTAATCAAGCAGCGGCAGGCACAGCTATTTCAGTGGGGGCTGGGTGTAGAGGTGTACCAAGATGGCCGCGGACCTCCGGGAGTAGGCCGAAGCCGCGGACTTGCCTGAGGCCGGCCGCCGTGTAGAAGATCGCCGCTCCGTTCGGGCCGCCGTTCGTCCCGCTGCTGAAATGGACAGCTCAGTGTGTGGTGGATGTTCTGGGGATGTTAATCCAGTATATGGTGTGGTATGGGATGTCCAGGATTAATTACAGCAGGAGTAATGGACGGAGCTCAGGAGATGCACGTCCTACTCCATGCTGTGTCAGGCCACGCCCCCCTTTATTTTTCAAATTTAGATTAAAATTTAATTTTCATTCTCATTTTCATTTCCTAAAAATTGTATGCATAATTTGCATTTTCTATTCCCTTTTTCATCTACGGTCTGCTTGTTACTGCTTCTAATTTACCATTCCTTGCCAAACACACCATTTCATATTATTATTTTATTTTTAAAGATATCATCATTTTCATTTTTATTTTTATTTCTATCCGTGGTTAATTAATTTTTAATTTTTATATTATACCTATACCAACCAATTGTTTTACCCCCCTCCCGCCTCCCCCTTCCCCCTTTTTTATTGTTAAGTACCCAATTCCCTTATTGCATTCTTTGTTTTATCAGTTGTAGTTCCACAGCAATATTCATCTATGCCTGTTTACTGCCACATGCTTTTGTTGTAATCTATTGTAATTTTCTCTCTCTTATATATACATATGCATAAGTATCTATGGCCATCAAAATGTTTTTATGTGGGTTTTTTTTATCATTCCCATGTTCCTCTGCCACAGAAAAAGAGGGCGGTCTGGATGCTGCCTCTTAATATAACACAACTCCATCCCTATTAAACATACACAACAAGAGAAATTTGCCCATGGGACTTTAAATAAGTTGGTCATAGAGGTCATAGTAGATAGTATAAAAATGTATTAAGGTTCCAAAAACATGATTTGCGATGAGCGTAGAAACATTATAGGGCATGATTAGACCATTGACATGTTGGTTATAGTAATAAAATACATGGTAACATAGTATACATATACAGCTTGTGTACTCTTAGACCATTGACATATTGGTTACAGTAATAAAATCCATAGTGTACATATACAACTTATGTACTCGGCGCGTTTCGCGAGCTCAGCTCGCTTCCTCAGGAGTTGGTGTATATGCAGGATATCTACAAAATAATAAATATCAATAAGATATAACATTCAATAATGATTATGGTCAGAAAAGAAGCACATGGCCTAAAAAGGTAACCCATACTTGCATTACGGTTAATGGATCCATGGGACTGGTCTACAAAGGCAACAGCCAGGAGCTCTGGCAACTGAACGTATAAAGCCCACAACCAAAATGGCCCCGTCAGGCCTGAAGAAGGTGCGCATGCTCCGTAAACGTGTTGCCTGCTACTGACCACCCATCTGAAAGGAAGTGAGTCGCCCTCCTGCATCCCATTCAACTGAGGACCAGGAAATGCCGGCATCCACCGGCGCAACCTGCTCCATGGCTCCCACGTCTCTGCCTTTGATGGACTCCACAATGGACTCCCCCATGGACTTCCTCCTGGACGGCCTATATTCCTGATATGGCTATTTACCACGCAAGTTTGTGAGTACAATAGATTCTGTGCTTGGATAAATTGTTCGCAATACTGCACTTAGAGTGCCGCTTGTGTGCTTTCTCTCTCTATCTAAGATTGGTGCTAATGCTATCCAGCGTCACCACTGACACTAATTCAGTGATCAGTAAAATATCTGTACACTGTGCCTAATAACATTGTGATAGGGGAGTGAAAGGATTAACTGGGGGTGATCGGGAGGGTTATATATATGTGCCTATCTAGGTCTTTTATTGTGTTTGTGTGCTGCTTTTACTCACTGTGTTTAATCTATTCACACACTGGAACCGAAAAGGGCTCCAGGAGAGAAGAGACCATTATTTCCTGTGCCTGTATTTTGTAAATGCAAGCACATGCTGATCTGTGATCCGTCAGATCTGATCAGCAGGTCCAGGCCAAAAATCATTGTCCTGGACCTGAAGACTGATCGTGCTGGATCGAAATGTGCATCTCACTGCCCCTGAACTGTTAGCAGCCTGTACTTTAATGCTGTGTACACACGGTCGGAATTTCCGACAACAAATGTTCAATCGGAGCTTGTTGTTGGAAATTCTGACCGTGTGTAGGCTCCATCAGAAATTTTTTGTCGGAATTTCTGACAACAAAAATTTGAGAGCTGGTTCTCAAATTTTCCGACAACAAAATACGTTGTTGTAAATTCCGAGCATATGTGTATGCAATTTGAACGCACAAAATTCCACACATGCTCTGAATCACGTACGAGACGGAAGCGCTCGGTCTGGTAAAACTAGCGTTCGTAATGGAGATAGCACATTCGTCACGCTGCACATTTTTTAATCTTTTAATGCAGCGCATTCTCTTCTTCTTTATAATGCTAGAATTAAGAAGTTGTTTTGCTGATGATATTCACACAGTTCTGACAAACTGATTTCTTTATTATTTCTTTTGATCTCATGAATAATCTTTTTTATTTTTTCGCCAGATCTCCAGAATAATATTTATAATTTTTGTTTATAGTGATCTCCTTTTTTTTTTAAATCAAGATCTCCTGCTTTTTTTTTTAGTGATCTCCATAATAATTTTTCTCGTTTTGTGTGTCAAGTTACCACAACACCATTATTATCTTGTATTTTTTAACCTCAAGGAGGTTGGTTGGTGTTGGTGTCCCTTGTTAATTTGACATTGTATTTTTGAAATGTACCTGCCTACTCACAAACAAACTGTCCTTTTTTAATTATAACACATAGCCAATGATTTAAGAAAAAAAATAGACATTTATTAAGGGGTCATAACAAAATAAAGAGGAAGGCAATGCTGGATAAACCGGTGAAATTAGCGAAGCCTTTGTACCCCAGGGCACACATCAACTGTTTTACAGGCAAAATTAGGAGCCTGAGGAGTCTATTTAATCGGGAGCACAATCCGGTCCAGAACTCCGAGAGATCAGGAACAGCAGCAGGCGACATATATGTCCCAGGCTGTGGTCTTACCACAGCCTGTGTCTTTTGCCAGACCAGACCGAACCCAGGCCATCACTCTCTTGTCTTCCTTATACGCTTCCTTCTACGCTTGCTTCCAGGCTGTGGCTCTGATGTTGGAGTTGTGGCAGGACCTGGAGGAGGTGAAGAAGGAGGATGGTCCAACTCACACAGGTGGGTTTTGCTTGTGAGTTCACCCCTCAACCCCTTATTTAGAGCCATATATATGACTTCCTCACAAAAGAGGCTGCCACTTTCCCCCGCCACCTCCTGGCTGCCACTTTCCACAACCTCCTCCTGGCTGAGGCTTTCCTGTGTATGAAAAAGGAACATAGTTTTAGTTTATTGTTCATCAATCACACACAATTTTGAGAAATATGTTGAACAATGCTATACCTGACTCAAGCTGGGCTCCTCCACATCTTCTTCCTGGGTGGAAGGCCCAGGTTAGACATCGGAAGCCTCAGATGGGGTGGAAGGAAGAGTGGAAGGAAGGGTTGAGACTGATGGCCTGATTTCAGTCTGGTCTGACAGAAATCACAGTCTGTCGTAGTACCAGAGCCTGGGGACATAAATGTCATCTGCTGCTGCTCCTGATCTTTGGGAATCCTGGACCTTCTTGCGGTCCCTATTATAAGTGCTTCTCAGGCCACCAATTTTGCACTTCAAATAGTTGATGTCTGCTGTAGGGATCTGCGGCTTCACAAATTCCAGCAATTTATCCAGTGCTCCCTTCCTCTTTAGTCGATTTGTATAAAAGGGGTGTTTTGTCTGCCACAGACAGGACAGCTCTCTGTACAAATCAATGAATAGGGGGAGGAAATCATGATTGTTGACTCGATCCATTTTATCTACAAGACACAACACAAGACAAACCCTAATGTCAGGCTAAACTTGCATAATATTGTCCCAATATAGGCCTCAATCTATAAGCAGTATAGGCCACTGATGCCCCAAGTTAAAATTGTACCTTCGTTAGAACGATCGGCGCTTCCGCTACTACTCCCTCCGCTCACAGATCGTATGTACGATGCACATGTTTTCCGCTTTATATACACTGTGCATGCGTTAAACTCCACCCGCCCTGACCTTCTTTCTAGTATATTCCCCGCCCCTTCCGTTTCGGCACAGTGGGAGAGCACATGGCGGAGAAAGAACAAGTGCACGAAGACAGCAGCAGTGACGAAAGCCCGGAGCCATGAATGTCCTGATCCCGGAGGAGATTTAAGGCCTCAAATATGTCCTTTGTAGAGATGGTGGAGATGGTGGACATCTTGAAGAGGGCCGACTATGATGGGAAGCATGGACCTTACCCAAACCCAAATGTGAGAAAGGCCAAGATCATGACTAAAGTTGTGAAAAGTCTGCAGAAGAATTTTGGGGTACGGCGATCCAAGGATCAACTGAGGAAACGATGGTCAGACCTCAAATTGAGGGAGCATGATCAGTACAGAAGGATCAAGAGATTTCTTCAAAAAAGTAAGTAGTTGTCGTGTTTTCCTATTATTATTATTACTTGCATGCTGCTCCATGTGCTTTTCTTTACTGTTGGACAGTTTAAGATGGCGGTTAAAATGGCAAGTTTCAGGTTTGTGGGCACAGTAATCGTTTGTAGTAAACAGCGTTCATTCGCCCACTAATACGACGTTTTTGGCAGATGCAGGTTAACTACATTTGGTCATGTCTTGTCACGTACCTGGTCATGGAGCCCAGAATGCAGGGAGCAGCCTCTCGTATGCCCCTGGCTCGAGACCCCCTGGTAGAGGAGACAGAGGCTCAGGAAATCAGAGGAGCACAAGCGTCTTGACAGGTGGCAGGTGTAAGGGCTGATCCGGACCTCTGGGGCAGCTGAAGAGAGACTGGCAGGAACACTTGCACAGCAGACTGCAGGGAGGTACACAGGACTTGGCCAGAACACTGGAGCAGCTGGCTGCAGGAAGGATCTCTCTAGCTTGGCAGGAACTCTGGAACAGCAGGCAGCGAGGAGGTGTTCTGTAGTTCAGCAGGAACACTGGCACAGCAGACTGCAGGGAGGTATGCTGAACTTGACAGGAACACTGGAACAGCTGGCTGTAGGACGGAGCTCTGAAGCTAGGCAGGAACTCTGGAACAGCAGGCAGCGAGGAGGTGTTCTGTAGTTCGGCAGGAACACTTGCACAACAGACTGCAAGGAGGTACGTTGAACTTGACAGGAACACTGGAACAGCTGGCTGTAGGACGGAGCTCTGAAGCTTGGCAGGAACTCTGGAACAGCGGACAGCGAGGAGGTGTTCTGTAGTTTGGAAGGAACACTGGCACAGCAGACTGCAAGGAGGTACGCTGAACTTGACAGGAACACTGGAACAGCTGGCTGTAGGACGGAGCTCTGAAGCTTGGCAGGAACTCTGGAACAGCGGACAGCGAGGAGGTGTTCTGTAG
Organism: Aquarana catesbeiana; assembly: GCF_042186555.1. Taxonomy (NCBI): domain Eukaryota; kingdom Metazoa; phylum Chordata; class Amphibia; order Anura; family Ranidae; genus Aquarana; species Aquarana catesbeiana. The sequence continues at coordinate 323,271,134 of NC_133328.1, read as the reverse complement.
TTTGGAAGGAACACTGGCACAGCAGACTGCAAGGAGGTACACTGAGCTTGACAGGAACACTGGTGTGGTCAGACAGGCCGGATCAACACTGGCGGGCAGAGCAGGTACCAGACGGAGGCAGAAGAGTAGTCAGGGTACAGGCTGGGTCGGAAACGGGTGGGCAGTGAACAAACCAAAGGGAAAGGCAGGAGCGTAGTCAGGACAAGCCGGGGTTCGGAGGCTGGCAGCAAACAGGAGTAGTCAGGAACAGGCCGGGTAGTCAGGAATCAGGTAAGCAGATAATAAGTAGCAAGGGTCTTCAGAAAATGCTGTAGACCGGACAGCAAGAAGGCATGATAACAGATTCCCTTAAATAGGCTTCTTGGCGCCAAGTGCTGTCACACTGCATGCACCCTCACACAGCCCGTGCGTGCCCGCTCGCACCATCGTGCACCCGTGTGCACCTGTTTGCGCCATCACACACCCGTGTGCCCATTCACGCTAGCGCGCACCCGTGCGTGCCCATTGATTCCTCTGACAGGGAGTCTGCACACAGGTCTTTCACAAGCAGCTGGATTACCAGGATGTCTTTCATGATATGTCTATTTGTATTCAAAGAAGTTTAGTACATTGTTGTCTAGATGGGTTTATAACTAGAATGAAATGCAAACTTGATTCAGTGTAAGTAGAGGACACTCAGCAGCTGTTTACACATCTGGACACAGGAGCACTAGTGGGACACCAGAACAAACTTTTTCGGGTGTCCCACACAGGTGCTCCAGTGGATACTAGGGGTGTCTCCATGTGTAAAACTTTTCCAAAACAGGTAAGTATTCCAGCTTGAAGAAAAGGAAAAAATCATGTCTTCAGCTTGGAACTCTGCCAAAACAGACTATTGTACGTCACTTCCAAGCAATGTTTCATATTCCTATTTTTGCCCTCAAATATCTGTGTGCTAAGTATACCTTTTTTTATTCACATAGGGGAGAAAAGACTCGGGACATCAGAGGACACCAGGCACCCAAAACCTCCTAAAGAAGGGGAAATCTCAAAACCACAACCTCAGGATGTGGAGGAAGGAGAGGTTTATGATTTGGGTGAAATAATGACCACAACAGGTGAGTGTCTGAGACCACAGCTTCAGGTAATAGATGTATGCCTGCATATTTATAATACATAGTGTGTTTTTTTATTTTAAGTGATGTAGATGTTGTGGAAGAAGAAACACATTTCACAAGTGCAAGTGCACAGATCCTCATCAGGAAGATCATGGTGTGTAATCAGGATTTACAGAAGATCGAGGAAGACATCAATGATGTAGAAAAAAGACTCAAAAACATCATTGATGTTTTAGGCAGACACCAACATTTTTTTAATTGTTTTTATTTTTCTGACTTCTCAAAAAAACATTAAAAGCCAAATTTTGAAGATGCACACAATGGGGTTGATTTACTAAAGGCTGTGCACTTTGCAAAGTGCAGTTGCCCTCTTCAAGAGCAGTTGCTCCAGAGCTTATGTAAATGAGCAGAAGCTCTGCTGACTTCTATCATCCAATCATGTGCAAGCAAAAATGCAGTTTTTTTCATTTTCCTTGCATGGGATTGGGTACTCTTTGCAAAGTGAAACCTTACCTCATTTACTAAGCTCTGGAGCAATTGCACTTGCAGAGGGCAACTGCACTCTGCAAAGTGCACAGTTTTTTCCCTTTAGTAAATCAACCCCAGTGTGTCAACATGTGCCATCTGCCATCGCGGGATATCAATGTATGCGTTTTGTGGATGCAACCCCTTCATCACAACTAAAGTAGCTGAGAGGAATGGGTTGCACCCCTAAAACACATCCATTGATCCCCCATGATGGGAGCTAGCACATGTTGACCTTAGGCATGGGATCAGGAGGGAAATTTCCATTTTGACTCCCAATTTGTGTGCATGTTCAATATTTGGCTTTCACAGGGGTGACATCACTCCATCGGATGAAGGCAATATCAACATAGTTTGGACATACTAATGCCTGATATTCCCTTCAATTTATTAAAGTTGAACTTTGTAAGTCCCTGAGTTGTGTATTGTTTTATGGTTTTAAAAACATGCCTGTTTACCACAAAAAAGGATATTTCTACTGTCCAAAAAAAAAAAATTATTCCAAAAATATGTTGATTTGTTCAAAAACCCTTTTCTAAATGTACATGTGAATGTGCACAGAGTAAAAAATGTTCTGCTCAACAATGTGTGGCTTCTTCTTTCAATGCTCAGTAGCAGTTTTTTGCTTAAGTTGGTGTTTACAGTGACAATGGGGGTTATTTACTAAAGGCAAATCTACTTTGCACTACAAGTGCACTTTCAGTGCAGTTTCACTGCACTTTCAAGTGCACTTTTGCAGTGCAGTTGTAGTGCAAAGTGGATTTTCCTTTAGTAAATAACACCCATAGTGCTTTATAATTTGCATCAATCAGGCCATTGTCGGCACTACAAAAAATGAATTAATGGTGCTGAAAATGATGAATATTTTTATTTATTTATTTACTAAAGGCAAATCTACTTTGCACTACAAGTGCGCTTTCAGTGCAGTTTCACTGCACTTTCAAGTGCACTTTTGCAGTGCACTTGTAGTGCAAAGTGGATTTTCCTTTAGTAAATAACACCCATAGTGCTTTATAATTTGCATCAATCAGGCCATTGTCGGCACTACAAAAAATGAATTAATGGTGCTGAAAATGATGAATATTTTTATCATTAATGCATTACATACATTAACAAAAAAAACAAGGTGTGTGTGTAGCAGACCCACAACATAATAGTTAGCTGAAGAAGAGATTGTCACCTCATGTATCAAAGAAATTACGTTTGCACTATTGAAGAAAATGGCCAAAAAAAAGCCCATTGGATAACCTAGGAGACAGCTAAAAGAAACACAAGCAGTAAATCAAAGGAAATATTTTTCAGTTTAAAATACAAATTTATTTAAAAAATATATTTATTTAAATACATATAATGTGATGTTAAAGGAGAAATCTTATCTTACTATAGTCCTTCTGCAGGACCTGAATGATGGCAGAACAGGTCTCTGGAATAATGATCCCCAGAGCCTGGGGGGAAATGCCTGTCGAGAACTTGATGTTCTGCAGACTTCTCCCCATCGCCAAGTACCACAAGGTGGTGACTAGCCTCTGTTCAGGAGTAATGGCTTGCAGCATGCAGGTGTCCTGCTTCGTAATATAAGGGGACAGCAAAGCCAACAGGAGGTGAAAATCGGGGTCCGTCATCCGGAGATAATTCCTGAAATCATCAGGATTATTCTCATGGATCTCCCACAACAAAGGCATATGAGAGAATTGGTCACGCTAGAGCAACCAATTCTTCCTCCATGAACTCCTCCCCACCCTGTTCATGGATGGGGCTTGGGTCAAAGTAAGAACCCTAACACCAAGCCCCTGCACAGCACGAACTTTACGATGAGAACGTACCCACAACATGGCTTCAAAATGGTCGGCTGGTCAGAACGAACTAACAGAATGCACTGAAAATCAGAAAGGCCTGAGAGAAGCAAGCTGAAATTCAGAAACGAGTGGACAAGAACACACTGCAAATCAAATACGTAATATAAAAATACGTACTGAAAACCAGATATGAACTAACTACACGCACTGAAAACCAGATACGAGCCCAGAAGCACAAACTGAAGAGCAGTAACGATCTGAAAAGCGCAAGGCTGAAAAGCCTGAATCGTCTCTCACCAAACTTCTACTAACATGAGATAAACACGAGATTAGCAGAAGGAGCCCAAAGGGTGGCGCACTGGCTATTGAACTTCCTCTTTATATTGCCGTCATAGGTGCTGTACGTCAGCGCGTTCTTGACGTTTAGAATTTCCGACAACATTTGTGCGACCGCCTGTATGCAAGACAAGTTTGAGCCAACATCTGTCGGAAATAAATGCCAGGATTTTGTTGTCGGAATGTCCGATCGTGTGTATGCGGCATAATACTGAGTTTTTAGCATGCAGTGCTGTCGACTCCTAAATGTCTATGGTCACTATTCTATAAAAGCCAGTTGCTGAGCTCAACGCATGTTCTTCTATTATCTAGACCTACTGCTCTAAGTGTAGTCTACTTGTACAATAGCAAAATATAGCTAACAACAGATTATCATGGTTGTGCTTAATGAATTCTCTTATATTTGGTGTATTTGGCTAGAAACTTCAGTACTCAGAAGTGACTCACTCATTTTCTTTTAAAATACAGACAAAAGAAACTGCTGTCTTTTTAATCCCACTTCCCTTATTCAAAACACTTTAGTAGAAAAAGTGTAAAATTATAGGAAAAAAAGTTTTGTGCATAAATTAATTCATTTTTTGCAAACGTCATTTTTTCTTGTGTTTTGCATTGCATGCAAAGTGCAGATTTAGTAGTGCTGATGCAGTTTTTAAATGAAACAAGAAAAGAAGGTCGAGTGAAGATGCATTTGGAACCAGTGAGGGGCATTATCTATTACTGGCATTATAGGCGCCTGCTTGGTGAAAGCTGCCAGAATGAATCAGAGTGCAATGCATAGCTTAGTAATGCCCTATCTAATTTATATGGTGAACCAATTCCCCTATTTTGCACTTTTACTAAGGATTCAAAATATGGTTGGCTTGTAGTCATCCCAATACCCATGATTTGCTAGTCATTATAGAAATAAGCAAGTATGCAACTTTAGATGCTTGCCAAGTCTGAAGCTACAGCCCTTTTTTGTTCTGCAATGCAGTCTTATTATGAGCATTTTGGTCAACAGTACTTTTAGACAGGAAGTCAGCTTTATCCTCACATGCAGTGTTAATGACTCCTTTTTCAAATTTACTTCCTAATAATACATTAAGGATAATAATCTTTCATTGATTTCCTCCTGTGCTGCTTTGCTCTCAATATAATTCACTAACAGCAACAGTATGGCAGTAAGTGAGACCGTTTTTAACTCCTCAGCACACATACCATAGCTAAGTATTGTTTCTATAATAGATGTAAGGTAAATACATAACTGACTCTTAATGACAGGTCACATGCCTACCAATTTAATATCTTCTGTATAATGTATTTGATGACAACTTGTTATTGTCTATATATACAGAACACCAAAATTCCATTAGAAGGGAGGGTTACAAATCAACAGGACTAGTAACTGTTTATCATCTGTGGAGGTGAAAACAGACTCTACTGTCAATACCTAATATGTATTTAAATAATTTCTAATCTTTATTGCAATATAATTTTTAGAAAGTAAGCAGAGGAAGGAAGAAACGTTAGACAGTCATTGGAACGAAAGATGGCAAGATTTCTACCTTGAGCGTTTCAGTCAAATCTGGGTTTCAGGTCAATGTTTTAATTTCTATTTATGCCCTGTTTGATGCTGGATTTTACTTTAAACCACTCCTCAACCTCCTTTGTGCTTTTGTACATTATGTTTACAATGTGCCTGACAAAAAAAAAATACTCTGTTCCCTATGTCAAAAATTATTTTGCTTTAACATGCTATGCAAATATGTGGCTAGCAGTTACAGAAATAAGCTCACATGTCCTACTCTATAATTGTCCTGTTATCCTGTTTATATGTGATATTGGGCTATAATTAGTGTGCTTTGTGACAGTGGGAATTAATTATTCCTAAATTGTTATTAGCTTTATATTCAGTCAATACACACAAATTCTAAAAGACATAAAGGATTGGAGAATATTCAAATATTTTCATTAGCCTAGTGTGATTTTTAATAGGCATTGCAAAGGTTAGAATAGTAATAGAAATGATTGATGCCTAAGTTCACCTTTAAGGAAAAAATATAAATGCACATATTTTTGCAGGAAAATGTGCATTTATTATTTTTATCCACAACATTGCACCCTCCAGATTTCTGCCTGTACCTCTGTACTGGCTTTCAGTTAGAAAGCTGGTGAAGTGTGAATGGACCACAAGCATGCTAATCAGAACACTTGTAGTCCATTGTTAACTACAAGTAGTCTGCCACTGTGGAAGACGGGACTTGTAGTTTATTCATTCTCAGATCCCTGATATAGCAATAATATCATAGATAATAACATATAGATAATGATATAGAGGCCAGTACAGCTGCTCTGATTAAAATGTGCAGGGGAGTAGAACCCCCTCCCACTGACAAGGGGTGCTGGAAAATGTTACACCCTAAATAGAGGGTACAGGTAACATGTTCTAAACGCTGAACTTATTCTTTAAGTTTGTTTTTTGCAGATCTGACAACTCTTACTAGAGAAAAGAAACAAATATCTGTTGCCTTATGCATGAAGCTAAGGTGCCATTTTATCACAGGCTTAAAATAACATTTCAAGCATTAATATCACAACTAAGGATGGTCCCAATGTTCGAATCAAACTTAAGTTTGACTCGAACATGGGGTGTTCCTTTGTTCACAAATGAACCAAACATATGGGGTGTTTGCGGCAAATTCGAGCGCCGCAGAGCTCCCCATAATGCACTGCAAGATTGCACTGCATTGACAGCTGCTGAGTGGCCAAAGCATGCACCTGACCTGCATGCTTTGGCCAATCACAGCGCAATCTGCTGTGAGAGCCATGATTAGCCAAAGGCAGGGTTCCTTTGGCCATTCATGGCTCAGGGTGCTAAGTCCACTGTTATTACAATTATGTACCAATACTCTATGTTTATGTATCTACTTTAAATTGGCAAGTGTTGGTGATATCCATACATGTTAACTTTTCTACTCTAATAAATTTTATACTATATCTACTACTACTTTGTTTACTGGCGGATACGGTACCCACTTCATTTAAAGTCCCAGGGGGAATTCTTCATTTTACTATATATTACAGGGTTGGAGGTGTGTCACTGGGGACATCAGATCTTTTTTATCTTTACCCCACACTATCTAAGGCTGCTTACATGGTGGCCATGTGTAGTGTGATATGTGTAAGAGATTGAGAGAACTTGAGCTAGATTAGGCAGGATAGTTAGTGGCATGCAGGCAGTTTGGTATATACATATATATACAGTGCAGTCAGTGTAGAATATATATATATATATATATATATATATATATATATATATATACAGCGCAGGCAGTCTAATATATATCTCCAAAAACCATACCAGGCCCTTTGTGTCTGGCATAGATTTTAAGGGGAACTCCATGCCAAATTTTTTAAAAAATTGGTGTTGGGTCCCCCCCAAAATCCATACCCTCCAGACCCTTATCCGAGCAAGTAGCCTGGCAGGCAAGGAAAGGGGGGACTTGCGAGCTCCCTCCTCCTGAACATTACCAGTCCACTTGCCTTAAACATGGGGAGTGTGCTTTGGGGTCCTGACCATTGGTTGGGGTCTGCAGGTTGGGGGCTTATTGGAATCTGGAAGCCCCCTTTAACAAGGGGGCCCTCTGATCCCGCCCTCCCAAGTGAATGGGTATTGGGTACATTGTAACCCTACCCAGTCACCAAAAAAGTGTCAAAAAGTAAAAAAACACAATAGACAGTTTTTAACAATTCCTCTATTGAAAAAGAACAAAAGGGCCCCGCAATGTCCATCCATCTTCAATCACGCCACCCGAAGGACCTGAAAAATAGAAAAAGAAAAAAAGCTTTGCCTCGATGGGAGGCCTCCCAGCGACTGCTGTCTCTTGGCTGTACCAGCTGTTATATACACAAGGACGGGGACACCCGGTGACGTAACCGAGTGACTGGACCCCTTATGAGTATTATGTGACATCAGAGGGGCGGGGTCACTTGGTTACATCAGCGAGTGGCCCCGCCCTTGCCTATATAACAGCTGTCAAAGCCAAAAGATAGCAGACGCTGGGGAGTTTTTCCTTTTTTTTTTCTATTTTTCGGGTCCATCGGGCGGCATGATTGAAGATGGATGTAAATCGTGGGACACTTTTTCTTTCTTTTTTAACCACTTCAATACCAGGCACTTAGACACCTTCCCGCCCAGGCCAATTTTCATCTTTCAGCGCTGTTGCAATTTGAATAACAATTGCGCGGTCATACAACACTGTACCCAAACACATTTTTTATCATTTTGTTCCCACAAATAGAGCTTTCTTTTAGTGGTATTTGATCACCTCTGCGTTTTTTATTTTTTGCGCAACAAATAAAATAAGACCGAAAATTTTGAAAAAAAACAAGTTTTTCTTTGTTTCTGTTAAATTTTTTTGTAAATAAGTATGTTTTCTTCTTCAATGATGGGCACTGATATGGCTGCACTGACGGGCACTGATACAGTGGCACTGATGGGCACCGATGAGGTGGCACCAATGAGGTGGCACTGATGAGGTGGCACTGACGGGCACTGATAATGGGCACTGATAGGTGGCACTGATGGGCACTGATAGGTGGCACTGGTATGCGGCACTGATGGGCACTCATAGGTGGCACTGATGGGCACTCATAGGCGGCACTGATGGGCACTCGTAGGTGGCATTGATGGGTACTTATGGGTGGCACTGATGGGTACTTATGGGTGGCACTGATAGGTGGCACTGATGGGCACTGATAGGTGGGCACTGATGGGCATTGATGGGCACAGATGGGCACTGACAGGTGGCACTGATGACACTGATTGGTGGCACTGATAAAACTGATTGGTGGCATTGTTGGGCAGAACTGAAACATAATGGTGCCAATCAGTGCCCATTTGTGGGCACTGATTGGCACAGATTGGGCACATTGGGCACATGTGGATGGCCATGGGGTACATATCTGGCCATCCACATGTTGTCCCTTCCCTGGTGGTCCTAGTGGCAATCCCTGGTGGTCCAGTGTGGTGATCTGAGGGGGGCTGTGCTGATAAACAATTAGCGCAGACCCCCCCTTGTCAGGAGAGCTGCAGACCGGCTCTCCTCTACTCGCATCTGTCAGACGCGAGTGAGGAAAAGCCGATCAAGGCTCTTCCTATTGACATCGTGATCAGCTGTGATTGGACATGGCTGATCACGTGGTAAAGAGCCTCCGCTGGAGGCTCTTTACCAAGATCGGAGGAGTGGTGTGTCAGGCTGACACACTGCTCCACCGATCGCCGCAATGCGCACCCCCGCGGGCGTGCGGTGGCATGTTATCCTGCTGCACGTCATATGACGCCCAGTCAGGATAACTGAACCACCGCCCAGCCATCATCTGCTATGGGCCAGGCGGGAAGTGGTTAAGAATGAAATTGTCAAAAACTGTCTATTGTGGTTTTTACTTTTTGACACTTTTTTGGTGTATGAGTAGGTGTAAAATGTATCCATTACTCATTCACATGGGGGTGTGATCTGTGGGCCCCCTTGTTAAAGGGTGTTTCCAGATTCCAATAAGCCCCCCACCCATAGACCAACTGTTATGGAATTATTTCTGATTAGGACTCTAAAACAAAGTTAATACTGCAGCTGCAGGAACAGATTCACAGGACTCAATCTCTGTGTTTAAAATGTCCGTTGACAGGTGGCACTGATGACACTGATTGGTGGCATTGCTGGGCAGAACTGAAACATAATGGTGCCAATCAGTGCCCATTTGTGGGCACTGATTGGCACAGACTGGGCACATTGGGCACATGTGGATGGCCATGGGGTACATACCTGGCCATCCACATGTTGTCCCTTCCCTGGTGGTCCTAGTGGCGATCCCTGGTGGTCCAGTGTGGTGATCTGAGGGGGGGCTGTGCTGATAAACAATTAGCGCAGACCCCCCTGTCAGGAGAGCCGCAGAGCGGCTCTCCTCTACTCGCATCTGTCAGACGCGAGTGAGGAAAAGCCGATCAATGGCTCTTCCTATTGACATCGTGATCAGCTGTGATTGGACACGGCTGATCACGTGGTAAAGAGCCTCCGCTGGAGGCTCTTTACCAAGATCGGAGGAGTGGTGTGTCAGGCTGACACACCGCTCCACCGATCGCCGCAATGCGCACCCCCGTGGGCGCGCGGTGGCATGTTATCCTGCTGGACGTCATATGACACCCAGTCAGGATAACTGAACCACCGCCCGGCCATCATCTGCTATGGGCCAGGCGGGAAGTGGTTAAGAATGAAATTGTCAAAAACTGTCTATTGTGGTTTTTACTTTTTGACACTTTTTTGGTGTATGAGTAGGGGTAAAATGTATCCAATACTCATTCACATGGGGGTGGGATCTGTGGGCCCCCTTGTTAAAGGGTGTTTCCAGATTCCAATAAGCCCCCCACCCATAGACCAACTGTTATGGAATTATTTCTGATTGGGACTCTAAAACAAAGTTAATACTGCAGCTACAGGAACAGATTCACAGGACTCAATCTCTGTGTTTAAAATGTCCGTTCAGTGTCAAAATTTATTATTACATGTTATTTTATACATAGATAAGAAAGGGGTGGTGTGAGATGTTAATAAAAATTAACAAATAGAAATATGTTATTAAAAGCTAGCGTATAGAACAATTGCAAAAGTAAAACATTGAGAAGGGAGGGGGGAGTAGAGAGCGTTTAGTAGGAGATGTGTCTGTGTGTTAGGTGAAGGTTACAGAACACATTTCAACAGTGAGAACAAAATGGAGTCTCTTGTGCTTAAATGAACAGTACAGAGAATGTCCATGTCATTTCCCTCCTTTTGTTTATTTGACACCATTCTTCTCTGCTTTACATTCAGCTGATTGCTGAGAACTCCAGCATTAGTAGGAAGCCAGGCATAAGCTTTATTGCCACATATATAATATAACCCTCTACCTTTGGATGGTATACCTGCTCCTAAAAAACTGGAAGCAGTAACATGGAATCTCAGGTAACCAATATTTTCACATATTGGGAACTGTGAGCAATTTGTACTATAAAGGGTTCTATTTAATTCTGGATCTGGGATATAATAATATTGACTATAGTTTCCTCCATAAACTGTAATTTTTGCTCCGGTGCAATCTGAATTGCCCAACCGTGTACATTTAGTGTTAAACGGACATGTGATGTTTAAACAAATCAGTGGAGTGTTTATCTGTTTTGAAACCATCAAAGTTACTGATCTGTGCTCATTAGCTGTGGAGACTATGTATGAGCCATTTATTCTGGTCCTGTTTAGATCAGTGAATTTGAGAGGCATTGCTATCATGGGTATTGTTCCTGTTTGGGGATATAAGTAAGAACACACCCAGCAGTTACTAGCGTTGCTATGGGTTGCATACAATTTTAACATTTGGATGAAAGGGTTATTTTTCCATGTCTCAGTTCTCACAAACAACAAAAAGAAAAGAAACATTATCATAATTTTTTCAAAGGATATGATCACTTCAGGATTTTCTTGCAGTGACTGGCGTAAATCCAGGTGGGCTTTCCTTCCAACTTAACTGCGGAACCGGTTGTCGAAAGCACCAAATGTGGTCCGTCAAATTTTGGTTCTAGTGGCTTTCTGACGTGTCGCTTGACCACCACCCAGTCACCTGGTTGGATTCTGTGAAAACCTGAAACAGAATCTGGGTCAGGGATAGGTTTATAAACACCTTCATGTATTTTTTTCAATGTTCTTTGCAAAATCTGAACATATTCTAACAGACTAGAGTGAGAAGCCTGTAACTGTTGGGGAAAATATAGCCCTGTTTTGGGTGGCCCTCCAAATAAAATCTCATAGGGGGACAGCCCATGTGGTTGTTTAGGGGTAGTTCGTACAGAATATAGGGCTAATAGCAAAGCTTCCACCCATCCTTTTCCTGTATCTGCTTTAATTTTTGCACATCTGTTTTTCAAAATTCCATTAAGTCTCTCAACTTTACCACTACTTTGTGGATGATAAGGTGTATGGAAAGCTTGCTGTATGTGAAGGGCTTCCATTACCTCTTTCATTACTTCCCCAGTAAAATGGGTTCCTCTGTCACTCTCAATAGTTTCAGGAACTCCATATCTACAAACTATTTCATTCAAAATTTTCTTTGCTGTTGTTATTGCATTTGCTTTAGCTACTGGCCAGCTCTTGGGCCAACCTGAGAACATGTCAATACACACTAAAGCGAACTCATAGGTGCCTATTCTGGGCATCTGAATATAGTCTATTTGAATTCTTTGAAAAGAGAAATCTGGCTTAGGAGAATGCTTTTTTGGAACATGGACAGGCCTCCCTGCATTGTACAGAGCACGAGTGAGACATGAAGAACAAAACCTGGCTGCAAATGCACTAAATCAAGGTGCTATACAATAGCAGTCAGTAAGTGCCACCATTGAGCCCTTAGCAAGATGACTGATGCCATGTGCCAGTTGTGCTAAAACTGGGTACAAACTCCAGGGTAGACACGACCTGTTGTCAGCTCTCCACAGGCCCTGCTGATTATGGGTATCATTACATTTGATCCATTTATCCTTCTCTTCATCAGAGGCCTGGTTTTGTAACTGAATTAGAGTTTCTGCATCCCACTTCTCTTGATGAGGGGAATCTGTCCCTGCTACCTGGGTGACCCCTACAGTGGGTGTGACTCCAAATGCCTTAAGGGCAGCATCCTTTGCCGCTTGGTCTGCTAAATCATTTCCTCTGGTTGTCATGTCATTTCCCCTTGCATGTCCTTTTACCTTCAAGATGGCAACTTCTGCTGGTTTCTGAAAGGCCTCAAATAGCAGCTCTATGAGTTTTGCATGTCTCACTGGCTTCCCTGCACTAGTCAGAAAGTTCTGTGCTTTCCAAATAGGCCCAAAATCGTGGGCTATTCCAAATGCATATCTGCTGTCAGTGTAAACGTTTCCCCTTTAATTCTCTAGGTGATGACATGCTTTGACTACAGCACACAACTCCGCTTCCTGTGCTGACATCTGGGGTGTCAATGCTTCCTGATGTAAAATGATGTCTGTAGTGGTTACAGCAAACCCCATGTGTGGCTGACCATCATCAGTGTAAAATCTGGAACCATCTATGAATAAGTGTGTGTCACAATCTGATAAAGGCTCATCTTTTGCTGGTGTGACAGAGTCCCTTTTTACCTCCATCAGAGCCATACAATCATGAGAAAAACTCTCATGTTCTACATCAGTACCATTTGTTGCATCTTCCTCATCAATTATAGTAAGAAGAGTAGCCAGATTTAAAGTAACACATCGTTTGATTGTTAAATTCGATGGAGCAAAAAGAGCACACTGGTACTTGTCAAATCGACTGGCAGACATGTCTGGTATTTACTTGATTCATCATTTCCTGTACTGCATGTGGCACATACAGGATCAGAGCAGAACCTAGTACAAGCTCAGTAACTTTGTCTAGCAGCAAAATGCAGGCTGCAATGGCTCGCATACAACTGGGGGAGCCTTTGATGACAGGGTCTAATGAGGCTGATACATACATCACAGGCCTCTGTTTGTGCCCATGTAGCTGGGTGAGTACACCTGCAGCAAATCCATTGACTTCATAACAGAACAACGAGAAAGTCTTAGTATAGTCAGGAATTCCAATGGCGGGAGCTTCAGACAAAATTTTAATAAGTTCCTTCATCTGCAATTCATTGTCCCATGTGAGTTTGAAAGGGTTTCTAGTGGTAACCTCATTTGGAGGAGCCATAAGTTCTGATGCATTTGGAATCCAGTCCCTACAATATCCCACTAACCCCAGGAAGGCACGTAGTTGCCGTACATTTCTTGGCTTTTCAAAGTTTTGTAGAGTTTTAACTCGATCTGGGGTTTGGTGATGGATTCCGTGTGAAATGCAGTGATCCAGGAAGATCACTTTCTCTTGGCAGTATTGTAGCTTATCTTTGCTAACTTTGTTGTTACTGTTATAGAGAAACATGAGAAGGCTTACTGTTTCTCTGCTACAAATGTCCTTCGTATCAGAATAAATAAGCAAATCGTCTATGTACTGAAGCAAAACTGTGTTTGGGTGTGAGGGGGACCGTTGGTCCAATACTTGCTTTAACACAGTATTATATTCAGAGGGGCTACTCACACAGCCTTGGGGCAATCTTTTCCATGCTAACTTTTGGGCATCATGGGTAAATGAAAAAGGTGCCAGCAATCTGGGTGCAGGGGCACTGAAAAGAAAGCATTTGCAAGATCAATCACTGTAAAGCAGGTGCTGGAGGCAGGTATTCCACTTAGTAAAGTGCGGGGGTTGGGCACGTTCGGGGTATCTGTCTCAATTATATTGTTAATGGCTCTCAAATCATGCACCATGTGGTATGTCACCTGCCCACCCTTCTTGTCTGGCTTCTTTGCAGTTGGGAACAGGGGTGTATTGTACAACAACCCGTGCTGCTTTCATTGAGTGATTTGATCTTTTATCCCCTCAGTCTGAGCAATACTCAGTGGGTACTATTTAATCTGTGGGAGATGGGCTACTGGTTTAATTTTTATCATGAGTGGGGTGCAATCCAGCAGACCTACATCATATTTGCTGGTGGCCCATAATTCAGCAGGAATCACTTTCAATTCTGGTGGAAATGGCGGAGTGGAGTCTTGGATTAAAAATACTCCACAGGCAGAATTTAAAACTTCTCCTGACAGACTACTGACCATTTGGACTCCTGTAGGAATGTAGTATATGTTTGCTAAAATTTAGTTCAAAAGGTCAGCTCCCAAAAGATTGGTAGGAACTGTGTCTGAAACTAACACTTTAGTGACAATTTCTGTTTGCTGTCCTAGCCTGAGTTTAAGTGGCTTGGACTCAACCAAATCAGTAGAGGTCCTGGTTAGGCCAACACCAGAGATAACATTTGTAGATAATAATCCTGATGGTAAGTCCTCTATATTAAAAACACTTCGGCTTGCACCAGTATCGATTAAACAGGTTGATTCTGTTTCTCTTCCAGGATAGGGGAGTTCTTGTAAAAATACTTTTACTCTAGCCTCGGGACCATTGTCTCCCTATTTAACATGATTGATACTGGCATTTTCCTATGCCTGATCCACTGCTTTTGGCGGAGAACTTGGATCAGCATGAGGTGCCTCTAAGCCTACGGTCAGGAAGATGGCAGAATTTGTCCTTCCCCATCACAATTGTAGCATATAATTGGTCCCCAATTGCCATGATTTCTGAAATTGCCTTTACCACTTCCTCTTCCTCTCTGCTTCCCCATGTACATACCCTTGGGTTTGCTGTCTTTTTTGGTTAATCCTGTTTTCTATGGATAACAGTATAGGCAGGACATCTCGAATAGACATATTGCCTGCCTCAGGCCTTGCTGTAAACAACTTTTCTTTCAACTGGGGTATTAAACCATCAAGAAACCTTTGTTTCACCAGTTGTGTAGATGGACTTGCAGTTTCTCCCGCCTTCTTTTCCTCTATTTTAATGCCTGCATCCTCAGCCATATCGCTTAACCGCCTCCAATAAGCCCCTGCTGCTTCCTCTTTCCCTTGCTTAGCATTAATAAATTCATCATGTCTTGTTTGTCCATATATTTGGGGCAATTTTCCTTCAATTTCTCACAAACCTCCCGTCCACTATCCATCTTACCTAGATTTTTGACGTCTACACCACATTCTTTGAGTATATAGCCAGACATGTTGCTTCCCACTCCTTTAATAAGAAGCTGATGAATGTCAGTAGCAGAAGCCTCATATGCTTCCTGTGCAGCACTATGTATGTTTGCAAACCCAATTTGATTCTTTCTAGGATCTCCCAATCCCTTTAATATGGCTCTCATATCTTGGGGACTAAAAGGTACATGCCATTTAATTTGAGACTTACTGTCAACAGCATTACCTTCAAAAACTAATTGGGTTCTGACAGGATAAACTGAAACAGATTGCTCTGTGCCAGGGGCAGAAGGGGTGGCATCTCCCTTTCTTCTCTCTTCATCTTGCTGCCACAATTTGGAAATTATGGTTTGCTCCAGAAGTTCAGACTCTATCTCTCTTTCTCTGGCCAAAGCCTTAAGTTCAGAGAGATCTAGTTTTATGTGCCTTTTGATTTATGCCAATCATCTGTTTCTAGGATATGAGCCAAAACCCTCTTTGTAGGTTGATATGGGGCTGTTAAACCTCTGCTCTCTACTATATTGCATAGCTCATCTTTTGTGTGTTCCATGTAATCTAATTCTTTTGCTTTTGTGCGTGGACCCCTTAAAGCCAAACTGGCAGCCACATAAGGTGGGGGGGGGTCCTCCTCTACAGAGTCTTCTGGCCAAACATAGTAAATTTGGGCAGTACTTTTATTAAAAATCTCCTTCAAGCCAGTTTTATTTGCTACTTTAGCTTCTGTCTCCCATGTGCAAGCTATTCTCCACATTCTTTCACTGCACAGTAGTGGGCCATAATCATGCAGAAAAGTTTGCCATACTTTTAAATCAAAAGTTCCTTCAGATTTTAAAGGTTTAGCTGTTCCCTTTGTCCATTCTACCCATTTATCTAGGGGCTCAGTATAGGCGGAACCGTACCTTCGGTTCATATATTCTCTAGCGCTCATCTTGCGCTGGGCATTTTCTGAAGGCCTCTCTCCCTTCATTCCCTTAATTAATTTAATGCCCATAATGACTGGCCAGTCTTCTCTACTTGTGCCTATACCCTCTTGCCTCAAAAACAAATAGTACAGCAAATCTGCAGATTTACAAGAATAGTCTCCACTTATCTACGTGGATAGAAAAAGTTTATGACAATAGACAAAACACTCATTAAGAGACCCTCCTCGTCTTGTCTCTTCTCTGTGAGTTTTATCTGACCCTACCAAGCGCCTCTGACCCAGGTCGCCCACAAAGAGTCAACGGAGGGAACTGCAGAGGATTTTCCCTATCCACACACAGTCCAACCCGTGAAGGGGGACACACACACATTCACACACACACGTTACCCAACCAGAAAGGTCCGAGAGTGGTCCGGTTTCCTTGAGAACTGACAGATAGGATACATAGGAAAGGCAGAAATATAGCAAGCTTAAGGGCAGCTTACCTAGCCGGCATTTGAGGTCAGCATTTCCCAATTATCCCAATCGAAGCGCGGTTCCTTCTGGAAACTCTGCCAATCTCCTGGCTGGCTAGCCAAGATTGTTATGGAATTATTTCTGATTGGGACTCTAAAACAAAGTTAATACTGCAGCTGCAGGAACAGATTCACAGGACTCAATCTCTGTGTTTAAAATGTCCATTCAGTGTCAAAATATATTTTTACATGTTATTTTATACATAGATAAGAAAGGGGTGGTGTGAGATGTTATTAAAAACTAACAAATAGAAATATGTTATTAAAAGCTAGCGAATAGAACAATTGCAAAAGTAAAACATTGAGAAGGGAGGGGGGAGTAGAGAGTGTTTAGTAGGAGATGTGTCTGTGTGTTAGGTGAAGGTTACAGAACACATTTCAACAGTGAGAACAAAATGGAGTCTCTTGTGCTTAAATGAACAGTACAGTGAATGTCCATGTCACCAACCAATCAACCAATGGCCAGGGTTGTCGTGAAGAGGTCGCTCGCCAGGCTGCATGCTCAGATAAGGGTCTGGTATGGATTTTGGGGGGGGTATCCACACCATTTTTTTTTTTAATTTTGTTGTGGAGTTTCCATTAAAATCCATACCAGACCCGAAGGGCCTGGTATGGACTGGGGGGGGGCACGCCATTTTTTTCCTTGATTTTTCATCTATATTGCCAGGATCCAGCAATACATTACAGCCGCGAGTAAGTTTGGATTACTTTTTTCCTTTAGAAATGTCATTTTGCTGCGGCACTGTTCTACACATCACACAGATGCGCCACTTTACAGGCAGACTAAGGGTACCCCCAGGCACGACATTTAAAGAAATATTTCATTTTTATTGTTTGATTTTAAGCATTATTAAAATTACTGCTTCTGAAAAAACTGTAATTTTAAAACTTTTTTTTGCTTTGATTCATATCCCCTGGAGCAGTAGCCGGGTCCCCATACACTTTTTTATGGCAATAACTTGCATATAAGCCTTGAAAATTAGCACTTTTGATTTTTCATGTTCGTGTCCCACAGACTTTAATAGGGTTCACATGTTCGCTCAAACTTTTTTGCCAGTTTGCATGTTCTGGTGCAAACCGAAACGGGGGGGGGGGGGTGTTTGGCTCATCCCTAATCACAACTAATAACCTTCAACCTTTTGTCACAGTTTGCATGTTCTGGTGCAAACTGAAGCAGGGGGGGTGTTTGGCTCATCCCTAATCACAACTAATAACCTTCAACCTTTTGTCACAGCACAGCTCTGCACATTCCTTCCTTCCTCTGCCTATGTGGAGTGGGTGTGTGTGCTTTTCTTCCAATCAGCTCTCATACAGTGTATGCCAAGAATCCACTCCTACTGCTGAATGAGGAAGTACAAATTCTAACACGATGTTAGAATTCTAAAGAAAATAGCAAGCTGAAGACATGTAAAAAATATGTAGGGCAACTTGTTTCATCCCTGTCTATCATCTGAGGCTGTTCACTTCACTGGGTATATAGTAGAGGGTTTTTCATCCACTTTAACTTTTAAATGCATACATGAATTCATACATTGGTGTATCATTATTGCATACATTGCATATATGATAGCATACATTGCATCAGTCGACCCTACTCGCTTCTGTCTGTAGTCTCTGGAGCACCATACTTGTTAAGTGTCACACATTAAAATCCCTATGTAAACGCTATTGCCAAAAGGTTTGTCACATCCACCAATCAGATTTAAATTTACTTTACATGCTTGAATATGATGTACAACACAGAGAGTCAAATAAAGAGTTTAATATGGATTATTTTAGCTCACTAAATTATTTATTTTGTTATCTAAAAAGTTTTTTAAGCTTTAAACTGCCCAGAACCATTTTTGAACTTTTTGTTGCACATGTAAAAAATGCACATTTTAGGTTTGAAGATTAGTTAAATACTTGCTCCACCCTGTGGGTCAGCAAGGCATCCTTTAAGGCTAAATTACTGAGTGGTGCACATCTGTGAGGGATGTGTAGGTGCATGGGCAGGTCAAATGAACTCATTGTTTGAATGAGAAAATCTCCCTGGAAGTATTCCTGGGTGCGATATGACCATGTCACCGATTTTCTACTTTTAGGGTTTCAAAGTAGAAGTACTTATTTCAGTGCAAGGGCCGAGAGGCTTTTAATAATTGGATCCTCAGTTTTGGGGCTTAGTAGTATGTGTTTATTTAATAATGATCTTTTAACACAGTGGTCATCAACCTTGTCCTCGGGGCCCACTAACAGGCCAGGTTTGCAAGATAACTGAAATACATCACAGTTGATATCATTTGCTGCCCAGTGATTGCAGTATTCTAGACTGCATCTCCCCAAGGTAATACATAAAACATGGCCTCTTAGTGGGCCCTGAGGACAGGTTTGATGACCACTGCTTTAACAGCCACATGTATGTTGTGTGTTCAAAAATTTGCATACAGTGAACCCTGTTGTGACCATTTCACTGCATGATGAAAAAAAAAACACAATATGAAACCCAGTTTTTTTGTTAAGAATATAAAATATGATGTTATGCTGAGTAAATAGATACCTAACATGTCACATTTTAAAATTGTGCATGCTTGTGGAATGGCGACAAACTACGACACTCAAAAATCTCCACAGGTGTCTCTTTAAAAATATTTGACAGGTTACCTGTTTAGAGTTACAGAGGAGGTATAGTGCTAGAATTATTGCTCTTGCTATAAAGTCGCTTACCTCACATATGTGCGACCACCACACATGTGTGGTGCGACCACTGTTTACATACAGTATGCATGCATAGAATGGGGACGCTTTCATTTTCTTTTAATTAATTTGATTTTTTACACTGTTCCTTTAATTTTTTTTTTAATCACTTTTATTCCTATTACAAGGAATGTAAACATCCCTTTTAATAGAAATAAGGGATGACAGGTCCTCTTTATGGAGAGATCTGGGGTCTATGAGACCCCAAATCTCTCCTCTACCTGTGAAAGAATTAGATATAAAAAAAAAAAAACATTGATCAAATGCTTTAAAAAAAAAGTTGTTTACTTCCACCCCAGATGGGAAGTGACATTGCTCCATACCTCCTAGATCATAGAGGGGATTAGAGACAATCTGATCTCTCTTCACCTCTATGGCCAGCCGTTAGAACCTTCAGATCATTTTCCCGGGATTGCCGTGAGAACAGCAAGTGGCAGGAGGTAGGATGACCCCTCCCGCTGCTTTATGAGAAAAATACGGCCAGCTGAAAAAAAATACTGGGGTTATGGCTGATAGTTTTAGCCATAACCCCAGTAAACCACTATAAACCACAACTTGCGGTGACACCTCATATCAGTTTGGTGTAGGATTAGCATAGTTGACTTTGATGTTTTTGCAACTTAAGGCCTAATTTAAACTCTGTATGGAATGAGAGATGACATATTTCCTAACCCCAGAATAAGTCCAGTAAACAGCTGAAAAGGTTTTTGCCAAAAATAGAGATTCTACAAGTTACTTACTATAACAGTTCATATGATATTTCTATCAATTACCCTGATTGCTCAATTATGTACCTTGATTCTGGCTTTTAATTTTAGAAATATATAATTATGTCTTATGTGTAAAGCTTCTGCTGCTAAAATAGTGTCTTTTTTCCCATTTTTCCTTTATACCATTGCAGTTCTGCTTGCAGTTAACACATAGGAGTCTATGTATAAAGAAATAGCTGGGATTATTTCTTATGCTGCGTACACACGACCAGTTTTGATGTCGGAAGAAACTCCAAAGATTTCTCCGGTGGAACTCCGACGGAATTCCATTCAAGTGGTCTTGCCTACACACGGTCAAACCAAAGTCCGACCAAAGTCCGAAGGTCCAGAACGCGGTGACGTACAACACTTACGACGGGACTAGAAAGAGGAAGTTCAAGAGCCAGTAGCCAATAGCTTCCGTCTCGTACTTGCTTCACAGCATGTGTCCTTTTTGGTCTGTCTGAACACCATACAGACGATCGGTTTTCCCGATAGGGATTGGTTCCGTCGGAAATATTTAGAACATGTTCCATTTCTAGGTCCATCAGAATGTTTGAAAAAAGAAGTCCGATGAGGCCTACACATGATCGGAATAGACGATGAAAAGTTTCCGTCGGACTTTTTCTGTCGGACATTCCGCTCGTGTGTACCTGGCTTTATTCATATTATAAACAATTCAGTGATTATTTGTGGCGCTTGTGTGAATGCTTATCACACATTTTTGCTAGAAAATAATATTTTCAGCAATAGCCAGCATAGATTAATGAAAAACAGAAGTTGTCAAACAAATCTGATTTCTTTTTTTTGAGGAGGTAAGCAAAACCTTAGACAAAGTAATGGCTGTGGACATAGTATACTTGGCTTTTGCAAAAGCGTTTGACTCAGTTTCCTACACATGGCTAATGTATAGGTTAATCACTTGCTTACTGGGCACTTAAACCCCCCTCCTATCCAGACTAATTTTCAGCTTTCAGCGCTGACGCACTTTAAATTACAATTGCGCGGACATACAACACTGTACGCAAATTACATTTTTATAATTTTTTCCACAAATAGAGCTTTCTTTTGGTGGTTTTTGATCACCTTTGCAGTTTTTTTTTTTTTTCCACATCAGTAAACAGTATTTGGAGGGCTAAATCAGTTTGATGTTCATTAACTGTCGCCTTCTCGTATTCACATCATAGTGGATTATACTTTTTCTCATTGCTTTTTATATCGTCATAATGACCAACGGATTCCAATACGCCTCTTTACCAACAAGTCCTCTGTCACTTCCATCTCGTAAGCCCCACCAACTAGGACTCGATAACCAAAGGGACCCATCCTTTTCCAACTCAGTTTAGAGAAAGAGGGGACCAGTAAGGAGAAAGAAAAAGGACAAAGACACCAACAAAAAATACAAGAAGAGAGGTTTGTAAAAATGAACTTGTGGGCTCCCCGTGCCCATCTTCTACTGACCCAGCCTGTATTGTGTACCAACTTGCCTATGCCCTAATAATCTAATCTATGCCCTAATAATAATCCCCCCCCCCCCACCTACTCCCTATATATTTATCCTGTGCCCTACTAAACTATATATTTAACTAAAAATGTTCATATCCAGAAACACTTTATTATAGCATCCTTTGCCTGCAAGGATACCAGTTGCCTATATACCTATATTAAGCCCATCCCTCAGTCTATTCCGTGTCTATGCTGATCCCACTATTAATGACTCTTCACTTTCTCTATCCACATCTTCCACATGCTTTCAAATTCCTGAAGATTGCCCCTTTTTATGTACTCCATTCTTTCCCTACCCAAGGTTTCATTCATTGTAGAGATCCAGTCTTTCACGGTGGGGGGCTCCTTTACCTGCCATCTAAGTGCTATCAACTTTCTAGCCTGAAACAGGGCCCGCGTGACAGCTAAGGTAGTACTCAACCTTTCTCCCATCACTCTTCTATGCCCCAGAATACAAGTCAGGGCCTCGTTTGCCACAGTCGTACCGGAAATATTTCCCAAGTTCCCAGTCACCTCCTCCCAGTATCTAAACAGCTTGGGACACCTCCACACCATGTGAATGAGATCTCCCGTCCTTCGACACCTGGGGCAGTTGTCATTGTGCCTTCTCCCAAATTTAAAAAGTCTTTTAGGAGTATAATAGGCTCTGTTTAACAGCATTAAGTGTGAGAGTCTCTGTGAAGGGGTCACAGAAACCTGCGCTCCCAACTCCAAAATTCTCGCCCATTGTTCCTGGGTCATTCCTCCCACCTCCTCTTCCCATTTAGCCTTTACCCCAAGGAGTATTTCCCTGCAATTAACCGATTTGCTTAATTGGTCATAAATTCTTGAAATTACCCCTCTAGTGGGGGTTATTTGAGTTATGCACTGAAATAGAGGCATCTCTTCCCATCTCGGAGTCTGGGCTTTAAATTGTGCTTTAAGGGCATGTTCCAACCGGACATATAGGAAGAAAGACCCCCGGGGAAGCTTAAACTCCCTAACCAGATCTGAAAATTTCTTTAACCCAGAGTCGTTGTATAATTGACTTAGCTTACTGATACCAAGCTTCTCCCACTCTCTAAATATGCCTATCTTAAGAACTTCCTGCAAATTACGGTTGTTCCAAATAGGAGAGTAGGCTGTTAAGGCTCCATACCCCATCTTTTTCTTAACTGTTTTCCAAAGTTTGATTATCAATTTAATTGTTGGAAATTTATCATGGAACGCGTCCGCCTCTAGGGCTTCAATAATTGTATTATGTGTGGAGCTCAACAACAGTAACTTGCCATTAGGGGTGCCTCCTTTCGGTATCCCACAGCCCAATAATTGCTGCAACTGAGTTGAGTAAAAATAACACTCGGGATGTGGGAGGGCAAAGCCCCCCTCCTGGGTAGGGAGCTGGAGCACTCCAAGACGGATCCTGGCTTGTTTCCCCTTCCAAATCAATTCCCTAAAGAGACTGTCAATTTTTTTAAACCACTTCTTACCTATCCAGACAGGGGAATTATGCAAGACGTATAGCAGTTGTGGCATCCATATCATTTTTATTAAGCTACATCTTCCTGCAACTGATAGAGGCAGGCGTCTCCAAATTCCTATTTTTCGTTTAAATTTTGTTAATAGAGGAACAAGGTTTTTACTAATATATAGAACAGGGTCCTTCGTCAGGACAATCCCTAGGTACTTCAGAGCTTCCACTATTACCACCTGAGGCATACCACGTGCTATTGTCTCATTTATGGGGTCTATCGGTAGAAACTCTGATTTCTCCCAGTTTATCTCTAAGCCAGAAAAACTGCCGAAGTCCTCCACTATCCTCATTGCTCCCGGTAGCGATTTCCTCAAGTCTCCCAAAAATAACAGAATGTCATCCGCATACAATGCGATTCTTTCCTCGCCTGTTTTTCTCTGGAAGCCGGTTATCGCTCGACTTCCCCTTATGGAAATGGCCAGGGGTTCCATCGCTAGTGCAAACAACAGAGGGGAGAGAGGGCACCCCTGCCTCGTCCCCCTCTCCAGCTCAAACCAATCCGACAATTCGTTGTTAATTTTTAATCTTGCCTTAGGTCGAGTATATAGCATTCTAATCCACCCTATAAAGGCAGGGCCAAATCCAAAGTTCTCCAGCACGTGCCACATATAGCCCCACTCCACGCTATCAAAAGCCTTGGATACATCAAGGGTCATCAACGCTCTCGAACCCTCGTTCACCATTGGGGTCTGTACATTCAAAAACGCCCTTCTAATATTCAGGCTCGTGGATCTATTGGCTATGAAGCCCGCCTGGTCCTCGTGGATCAGCTTATGGATAACCCCATTCAATCTTGCTGCCAGCACTTTGGCCAGAATTTTTACGTCCGTGCATAAGAGAGAAATTGGTCTATAGGCGGCCATATCCAAGGGATCTTTCCCTTCTTTCTGTAATACAATGATAGTTGCTTCTAGCATTGAGGCAGGTAATTGGCCCCCCTCAAGCGCCCCCCCCAAAACTTTCAGCAGTTCGGGGATCAACACTTCACCATAGTGTTTGTAGGTCTCAATTGGAAGACCATCTGGCCCGGGCGACTTATGGGTTGCCATGCCTGCTACTGCTTGGTGTAATTCTGCTATAGATATTGGGGCATCTAATATATCTCTTTCTTCTTGTGATATGGTGGGGATGTCTAACCCCCTTAGGAAGTCCTCCATCTTGGCCTCCTTACCCCTCTTCTGGGAGGAATACAGTTTTTTATAGTAATCCCTGAAGGCTTGTACTATTTTTAAGGTGCTTGATACTACCTCACCGCTCTGGGATCTAATCGCGAGGACCGTGGATGGAGCTGCATTGGATTTTGCTAGCATAGCCAATGTCCTTCCCATTCTCTCACCCTCCACCATAGATTCCTGTCTTTGGAGTAACCGCCTGGTTTCTGCTTTCTGTATAACCACTAATTTATATGCTTGTTGTTTCTCTTGCCAGATACTTTCCATCTCCGGGGTTGGGTTGCAAGTATAGTTATTTTCTGCTTCAAGAGTGTCTCTCAACAAGCTCTCCTCCTCCCTTCTAGCCTCTTTGTTGAATGTAGCTATCTGCTGTATCAGGACCCCCCTAAAAAAAGCTTTAAGGGCGTCCCATAGCATAGAAGGGGGCACCGTTCCCTGATTGATCTCAACAAACTCCCTTAAGGAGGAAAGTATCCCATCCGTCTTTTTAATAGTTTCAAACCAGTACAGGCTTATACTCCAGTTCTTCCGGGGCCTAGGCTCCCCAAGATTTAAAATGACTACCATAGGTGAGTGGTCTGAGATGCCTCTTGGCCAGTATGTTATTTTTTCTACCATCTGGAGAGCCCTATCATTTCCTAGGGCTAGGTCTATCCTTGAAAGCACGGAGTAAGATGCAGAACAGCAAGTATATTGCAGCACGCCTGGGTTCCGTGTCCTCCACAAATCCATTAATCCCACTTCTTCCAGAAAAAAGCTTAACCGACTCCTTACTGAGTCCTCTGAGCTTTTTCGTAGTGGGAATCTATCCAGCCCTTTATGTAGCACCTCGTTGAAGTCCCCCATTGCTACAATCGGCACCTCTTTTTTATCTAGCAAAAATTCATACAGTTTAAGCAAGACATCCAGATTAAAGGGCGGAGGGATATATATATTTGCCACCACATACCTGGCGTTTTCGATAGAACATAATAAAAAAATGTATCTACCCAACTCGTCTAACCTGACCTGGCTGCAGGAGAACTTCACCCCAGACTTTACCAAAACACTCACTCCCCTACTGTAGGAGGAGTGAACCGCATGAAATTGGGTTTGAAATTTTTTCATCTGTAGGTGATGAATAGTTTCCTTGGTTAGGTGAGTTTCCTGCAGACAGACCAGATCAGCCCCACATCTCTCCATCATAGAGAACACTGCTAATCTTTTAAGTGGTGTACCTAGGCCCCTGACATTCCAGGATCCTATTTTCAGAGTCTTAGCTAACATCTAAAGACTGAAGAATATCATTTACCCCAACACATACAAACGTATATAACAGAAAGATATAAGAGAAATTTAATATATATAACCCTAACCCAAAACTAATTTTTCTCCTCCTAGTGACTATTATAACAGTTCCGTGTGTGTGCATACTTGGCCTCTAAACCACGTATTCATTTTGGCTATATTAGCCTTACTTTGGGCATAAATTTGCCATAGACAGTGCTTGCATGTGCGTGTAGAACAACCAAAAGCCTATTTACTACAAAAAGTGCCTGTATGTGCAAAAATAATCTTAAGGAAGGTCTGGATACCTCGGTTATAAATACTAGTGGTATAAGTGTTCGTAAGGAATGATTTACCCACCCTATTTCCCCTCCCTCCCATCTTCCCACCCCTTCCCTTCCCTCCCCACCTAACCTCCCCTACCCTCCCACCCCATCCCCCTCCCCCCCCCCACCCACCCACCTATCTAGGTGTACCCCCTGGGGGTTTACCATGACCGTTGCCTCTTACACTAACACCGGCCTTTTACGCCAAATCTTCCACTCACAACCCCACACCACCCTACCCACAAATAGCTGTATGCACCCATCCCCTCCCGTCCCCTTATAACAAAAAGCATAAACAGATGGCAAGAAGGGGTGGAAACTTGAGGGACACCCCCCACCGGGACAAAAAAAAAAAAAAAAGAAAAGCAAGAACAAGAAGAACAAGAAGAAAACAAAAACAAAGATACAGCCCCTGTACCTCCCAATGCCTTGTCGTGCCATCCTATTGATATCCCGGCCTATTATATCTTCCCCCATTCTCTACGTAGAATTTGTGATTTTTTCCCTATTATCTTCCAGCCACTTCTCAACTTCAGCAGGGGAGTTAAAAAACAGAGTCTCCCCCAGAGCCGCAACCCGCAACCTTGCCGGATATAAAAGAGCATAGGGCAGCTTAAATTTTTGTAGATTGCGTTTTGCCTGGGTAAACTCTGCCCTACGCCTCTGCAAATCCGGAGAGAAGTCGGAATAAAACGATATTTTTGCTCCTTTAAAAAAAACCTCCCCTGCTTCCCTGATCTTCCGTAATAAGGTTACTTTATCCTGGTAGTTAAGAAATCTCAGGAGGAGGGGTCTCGGATGGCCCCCCTCCGATGGTGCCCTGAAAGGGATCCTGTGAGCTCTTATGATGGAGAACGAAGCCGAGAATGATTCTTTCCCGATTAGCTCCCCCAGCCATTTTTCTAGGAATGCAATTGGGTTGGCGCCCTCACTCCTTTCGGGTAAACCTATCAGCCTCACATTATCTCTTCTACTCCTATTCTCCATCTCATCTAACTTAGAGGCTTGTTTAGATAGCTGTTCCTTCAGCCATTTTATTTCTTTGGTTATTGGGAGCACATTATCTTCTAGCCCACTGACTCTTTCTTCCAGGGCCGTTGTTCTCTCCGCCGTTATCTGCAGATCTTGTCTAACCAATAACAGATCTGCTTTAACACCTTTCATCTGTTCACAAAGATCTTTAAGCGAGCCGTTACACACCCCTACAGCCATGAATACATCCGTTATAGTTGGTTCTCTGTTCAAGGGTAAATTCGGGTCATTTATTAGCTCCGAGTTTGCATTTGTGTTTTGATCACTTAGCCCTGGACCTTTATTACATAAAGATTTGGAAGGCTGGGTAGCCGGCGCAGCCCCTAAGGGCTGTAATTGAGGCTGGCCCTGGCTTTTCCTATCCGAAGCCCCCCCTTGTTGACCCTTCTGCTGCGACCCCTTTTTTGGAGGGGTCAGAGCAGAGGCATGGGCATATTGCTCCAGTTTTGCTGCTGCTGATACTGCTGCCGCATGCTGCGAGTTTTTCTCTTTAGAGGAACGTAGATTCTGCATCATTTACACTTATAGATATAAATATACTGTAACAGCAACAAATTAGTGACTGACAGTTACCAACGTCCTCCACAAATCCAAAAGGAACTAAGGAGAGAGGGGGAGGAAAGGGAAACCGCTGTGCCCGTCAGCACTCAACTACCCGCTGTACAGGGCATATACCGTAAAGTGTATAAAGCGGGATAAGTCTCTCCACTCTACACTCTTATACACCCCTGTAAAGAAAAAGAGAGCTCACACAGAAGGAAGCCACGGTACCTTAGATGGCAGGTGTGGGGCAGCTCCATACACGCATAAACTCCACAGCTACAACATAAATTGGTGCAGCCCCCCACCTACACCGTAGTTTTGTACAATTGGTTAAATGCCGCTAAGGCAGTCGCCAACAAAATACGATTAGTGGGGTATATACACCGAGTATCCCGACCCCTACCTAAGCCTCTCTCCTTGCATCTGCTGAGGATCCCAGGGGTCCCAGGGCTTTAGCTAGTTTATAGTAACCCCACCTAAAGGAGGGGGGATTAAAGTGTTCTTGATGGCACCCCGGGAAGCCCCCCACTGCCCTTGTTCTCTCGCTCGTCTCAGCAGCACAAGGCAGAAAGCAAAAGCAAAAAAAAAAAAAAAAAGGGAGAATATACTTTGCTTCCTATATTAGCACACTCCGTTCCCAGACTTAGTATTACCCAAGCAGCAGGCAGGTTAACACACTGACACACATGAATAACTCTGTTACTACACAGGTGTCATATTACCAGGATTTACTTCTAGTCCGAGGATTGTCTAACAATTTTTAAAACAGCATCTGGTTACTATATTAGTGACTCCATACTGTACCAGCTCTGGCCGACTTCTATTCCATGACTAGAGATGAGAAAGTGAAAGTAAAAGCTGCTTGTCTCACAGCAGCGTGCAGGGGATGGCGTCTCACCCAGAGGATTCCTCAGCACACCTTTAGCAGAGAAAAAGGAGGGGCTACGAGGCACCGAGCGACAAGGGAGCCAGAGCCATCCAGTATGCCGTTCATACGGCCAGGGGAGAGAGAGATGAGAACAGAGGAGGGACGGAGCACACAGCGTCCATGCTCACACTCACTCCATACTGCCTCTCAACACACACCCGCCCATCTGGTCACGCCCCCACCTCGCAGTTTTTATTTTTTGTTAAAAAATGTAAACAGACTGAATTTAAAAAAAAAAAGAAAAATTATATTTTGTTATAAAATTTTAAAAAAGGTAATTTTTCTTCTTCATTGATGTACGCTGATGAGGCAGTACGCTGATGGGAACTGATGGGTGGCAGTGATGGGCACTGATGGGTGGCAATAATGGGCACTGATCGGTTACACTGATAGGCAGCACTGCTAGGTGGCATTGATTGGCACCACTGGTGGGTATTGATAGGTGGAACTTGTGGGCATTGATAGGTGGCACTTGTAGGCATTGATAGGTGGCACTCATGGGCATTGATAGATGGCACTGGTGGGCACTGTCAGGTGGCAATCGCAGGTGGCACTGGCAGGGGGTACTGGTGGCACATATGAGGCAGAATTGCTTCTTCCTCTTCGGGACCGATGTCCCTTGCTGATAAGGCGGTGATCGGCTTTTTTTTCTCCTCGCGCTGTCAGAGTGAGGAGAAAAAAAACAATCACAGAGCTTTTGTTTTGATCATGTGATCAGCTGTCATTGGCTGACACCTGATCACATGGTAAGGGGCCTGGACTGGCTCTTTACTCAGAACGGTGATCACCCGAGTCTCAGTGACGCAGTGATCACAGCGTGCTCTGCGCACACCCTGAAGGGCACGCGCAGGGTGTGTGCACAGGGGAGGCCATCATATGACGGCCTCCCGGAAATTCAGGTCCACGCTGTAGCCATCATTCGGTTATAGCGCGGATGTCAAGTGGTTAAAGTCTACTTACAGGTTTGAAAAAATCTGTTTGAAAATGGATGGAAAACTGGCTAAAAGACTGTATTCAGAGACTAGGGGTTAATGATTCATACTCTGAATGGTCTAAGGTTATTAGTGGTGTACCCCAAGGTTCAGTGTTGGGACCTTTACTTTTTAATATATTTATAAATGATTTAGGGTCTGGGATTAAAATGACCATTTATATCTTTGCAGATAACACCAAGCTATGCAGTTTTAAATTGGGCGACTATGTGGCAAATTAGGTTTAATGTTTGCGAAAGGGAGTTTAACAAGACTTGTGGCCACTAATTAAAATTAGAAGAAAAGAGGTTCAACCTTAAACTACGTAGAGAGTTCATTACTGTAAGAGCGGCAAGGATGTGGAATTCCCTTCCACAGGCGATGGTCTCAGCGGGGAGCATCGATTGTTTCAAGCACCTGAACGACCACAACATACAGGGATATACAAGGTAATACTGACATATAATCACACACATAGGTTGGACTTGATGGACTTGTGTCTTTTTTCAACCTCACCTACTATATAACTATGTAACTATGTAATGTTGATAAATGTAAGGTTTTGCACTTGGGGCTAAAAATATGCACACATCATACATACTAAGGGGAGTACAAATTGGGGAATCAATGGCGGAGAAAGATCTGAGTGTTCTGGTAGATCATAAGCTTCATAATGGCATGCAATGTCAAGCTGCAGTTTCCAAAGCGAGCAAAATCCTTTCTTTTATAAAGAGAGAAAAAGACATACTTTTGCCCCTGTACAAATCATAAGTAACACTTCATCTGGAATATGCAGTCAGGTTTTGGGCACCAGTTCACATACAGGATATCAGAGAACTGGAGAAAGTGCAGAGAAGGGCAATCAAACTGATAATAATCATGGAGGAGCTCAGCTAGGAAGAAAGATTAGCTGAATTGAATTAAATTTTGAGAAGAGGAGATTAAGGGGGGATATGATCAACATATATAAATACTGTACATAAGTGGTCCATATAGTGAACTTGGTGTAGAGTTATTCACTCTAAAGTGGTAGTAATCCACAGCCTTAAAAAAAAAAAAAAAAACCTGCAAGACAATGGCATAATGTGCTAGTGTCCATTGGTATGCTGTCCCTTCAGAGCGCATGCATCATTGACATCACCGGCTGCATGCTGTGTAAATATCTTCTAAACAGTGCAAGTTTAGGAGATATTCACTGTACCTACAGGTAAGCCTTATTATAGGATTAATGGTCAGTGGATCCGCTCTTCAGGATATTTTAGCAACTGCTGCCCTCCTCATTAAATAGGGAACACCTCCGTGTAACCCTAATGCCGCGTACACACGGTCGGACTTTTCATCTACAAAAGTCCAACGGACGCTGACGGACTAAAGCTGGCTGGTAATCCGATCGTGTGTGGGCTTCTCCGGACTTTCAGCAGACTTTTTCAGCCTCAAATCCGACGGACTTTAGATTTGAAACATGCTTCAAATCTTTACGTCGTAACTACGACGGACCCCGAAATCCGCTCGTCTGTGTGCTAGTCCGACGGACAAAAACCCATGCTAGGGCAGCTATTGGCTACTGGCTATGAACTTCCTTATTTTAGTCCGGTGTACGTCATCACGTACGAATCCGTCGGACTTTTGTGTGGTCGTGTGTAGGCAAGTCCGTTCGTTAGAAAGTCTGCTGCAAGTCCGCCGAAAGTCCGCCGGAAGTCTGTCGGACAGGCTGTCGGACTTTTGTAGACGAAAAGTCCGACCGTGTGTACGCGGCATAAGGGATTGAGATCAAAAGTAGGGAGTGGCGCTGTGCTATAAAGAGGGAATATCAATATCTAATAATCCTACTGGTTAAAGTTAAAGTGACTAGTGTATATGTGTAAAAATTCAATCCTCTCATAAATATAAATAAATATAAACATAAATATATAAATTATTATGTGATGTTGAGTGGGTACAAATTAATAATATAAAATTGTTTTAAAATTAGATGCAATAGTGTATACTTCACATATAAAGTGATA
The DNA here is from genome assembly GCF_042186555.1 of Aquarana catesbeiana. NCBI lineage: Eukaryota > Metazoa > Chordata > Amphibia > Anura > Ranidae > Aquarana > Aquarana catesbeiana. The sequence goes on along the minus strand of NC_133328.1, from coordinate 323,239,566 downwards.
AATATTTGTTAGTGTCAAAAATTATGAACTATATATATAAATAAATTGGTGCAATCATGATCCCGTCTACTCAAAAAGAGAGAGAGGTCATGGAACATAAGCGCTATTTGCTTAGTGATATTCCGTCTCGTATAAATCAACCTACTATATATATAAATCAAAAGTGACAGGTGCGAAATTAAAAAATATATTTTAGTATACCAACTCCTATAAAGAGATGTGCAAGAATCCTAAATACACTCAGATAATATATCGCATATTCTATAATAAATCTAAATAGACTCAAAGAGTATATGATAAATTCTTATAATAAATCCTCAACCGAAAAAGAAAAGTCCCATATAATGTGCAGCAACAAGTATTCATAAAGTGATATATTGTGTCTTCCAACCGAATTCTTCCTTTCAAAACAAAAACATGCAGTAGTTCTTAACAGTCTCCCCCCGATATGATTGCACTCACCGGAGCGCTATACCCCTGCAGGGGTATAAGCGTGAGATGTTATTTCCCAGATTCCGATGTCCTTCCGAATCCTCAGGTGTCAATGTTCTTCCAATCTCAAATGGCTTAATCTAGGTCATCCACCCATAGGAATGGGGTACGTAGGGGGGAGGATACACTGTCCTTTATTTCAATCCAGTCCCAGCCGGACATCCACTTTAGTATATTATATAAAAATAAAAATGATCCACATAGCGTAACTCCATATTGGTAGCTTTATTTATAAAAATCCAAGGAGTACAAACAGAATTCAAGGAATGGTGTTTAAAATAAGGAGCACATAAGCTCTCTTACTCGACTCACAATCCGGGGACGCAGCGCTGTCCAAGCCCACCGCTTGCGTTCCACCGGCCGAGTAACAGAAACCACGATCTCAGGATGTGACGTTGTGCGTGCCAAGATAGTCCCACCTTACGCGTTTCATCACACAGACGTCATCGGAGGCGCTGCCAACTTGGCCCTCCCAACGTCTTATATATAGGGTGTATTCAACGCTGCAGCCAATCCCCCGCTATATGCTGTTTGACTAGTGTCATGCAGATCCAATTAAAAGGTTACTCACTAGGGAGATCGAGCCCAGACATCAATTCACTTTCAACCTTATAGTATTCAGAGGGATATCAGTATGTATATATGTAAGAACTCTTTAGGCGCCATCTAGTGGTATATTACAAATAATATTATTTATTTTCGTGGAGTGGCAGCGATGAAGAAAACCCTTTGCAAACCAGATATTATCTGATAAAACCTTATATAAAATATTAAAATCCTGTTCAAAATAACATTCTGGTATCATTAAAAACAATACATATAGGAAGAGGTATAGAAAGATTAGTTCCAATATGCCCAAAAAAATCAGTAAAAAATTGTATATATAAAAAATTGTATATATAAAAAACGGAGGGTAAAAAAGAAAAAGAAAAAGAAAAAAAGGAGAAAAAAAGGGGAAAAAAGGGGAAAAAAAGGAAAAAAAGAAAAAATGAAAAAATCTATGTACCAATAAAAATAAAAAATATATATATATATATTTTGAAAAAATTCTTAAAAAATTGAAAGTAAAATTTCTATATGGTAGATGTATATCATATAGTCAGAACTTATATAAATGGAAGGATTAAAAATTTTTTTTTTTAGTATGAGAAATCAAAAGTTCCTATCTGAAACATTGTTTATTTTCTGTGCATTGTGTTAAGGAGACCACTAAGGGGAAGGTGCATGAAATATTGTATATTATTTGAAAAATCTCCTAAACTTCTACAGAGATCCAAAAACAAGCTACATGTGAGACCCAGAGTTGATGTAACAAATATAAATTCCACTAATTTAAAAATTAGATAAAAAGCAATTCAGATCGATATCTACATTCAGCCCCCTAGGGACCAAACTCCCTAGGCGGTATATCCACTTAGTTTCGTTCTGGGACACTTTTATTCTTTTATTACCACCCCTCCAGTGGTCTTTGATCGAATTGATACCATAAAAAATTAGTCCCGTGGGGTCTCTGTTGTGGACCTCATCAAAGTGCCTAGAGAGGTTGTGTTTTGGAAAGCCTTTTTTAATATTATTAATGTGTTCTCTGATCCTGACATAAAGTGGCCTGGTGGTTCTTCCCACATACTGTAACCGGCAGGGACATTCAATCACATATGTGACGTGAGTGCTTTCACAAGTAATTAATTCCCTGATTTGGTACTCTCTCCCAGATCTACATTTAAAAGATGATTTTTTCTTTGGCTGTTTTTTGCTCACCCGACTGGGCAGGCATTTTTGACATCTATAGAAGCCTTTCATCTCGGGGAACAATCTGACCCTTTTAGGTGGGTCGATCACATTGTGTACCAGCTGGTTCCTCAAATTAGGGGCCTTTTTATGAATAAATCTTGGCTTTTTTGACAGTATCTCTGCCAGAACTCTGTCGGATTTTAAAATTGGCCAATATTTCCTGATTATATGTTCGACTGAACGATATTGGTTATTGAATCCTGTAATAAAGGCCATATCCATCCCGGAGGAGTTGTTATCTTTCTCTTTTTTCTTCAATAGGGAATCCCGATCCAGACCTCCTATTTCCATCATCTGCCTAATTAGGGTTCTTTTTGGTACCCTTTATCAATAAATTTCTTGATCAGAGTGTCAGCTTGTGGTTAATAGTCATCTATCATATAGCAGTTTCTTCGTAACCTCATCAGTTGACCTTTCGGAATATTCTCCTTCCACTTGGGGTGGTGGCAACTAGATGTTGGAATGTAGCCACTTTCTTCACAGGCGTTTGACACTGTTTGTAATTTTCAATATTTTATAGAGTTATTATATTCTTTGTTCACGTATTTATAGCCTTTAGCGCATGCACATATATTTATTTTATTTTGGCATATACACGGTATGGAACGTGGTTAGTGTGTGCAGCTGAATTAGGTTCATTTATTCACATTGGAGGCATTAACTCATTTGTGGCTCACAAGATTTTAGCACTATTTTTTGAAAGTGAATTGATGTCTGGGCTCGATCTCCCTAGTGAGCAACCTTTTAATTGGATCCGCGTGACGCTCGTCAAACAGCATATAGCGGGGGATTGGCTGCAGCGTTGAATACACCCTATATATAAGACATTGGGAGGGCCAAGATGGCAGCGCCTCCGATGACGTCTGTGTGACGAAACGCGTAAGGCGGAACTATCTTGGCAGGCACAACGTCACATCCTGAGATCATGGTTTCTTTTACTCGGCCGGTGGAACGCAAGCGGTGGGCTTGGACAGCGCTGCGTCCCCGGATTGCGAGTCGAGTAAGAGAGCTTATGTGCTGCTTATTTTAAACACCATTCCTTGAATTCTGTTTGTACTCCTTGGATTTTTTATCAGCATTTATAAATAAAGCTACCAATACGGAGTTACGCTATGTGGATCATTTTTATTTTTATATAATATACTAAAGTGGATGTCCGGCTGGGACTGGATTGAAATAAAGGACAGTGTATCCTCCCCCCTACGTACCCCCTTCCTATGGGTGCATGACCTAGATTAAGCCATTTGAGATTGGAAGAACATTCACACCTGAGGATTCGGAAGGACATTGGAATCTGGGAAATAACATCTCACGCTTATACCCCTGCAGGGGTATAGCGCTCCGGTGAGTGCAATCATATCGGCGGGAGACTGTTAAGAACTACTGCATGTTTTTATTTTGAAAGGAAGAATTCGGTTGGAAGACACAATATATCACTTTATGAATACTTGTTGCTGCACATTATATGGGACTTTTCTTTTTCGGTTGAGGATTTATTATAAGAATTTATCATATACTCTTTGAGTCTATTTAGATTTATTATAGAATATGCAATATATTATATGAGTTTATTTAGGATTCTTGCACATCTCTTTATAGGGGTTGGTATACTAAAATATATTTTTTAATTTTTTAATTTCGCACCTGTCACTTTTGGTTTTATATATAGTAGGTTGATTTATACGAGACGGAATATCACTAAGCAAATAGCGCTTATATTCCATGACCTCTCTCTCTTTTTGAGTAGACAGGATCATGATTGCACCAATTTATTTATTTATAGTTCATAATTTTTGACACTAACGAATATTTATCACTTTATATGTGAAGTATACACTATTGCATCTAATTTTAAAACAATTTTATATTATTATTTTGTACCCACTTATTATAGGATTACCTGTAGGTACAAGTTAAAAAAAAAGACTCTACTACCACTTTAGGGTCATAACAGAGGAGAAGAGGAAACTCTTTACCGCTGAAGGAAAAAAGATTTAATCTTCGAATATGGAAAGGCTTTTTTTTACAGTATGAGCTGTGCAAATGTGGAATTTATAATAATAATTAATATAACTGGATACTAATATGTATACGTAAAGTTGATCCAGGGAATCACCAGCTGCATCTTTTGGGGATCAGGAAAGATTTTCTTTCCCCCGCTGAAGGAAATTGGATCATGCTTTATCATTTTTTTTGCCTTCCTCTGGATCAACTTTGGGTATAGGATAGTGTATATGGAGGTTTATATTATTAGTGTATATGGACATTTGTTTGATTTGTATGTGTTGTTTTTTTTTTTTTTTTTTTTTTTTTAACTCTATTGGTTGAACTGGATAGACTTGTGTCCTTTTTCTGTTCAAAGTTGTTTTATTGAAAAGAAGACATAAAGTTCAACAGGTAATATTTGTGTGACAATAAACAATGTTAGTTACACAATTTCTTTTTCGTACATCTAATTAGTAACATAGACAATAAGATCGTTGTCATAACAAAAAATACAGAAAGTAAACATTAAAGTAATATGTGCAGACGCATTGGGTTTATCGCAGTATGTAAGTAAAGATAAAACAGAAACAATATATCTATGCTCTTACATAACAGGTAAATCCGCAAACATGTGAAAGGTCAAAACCTAGTAAACTTTGTGCAATCACTAGGAAGTATTACCAGTGGTGTGTCTGTAGGTAAAGTAATAGTTAGTAAAGAGGGGACAAGAAAAGAGGAGAGAAAAGGGGGGCAGACAGAGTCTAGACAAAGGGAGAGTGGGGAGAAGGGTGGTCGGGGGGTCGCATTGGTTGTCGGAACGCCACTGAGTTAATCTGACGTTATCGTGCTCTAACTAGGGCTCTAGAAGGTGTTTGTCAAAGTCCGGGGGTAAGAAATGTTCAACCCAGGGGTTTCATATTTTAAGGTGTTGGGGAATTCTATCCAGAATTGTTGCTTCGATTTTACTATGAATCATGGCTTGAGTGATCCTATTCTTAACTTCGGCGAGATTCAGTTTTGGGGTTTTCCAGGCTCTGGCTATCGTCTGTTTAGCCACTGTAGTAAGTTAAAGGAGGAGACGGGTCTGGGATCTGGTGTACTCTGACGGGATAAGGTTCAGCAATGCAACAGGGAGGACTCTATATAAACAGAGGCGTTTTGGAAGCAGAGACATTTTTACAGCCGCAATCCGACCAAGCCATGAGATACATAACGGTCACCATGATTCTAGTGAGGCTGTTAAATGTTTTAACATAGGAAGGTTGGCTCGAAATAGATGGGCCGGATCGCTAGTTAATTTAATACCAAGATATGGTATCAAGGACATAGACCAGGTGAAGGGATAGAATTCTTGTATGTGTTCAAGTTCTGCTTGTGGAAGAGACACATTGAGAGCCTTAGATTTGGACTGGTTAACTTCCAGGCCTGATATTAAGGGTAGTGCGTGGTGAGGTGACAAATAACAGTGCATCATCGGCAAATAAGCACAGTTTATGGGATGTGGAAGCTATGTCTAGGCCTTTAATATTCAGATTTTCCCTAAGCAGGGCCGCAAGTGGTTCAATTGCTAGTGAAAACACTAGGGGAGAGAGGCGGCAACCCTGTCTCGTACCACGTTGTATTTGGAAACAGTCCGATCGAAATCCTGAATATTTAATGTAGGCCTGCGGTTGGTTGTATAGGGAGTTTATCCATTGCAGGAAATTGGGGCCAAATCCCCAGCATTGTAATATAAAGTGTAGGTAAGGCCAAGAGACCGTGTCAAATGCCTTATGTATATCGAGAGAAAGGAGATGCATGGGGATTTTCCGTGTTCGAGCTAGATGTTGGAGTAGGATAACGCAATGGATGTTATCGCTGGCTTGACGTCGTGGTATGAAACCAACTTGGTCTTTGTGTATGAGGCCACCTATAATTGGTTAAGGCGTAGCACCATAATCTTGGCCTTTATGTCCAAGCTGAGTAAAGAAATGGGCCTGTAATTAGCCCAAAGGGAATTATCTGTGTTGGGTTTGGGTATAATGGAGATGATAGTTGTCAACGTGTCTCGACCAAAGGTATGTTGTTTAAGGAGGGCGTTAAAGGTGTTGGTGAGAAGGGGAACTAGGATAGAAGCAAATTTTTTAAAGTAAGAGCTGGAGAGTCCATCGGGGCCTAATCGCTTATGTGGTTTAAGGATTTTTATAGCGAGAAGGACCTCTTCGGACGTAAAGGGGCATTCCATTGACTCTCGATTGGCCTCTGATAGTTTAGGAATAGAAATATTCTGGAATAGTGCTAGAAAAGTATCAGGTTTATTGGCTTTAGTATAAATTGTATGATTGGATCTATGGATGGCTTTATCTGCAGATTCAGCCAACAGTAGGTCCAGTTCTGTTTTCGTCTTTTCTAGTAAGATTCTGTGGGGTTCAGTTGGGGAGGATTGAAATTGGAGGAAGAGGTGGTGGAAGTCCGCCTCCAGTTGCTGGGTTCTAAGTTTTTTATCTCTTTTGAGGTGAGTGGATACAGAGATGCAGGTCCCTCGGATCACGGGTTGTGTGCCTTCCATAAGAGGGCAGGTGAGATGTCAGGTGTGGATTTATGTTGTATGTATTCTTTAAGGGCAAGTTGTATGACAAAACAATATAACTGGTTAGTTAATTATGCTTCATTTATGCACCAAGTGCGGTCTCTAGATTGCGGTATCAAGGAAGAGACTGTTGTGATCACTGCACAGTGGTCCGACCAAGTTATTGGTTGAATGCATGAATGGAGTAGGGTTGGCGAAGATGATACTGGTATAAAAATGTGGTCAATCCTAGAGAAAGACTTGTGTGGGTATGAATAAAAAGTGAAGTTTTTCCTAGAGGGATTACATTCTCTCCAGGTATCTAATAGGGAGGCCTGCTGAAATAGCTTACGAAATTGTATAGAAGGAGAATATTGTTTGGGGGCGTAGGGAGACTTATCAAGATGTGGATGTAGTACTAAATTAGAGTCGCCGCACATGAAAAGAGTGCCTCTGCAGTGAGACCGTATTACCTGCAGGAGGTGGGTAAAGAAGGGGTTAGCATTATTGTTCTGGGCATAATATGAGACTATAGTGGTCATCACATCTTGTAAATGTCCAACTAAAATAATGTAACGACCTTCAGGGTCTTTAATTTCATTTGTCAGAGTAAACGGTAGGCTATGGTGGAATGCAATAAGAACACTGCGTTGCTTAGTAGTAGCAGAGGCGGTGAACACTTGAGGGTATTTTAAACTGAAATATTTCGGGGTAGTTTGAGCTGAAAAGTGAGTTTCTTGTAGGGCCACTATATTGGCCTTAAGGGATGCAAAGGTTCGAAAGGCCTTAACCCTTTTATTAGGGGAGTTAAGTCCCTTAACATTAAGGGAGAGTATATTCAGGGGGGCCATTTAGGGACTCGGGGTGAGGAAATATTAAGTAGTTCTAAGAAGATTGTGCGACCCACCCAACCTAATGAGAAACAAAGAAGGAAGTGGAGGGAAAGGTGTGGGAGAAGATAGAAAGAAGTGTCGAGGGACAGAGCAAGGGTTTTGTAGGATAGGTAGGTAGGTACAGTAGCGACTGGTGCGTTGGACATTAAAGCCCAACCAAGTAGTGCACTGACTTCCCAGCCAGCCAGCTGGCCAGGGAGTGTGTGCACCATGAGAGGGGGGGAGTGACAGCTCCCCGCCGCAGACCGGGAAAATATAACATATTACAATGCTCAAACTAAATTAACATTTCGTATTGATGCCTTATCGTTATGTTCATATAAGACAAATGAGTGGTAGCCCACAGCTGTGGGAGAAACGTAGTGCCAATTATTTGAAGAAGAATGGAAACATAAGGAAGATGGTGAGGGGGAGTGGAGTAGAAGATCAGAATGGGAGAGAGAAAGTATAGGGAGGGTAAGGAAGACATAGGAAGGATAGGGAGGGGGAGAAAGGGGGAAGGGAGGAAGGGAGAGGGGAGGAGAAGGGAGGAAGGTAGGGAAAGGTGTTGGAGGGGGAAGCGAGAGGCAAGTGGCACAACTGAAATGGGCATCACAGAGGGGGGTGTAACATTCTAGAAAATAAACATCACATCAATAACCTTACAAGTACTATAGCTAGCGCTCATATAAACAAAACAAAACAAAATAGGGGGGGAAATATGACACTTGGGGTCTGTAAGCATCAGAATATTAGTGCTCAATTTAAAGACATGCGTTAACCAAAAAAAAAATGACCAAACAAAACAAAAGGAATGGGTCCAAACCTATGTACCCCAATGTAGGGTTGGAGGGATTTGCATAAGACATGCCCCACCACAGTGGGAGCTCTTACCGCAGTACAAACCCCTGTGTCTTGGTTAGGAGAAGATCCACAAATATCGCAATTCAGTGTGGTACTAATTGTATAACCAAGAGTTCACGGATGGTGTTAAAGAAGAGTAATAAATGTTCAGGACATGTTCAGCGGGGTGTATGTGATTTTGGGTCAAAAAGGCTTGCTTGGCAAGACGGGGGTTCCTTTTCGGATCGAGGAAGGGCCTGGTTGGTTCCATTTTGGAGTGGTGGTGTATGGATATGCAGCTGAGCGAGCCGGAGTACGGGGTAGCGAAGTCTCGCATTGTTGAACAGGGGGCGTCAAGTGAAGAGATTCCAGAAGATGTTGTAAGGATTCTGGAGAAGTGGAGGAGTTTTGCTGCCCCTGGAATGTAAATTGAAGGGCAAAAGGAAAACACCAGGTGTATTTTATCTGATGCTGTATCAAAATTTGTAGTTGTGGTTTCATGGCCCGCCGTTTAGCAATTGTAAGCGGTGCTAAATCAGAAAAAAGTTGATAGGTGTGGCCTTGAAACAGGAGAGCGTCCTTGTTCCAGGCAGCTGCGAGCAGTTGTTCTTTTGTACGGAAAAAGTGCAACCTAATTATTATATCCCGTGGAGGGCCGTCTGGCTGGCAGTGAGTAAGTGCCCTGTGAATCCTATTAAATTCTAGGCGTTCAATGGGAACGGATGGGGAAAGTTCTTGGAAGAGGGCCGTGGTAAAAGATTGGAGGTCATCAACCACTTCAGAGATGCCCTGGAGACATAAATTAGATCTGCGTGAGCGGTTCTCAGCGTCTTCCAAACGTGAAAGTAGTGTAGCATTTTCCTCACGGAGTGCTGCCTGCTCCTGAGCTTGTTCCTGAATAGTAAGCTCTATATCATCCACTCTGGTTTCCAGGTCTGCAGTACGCTGACCCAGCTCCCTTATCTCTCGTGACAGTCTGTTTGTGATTTAGTCAGATGTAGCTTTCAGGGCCTTATTTAACATCTTCTCCATGTGTTTTAAAAAGTCTGGCTGAGACATACCTGATTGTGGTGCAGTGGGTGAGCCGCTGTAGATAGGGTCTGTCTCAACTTTTTCCTCACTGTCTGCCTGTCCTGATCTAGCTGGGGATGCAGCGTGTTGTTTAGCGAGGGCTTTCACCGCCATCTTGGAGGAGGCATGGGCCAGGGCTTCCTTGATCGGTTTGGGCTTGGTTTTGTCTCGGTGGCCCATCAGAACCATCCCGGATGAGGCTCTACCAATGCGGGAGGTGATCGCCGGTGATTTTAAAGTAGCTGAGCGATCAGGGCACTCTATGCAGTCCCGTGTCTGCAGCGGGGAGTGCGGAGCTCTACGAGGAAGCGTCCTCCATGTCGAGCCTCGCACATGCGCCCCTACTTGTGTCCTTTTTCAACCAGATTACCTATGTAACTATTGAATTATCAAAAACAAACAAAAACTCCCAACCCACTTACCAGCTAGCCTGCAACAAAACTGAATTGACTCTGTCTAACAGTTCACATTAAAAAAAAAGGGATTCAGTTGCACACATTTGAAAACATATTGGCCACATCATCATATAGTTTACTGCGGTCCTAGCTCTTTAATTTTGAGAGTCTCAAAATGGAAGCACATATATGGCAGTTGGATAGATTAAGGGCAGATGTGCCTGGAGGAGGCCCACCCCTCCTTAAAGGTATAGGAACGCATAGGACACCAAACAAGGGCACAATGGCAGTAGAAGGTATCTCATGTCTGCTTGAACCCTTCCACAAACTGTGCAAACAGAGGTCAACCACCCCGACCTATACCTAGCTTTTACAATAAGAAGTACATGGAAGGGCACATCAGAAACAAACAAAAATTCCTAGATCACTTACCAGGTAGCCTGCAACAAAACCAAATTGACATTTCACATAGAGGCTCTGTCTGCTAGAAAGATACAGCTGTTTCCCCAGCCTTGATGTCAATAGCAGCTCAGTTGCAATGAATGACCTCCTTATGTCATCTCTGGCTTGCCAATCAAGATAACGAAGAGGTCAAACCTGGGAGAAGCCTTACCAAAGTTGTCAGCAGTTTTGATTAAGCAATAAAGATGATAGTATTATTGGGGGGGGGGGTAGGTAAGTCTACTATAGTAGGCATAATTGGCATATGAAAAATGTTCTGATGACCTGAAGCAAACTGGAATTTTCCTTTAAGTCTAACATTTCTTTAAAAAGATGCAAGAAATTATAATGTTTAAGGTGAGGATGAACAGGGGTGTGTCTGGCCACGAACAGAATGACTGCTCTGTGAAAGAGCTTCTCTCTCCCTGATCCCTTCAGCGGCTCCACAAAGGCTCACAGGGTGTGATTCACCCCACGAACAAAACCGCTGACACCTGAGGACATCTGGCATCATGCCCAAATGACAACTGGCCCACTCTGCGCCAAAGAAACGTACTGCATTCTTCCCCTCTGTGGTGGGCAGAGACAGGCAGCATGGTGGCACCGATCATCCTGCCGGAGCTCTACTTACTGACTCATCAGCCGAGAACACGGAGTCTGACTCCCCCACCTCCACTATGATCTCTTACTGCCCTTGCACAGCACCTGGTGAATCTCCTCCAGACAGCCCATCTACTAGAACCCATGCCTAAGCTAAAAAGCACAAAAAGAGTAAACCTGCCATTAGCCATGTCTCACTCTGTAATGCAACCATCTTCCCTGTAAAACTTCCCTGCCTCCTCAGATTGCATTGTTTTGATCTATTTTATGTTGAACACCTGGTATCAGGGTATATTGTTTAGCTGCTACCTTTGTACTATTTTTTCCCTAAGCGCAGTTTTTAAACTTAATTTTATTCATAACATTATCCTGCCTCCCTGCCACTCCTAACTGTGATAGGAGATCAAAGTCCGCCTCATCCTTCAGGTTAGGGACCTGTAACATAGCTACTTTTAGCTTCCCAGTCTTTCTGATACAATAAATACCCCTGGACAGTGGCAAGCCAGTCAAGTGAGCGGCCAAACCAAGTTTCTGATTTTTCCCATAAAGAAAAATCCTCCTTGTGTATCAGCAGCTCCAGTTCATCCATTTTATTAGCTAGACTTCTAGCTTTTGTGTACCTTTTAGTTATAACCTTTACTCACTGCCGGATATACTGTACCTTCTTTTGATCCCTCCCCAAGGCCGCTGCTAGAAATCATGGGGCCCATACAGCCTACCTGACGGTGCCCCAAGCTCTTTGTAACCACACACAATGCACACAGCTGTGACATGGCAGCCTGGCATTTAGGTGGCTAAAACAGGCAGTGAGAAGGCAATACATCGCCCCCTCACCGCCTGCCAAATGCTCGCTAAGTGCCTGTTCACACTTGCCTGCACTGAGATACTAAATATTGGGTTTTCGCTAGCTGTAAGCCATAATCATCAAAATAATAAAAAAAGAAATGCTTAACATATATCACTCTGTGTGTAACACATCTATATATAATATACACGTTTCACTTTTTGAATGGAATTACTGAAATAAATTAACTTTTTGATGATATTCTAATTTTTTGAGATGCACCTGCACAACCACACCTAATGTGCAAACAAACAGTGGTTTTGATGTATGGTATTTTGTATCCAGGGAAAATCAATTCCATTGTTTTTAAACATATTTTTAATTCTTTTGAGTTTTTTTTATTTTATTTTATTGTTTTTTACCTAATCAACCATGACTGCCTTCTGTTATTTCACCAGTAGGGGAAACCAATGAGTGTTCTACCTTCATTGGGGAATGTGAATGTGATTTTTTGACCATTAGGTTTCAAACTCCCTTTGGTATCTGTGTCTTTGGTGTCTTATATATTGGTTTGGTGATCTGCATGTTTCCTGGCCCCTGATGATGTCACAAATGATGAAATGTGTAGGGTGGAGCTAGGACACACGCTACCACACATGCACACTGAACGATGGCTATCTTGGATGCCGGCAACCCAGATTTTGTAATGTGTACAGCGCTGTGGATTTTTATCAATTTTAAATTAATAAAGTTTTTTTTTAATGCATCATTAGAAAATACCCTGGGATTTTTAAGGTGCCACAAACAAAGAAAACTTGATGGTAAAAACACAATTTTTTTAGAAAATACGCAAAATCATCAAACAAAATACTGATATGTTTTGTGGTGATTTTGTTTATTTTCTAATTTCATTTGTCCAATCAGTGTTTGGCCAAACCTTTGGTGAGATGAAGAAACTGCATAAATAGACTAACATGAATGTATATTCTTCATGGCTGATTTTTAAGAAAATTTGAAAACAACTTTTACACTGTAGAAGTAAATAAGATTGTGTTCTTATCATGAAAATTTCTTTATTTGTTTCACCTTAAAAATCCCAAGGTATTTTCTAATAATGCATTCTCTACCTGGGATGTGGTGCCTTTTATTTCCATGTTCACGGTATATCTATTATGCTTGTTAAGGTTTTTTATTATTGGGAATAGGGAAATGTCCCTTCTGTTTCATCTCTGCTGGTCTTATTGATCTGGAGAGGAGAGCTGGGGCTGTCTGTTCCACTTCCCCTATGGCTCTGGGAGACTGAAGGAGTTGCAAGATTCTTTTTTATCGAGAAGTTTGATTATAAGTGGCCACTCTTTATTAGGGGTTGCAAACTTTTCACTAAGCCATTTTCTGCACACAGTGTGTGGGGTGAAACACTAGAGGCTTCTGAACTGGATGTCCCATCACTATTACTAACTAGGGGACTAATGCTACAAATGTGATATCACCATCACCATTTTTCCTGCACTTTTTTTGTGTTCACTGTCAAATATATTTTCATGTGAGGCCTCTGGTGTCAGTGATAATTGCACTTTATGATATTTGTGTTGCACATCAGCTTGCACATTAAGTGTGGTTGTATGTTAGCACATGTATTTATTTATAGCAATATACATTTTTTTAATTGTTGATATTATTTAAAGTCACATATATTTTGCATTAGTCTATATGACCTTGCATTTATGTATGATACAGTGGGCAATTTTACTATTTATTTACATTTTTTAGTGCTGCACTTTGTGTTTTTAATGTTTAAATACTTTTTATGGGAGTATTGTGTCAGCTGCTGGTAAGTGTTTTCAACCAAGTGCAGATTTTTTTTTTATCAATAAATTTGTATTCATTTTCACAGAAAAGTTGTATAACACATATCAAGTAGTTCTTCAATGGTATAAACGTAGGTATCAATAGTCTAGAGTTACAAATTATCTTAACATTTGAACTTCAGTGTACATACCAAGTAATGTTAGTATGCCAGTGGGACTATCTCCCTTCCCAGGTCACCCCCTTGGGAGCTATCTGTGACCCGAGGAAACATTCCTTAAAAACGTTCATGAACTCTTTATACAGTGCAGAAAAGATTAACAAGTGATCATTACGTTTTTCTATATTAATAAATAAAATAAAGGGTAATCAAACTTATTTTCATTCAATGGTCGCTATCATACTTTCATATGTGTGGTGTGTTGAAAGTGTGCTAATGTCTTCATTCACTTCAGGTGGATCCGGGGATTTCCAGAGTCTTAATATCACTAACTTGGCAGCTAGGAATAGATGTGTAGTGAACTTTCTTAGAGATGGTGGAATCTCTTCGATGCCTAGGTTTAGGATGGCTAAAGATGGGGAGGGCTGTGTATGTAGGCCTGTAACTTGGTGAAAGATTGACAATATGATGGACCAAAATTTAGCTAGTCTCCCACATGACCACAAGATGTGAAATATAGTGCCTGTTTGTGAGCAGTTTCTCCAGCACAGAGACGGTGTTGAAGAATCAAATTTGGCGATCCTATAAGGTGTTAGGTACCATCTTTGCATGACTTTATAGGAGAGTTCCCAAAGATTGGTGCATTTGGTAGCTGAGTGGGTGTGACGCAACGCCTTGTGCCACTGTTCATTTGTATAGGATGTACCCAAGTAGCTTTCCCAGGCTAACAAGGAATTTGTTTTCACAAAAAGTGATTTATCATTAAGAAAATTGTAGAACAACGAAATTCCGCCTCTACGGTTTTCTTTAGAGGTAAGATACGGTTTTCTTTAGAGGTCATAAACATATACATATGTATATGTATGGCCTGTAATAGTTCTGTCAGGGAGAAAGGAGAATTTAGCTCTTGGAGTTGAGCTGAGGAGAGTTTGGGTAAGTCAATACGTGATAGAAAATCTGTGATATCTTTCTGGGAAGGCTGTGCTGTTGAGCCATCTTGATTTAAGTTATAAAAGGAGCTATAATAGTCGCTAAAAGCATCTGCTATGCCCTGAGGGTCATATACTGTTTGTTTACTTTTAGGGTGGATGAGATGTGCTATTTTGGTTCTAAAGCGTTGACCTTGTATTTTCCTAGCGAATGCTTTTCCTGCTTTGTTACTAGTGGCGTAGAAAGACATTTTCATCTTTTTTTCTTTTTTGTTCAAAAGTTTGGCGTAAAACTAGTCTAAGGTCATGTCTCAGGGTAATAAGTTTAGCGCTGTTGGTGGGAGTAGGATTATTTTTATTTAGTTCCTCCAAAGTGCTAATCTCCATCATTAACCACTTAAAGACCAGCCTCGTTTTGAGATTTTGGTGTTTACATGTTTTGTTTTGATAGAAAATTACTTAGAACTCCCAAACATTATATATTGTTTTTTTCTAACACCCTAGAGAATAAAATGGCGGTCATTGCAATACTTATTTTCACACACCGTATTTGCGCAGCAGTCTTACAAGTGCATTTTTTGGAAATAAGACGACAGTAAAGTTAGCCCAATTTTTTTATATTGTGAAAGATAATGTTACGCCGAGTAAATTGATACCCAACATGTCACACTTCAAAATTGTGCCCGTTCGTGGAATGGCGTCAAACTTTTACCCTTAAAAATCTCCATAGGCGACGTTTAAAAAATTCTATAGGTTGCATGTTTTGAGTCATAGAGGAGGTCTAGGGCTAAAGTTATTGCTCTTGCTCTACCGATTGTGGTGATACCTCACATGTGTGGTTTGACCACTGTTTTCATTTGCGGGCGCTACGCACGTATGAGTTCGCTTCTGCGCGAGAGGTCGTCGGGACGGGGCGTTTTAAAATCTTTTTTTTCTTATTTATTTTACTTGATTTTATTTATTTTTACACTGTTTTTTTTTTTTTAAATTGGGTCACTTTTATTCCTATTACAAGGAATGTAAACATCCCTTGTAATAGAAAAAAGCATGACAGGTCCTCTTAAATGTGAGATCTAGGGTCAAAAAGTCCTCAGATCTCATATTGGACTTAAATGCAATAAAAAAAAAATTGTCATTTGAAAAAATGACATTGAAAAAATGTGCCTTTAAGACGTATGGGCGGAAGTGACGTTTTGACATCTCTTCCGCCTTGCTATGGTATGGAGACGGGTTGGGGCCATCTTAGCCTCACTTGTCTCCATACCAAGGAAGGAGACAGATGCGATCACCTCCGCTACTGCCAACGGCTCCGGTAAGCATCGGAGGGCACTGGATCGCGGCGGGAGGGGTGCCGCTCTCCCGCCACCGATAAAAGTGATCTCGCAGTGAATCTGCCGCAGAGACCACTTTTATCTTGTAGCTGACCACTGACCAAACACGGGGATACTGGGGTTATGGCAGCTAGCTGCTGCCATAACAATGATATCCATCCCCAAAGTAGGGACGTACATTGGCGTGCGGCGGTCGTCAAGTGGTTAAAGTAGTGATCTTCTGCTGCCTCTGCTTCTTTATTCTAGTCCCCAACTGGATAAATATAACTCTTATGTAAGCTTTGTGAGCATTGCATAATAAAGATGCAGAGAATTGGCGCTCCACATGTAGGCGGTGGTGTTAGGGTATGAGTCCTTAGTGTGAGGAGAAGGGGCGCATGGTCCGACCACGCTATTGTTTCAATTTTGGCTTGGGTCACTTTTTGAAGCAACCACTTGTCTGTTAAAAACAGATCAATCCTCATATACGTACAGTGTCTGTGAGAGAAAAAAGAGTAGTCTCTTTCATCAGCATGTGTACAACGCCAGGCGTCATACAGATCATGTGAACGTAAAAAGTTTGCCAGAGATGGAGTCCTTTTAGAAGGTGCTGAAGTGGAGTCCTGTAATGGGTTAGGAACAATATTAAAATCCCCACACAGTATAAGGGATCCTTGCTGTATTTTCTTCACTGTTTGCATATGTCCATTGAGAAAGTTAATTTGACGTTTGTTAGGAACGTAGACATTTACTAAAGTGTAGCGGACATTGTTAATGTCACATATGATAATCAGGTATCTTCCTAGTGGGTTTGAATGTTCTGAGATTAGATGGAATTAAATTGTGTCTTTAATCGCAATCAGCACTCCCCGTCTTTTAGCTTTCATGTTAGAGAAGAAGTAATGTTGGAAGGATTTATGAGTGCATTTAAGTACACCCAAAGAGTGGGTGTACTTACAGTTAGGGCCGGTAGCAAATAAGCTGATGCGGCAAAATGTCTGTTGTTTCCGGATGGTGAAGTTTGTAGAGATGCCATCGTTGTCTTGTTTGACGGGTTGATTGTAGTTGAAGAGTCCCGAATATAATGGCAGTAACAGTTTACCAGGTAACTGGTAAACAAAAAAAATAGCATGAACTGAAACTTAAAAGGAGGTTCATTATAACCCAGGTGCAGAACATTTCTTCTCAAATTTTTGGGAGCTTGCTTTGTGGGAGAAGCGCCGAAAGGTGGGGCCCATGGTTAGGGCGGATATCATAAGACATCATGGTGAAGAATTACAGGTCATATTTTTTTACAAGGAGTCAGGAGCCTGTTTCCACTCTGTGGAGATCCTACCAGGGTTACCTGCTGTAGAGGATGTAGATTGATCATCCGGTACAAAAGGTTTCCAGAGGAGCCAGAAACCTTTTGTTGGGGATGTGATCACATGGGTTGCGCCATCTTTAGTCACCAGCAGTTTTGTTGGGTATCCCCACCGATAATTAACATTGTGATTTCTTAATGCTTTAGTAACATTGTTCAGATTTTTGCGGAGTTGCAGGGTGAATTGCGACAAGTCTGCATAAAAGTGCAGTGCAGAGAAATCAGTATTACGGTGCTCCCATTGTGCGTGTAATTAACACGAGGCATTCTTTTGTTTGGTAAAAGTGCATTCGGAATAACACATCCCTAGGAGCATTTTCAGGAATAAATGACAGCTTTGGGAGGCGGTGAATCCTATCTAAAGAGTGCTCAATAGCAGGAAGGTCAGGCATGAGGGTAGCAAGCATTGCAGTGGTATAGGAACGCAGTTCAGAAGATTGTACTGTTTCTTGAATGCCTCTTATTTTAACATTATTTCTTCTTGACCTGTCCTCTGAATCTGTTAATTTTGCCTTGAGCCATGTTTGTTCTTCCTCTGCTGTATCATGTGCATCGACCAATCGTTAATGGTTGTGGCGTATTCCCCCATTCTGGTTTCAATATGATCCACTCTATCTCCTATTGCAGTAATATCTGTATTGATACATATATAAGTGCGCTAATAATTAACTTCCTATTAAAACGATGATGTATCCGTGAAAGTATAAATTATTAATAATCCCTAATCAATACAAGGAAATAAATAAAAAACATAATTAGTGGTGTACAAAATATGAAAAACAATTGATTGGATATCATCATAAAAAATGTCCAAAATAAAAAACAAAGTAAAGGTATAGAGAAATATACCAGCAATTAAAACTCAGTCCTTAGACAAATAGAAATGTTCACTTAATAATCAGATATGTTGGAACCAATTTTCTTCAATTAATCAGCAGGGGGCTGCACATATCAGCCCTGCAGCTCTGAGCCTGACTAGGTGGTTGAATAATAGTCCTCCCAGTTCATAAATGATATTGAAGAAATAGAAAAAAAGAGAAATATATCATTGCGCAATGAAAGCTAACTTTATGAGGTAATCTGCATCCATATCATAATTCACTCACATTGTGTAGGAAAAACAGACAGCGCTTGAGAAGCAATTAGAAGCAGTATCATATTGTCTTCCTCTCCCCGCTAACACTGTGTGTCAGATGACGTCACTGGCTCCTCCCGACGTGTTGCGTCACATGTCACGTGACTTTATCAAGGGTAGCCATGTGATCGCAGTGTCTCCATCTTTATGCGCGTACAAGCGTGTCGGTTGCCAAGGTGACTCAGGGTGATCATCGGAATCATCATATTGATTCAGCGCTCTTAAACTTTAATAAATTCCATTTATAAAAACACTTAAAAAACAGTCCCTACAGGAAGATTATTAATTAATAAGTATAAACAAGTGTTGCCAATATATTTATGTCTAAGTGGGAGGAGCAGATGATTTACTCTGACTTACCAGAAGAACTGGTTATATACAGGAGATTTATAGACGATTGTATCCTGATATGGAAGGGTGATGAAAATAGTTTGATAGGTTTCTTTGAAAAATTAAATAATAATCAAAAAAATATAAATTTGACCTACGAGATCAGTAATAGTCAAGTGAACTTTTTGGATCTAACAATAAAATTGGATAAAGATTATTATTATGCAAACCTATTTCAAACCAGTGGAGAGAAATAGCTATATTCCAGTAGATAGCTGCCACCATGAACCTTGGCTAATAAACATTCCAAAGGGCCAGCTGGTACGGCTCAGAAGAAATTGTTCTGATGAAAATATTTTTCTGGAACAAGCCAAAGCAATAGAAACAAAATTTATAGGGAAAGGTTACAATCAGGACTTTATTGAAGAAAAGATAAAAGAAGTATTTCAGATACCAAGACACACACTAATTCAGGATAAAAATAGGATAACGAATAAGCTTCTGGAGATCCCCCTGATAATTAATTATAACACTCAACATAAGGAGATTGAAAAGATTATTACCAGATATTGGTCACTTCTCAAGGCAGATAGACAACTACAATCAATTATACCTGATAGACCTCACTTTATTTATAGGAGGGCCCCTACCCTCAGAGACCTGGTAGCAAAAAATGTGAAGGATCCCCCGAATAAATCTAACCAGATGTCCTTTTTTCAAGGCAAAGGATTCTCCCCTGCAAAAGATGCTATGCATGCACAAATACGAATTATAATGGTCAAAAATTTACCAGTTTCATATCCACCAGTACCAAAAAGGAACATTCCATTAGAGATTTTATCTCGTGTAGGGCTGAAGGAGTGGTTTATATCCTTCAATGTTCATGCCAATTACAGTACATAGGGAGGACAAAACATCCCCTATGGAAACGCTTAAGAGAACATGTACAAAATATTAAAAGTGGATTCCCCAAACATAGCGTATCCCGTCATTTTGCGTCTCACCACAATAAGGATCCAACACTATTGAAATTTTGGGCGATTGACAAGTATAAGCCTCATTGGAGAGGAAGCAACAAAATAAGAGAATTGAGCAAAAGTGAGTCCAGATGGATATTTGAGATTGACACTTTTGCTCCCAGGCTTAAATATTGAATTTGATTTGAATTGTTTTATTTCCGATTTTTAATCTAAACATTTTATTATATAATATTTTTAATATTTTTTAATATATCCGTAACTATTTTATACATTTTATTTGAAATAGTCTCCTTTTGTCATTATTGGTACATTGATAAGTTGTCCATACATACATTAGGAAAGTGTAATTAAATATGAGCATGGTATAATATATTTTTATTTTTAATTACATTTATTGTATGGAGATTCTATATTAATTATCAGGAGTTATAATGGTAATAATGGTTAAAGAAAAGTAATACATGCAATTGACCACTGGAGGGGGTTTTAGGAAACCAACAGAAATTAGATCCCTATACATTTAATGTTTTTATCGAGTATTATTTAGTTTGTTTATACTTATTAATTAATGATCTTCCTGTAGGGATTGTTTTTTAAATGTTTTTTAAGTGTTTTTATAAATGGAATTTATTAAAGTTTAAGAGCGCTGAATCAATATGATGATTCCGATGATCACCATGAGTCACCTTGGCAACCGGCATGCTTGTACGAGCATAAAGATGGAGACATTGCGATCACATGGCTACCCTTGATAAAGTCACGTGACATGTGACGCAACACGTCAGGAGGAGCCAGTGACGTCATCTGACACACAGTGTTAGCGGTGAGAGGAAGACAATATGATACTGCTTCTGATTGCTTCTCAAGCGCTTTCTGTTTTTCCTACACAATGTGAGTGAATTATGATATGGATGCAGATTACCTCATAAAGTTACCTTTCATTGCTCAATGATATATTTCTCTTTTTTTCTATTTCTGCAATATCAATTACGAACTGGGAGGACTATTATTCAACCACCTAGTCAGCCTCAGAGCTGCAGGGCTGATATGTGCAGCTCCCTGCTGATTAATTGAAGAAAATTGGTTCCAACATATCTGATTATTAAGTGAACATTTCTATTTGTCTAAAGACTGAGTTTTAATTGCTGGTATATTTCTCTATACCTTTACTTTGTTTTTTATTTTGGACGTTTTTTATGACGATATCCAATCAATTGTTTTTCATATTTTGTACACCACTAATTATGTTTTTTATTTATTTCCTTGTATTGATTAGGGATTAATAATAATTTATACTTTCACGGATACATCATCGTTTTTATAGGAAGTTAATTATTAGCGCACTTATATATGTATTAATTAATTATTGTTTTTAGTGGAATATCTGTATTGAATTTTCTCATGCATGCCATCATGTCAGCATGGATAGTACTTCTTAGTGAAATAAGCATGTCTTTGAGTGTTGTGTTCATAACTGGCTGGTGCAGCGTGGAGAATGAGACTATGGAGTCAGGGAGTTCTATGGTGTCCTCCTGTGAGTCTGTATTAGACCTTATATCACAATGTTGTGCTTCTGGGTCATCCACTCCGAAGCGGGCTTTAGCTGGGCTTCTGGTGAGGGGTGAGGAGGTCTGAGATGTCTCCCCTGAGTTGAATGGATGCCTGGGCGACTTGTCTTTGTGGCTCTGCTGAGGCCTGTGAGCTGCGCTAAATGAAGGCTTAGAGCCGGCGCCATCTTGCCCACGAGGCTGCAGCAGCAGTGTAAAATAATCCATAATTTTCTTCGGCCGGTGTTCTGCCTGTCTCTTTCTCTGCATGTTGCCTGGATAGTGCGGGAGCAGACTGCCATGTAAGGAGCTTAATGCAATGTTTTTAGTCACTGTTAGCCGCTTCTTTGTCCCGCTGTGTGCCGGAGCTCAAGGACTACACCGCCATCTCGGTGGAGTTCAAGCCACGCCCCCAAGTGCAGATTTTTTTTATTATTCAATGCTCCCAGTTTATAGGCAGGTGCAGTCTACATTCTCCACTACAGGTGGCACTCATCATGGTTCCTCTATGGTTTCCTGGGTCACTGGGGAAGCTATCCGATTGGATGCTGCCACCCCATGTGACTCTAGCAAACATCTTTGGTCAGGCATAAATTAGTTAGGACCCTGGCTCCCAGGCCTGGCATGCATTTCGCATGTGGGTAGTGTAGGGTCAGGTCACCCGTCTCACAGGGACAGTGATTAGCGGCAGGGAGAGGTTCCAGATGAATAAGGAAGAGATAAAGACACACCATCCCTCTGGAAACCTCCCTATTTGGGTTTGGACTGGCCAGGCCCCATTCCACCCCTCAATACAGATGCTGTCGGCACATCTGAGACCTGCTCTTCTATACTTGCTGTTACATGCTGTGAATGTCGCCGGTTAGTATCTTTCCACCAGGTTTGTTGTAAATTACTGAATTCTGCATTAATACAATTTCTCTCACACAGCCTCAGCTCACACTCCTGCCACTTCTGATTAAGAGCACCGCCTATCACCTCTGGGTTCACTGCTCAGATCAGCTCCTGCTCCTGCTGTTCAGTCTCACACAGCTGCCTCTCACCACTGAGCTCAGCTCCTTCTGCCCAGCCTCACACAGCTTCCTCTCACCACTCAGCATGTCCTGCAGTGTTCTCCCCTGCTGAGCCAGCTCTGCAAGATTCTGTGCTCAGCCCACTAACTCAGAACCAGCATCACCCTGCACACATAAATCCAATGTCAGCCCACTTACTGTATTTACTATGTCAGGCAGGCACACACAAGGAAAACTATGATGGTGTAAGAGAAAGAAGACGCGGTCTATAGGTAACAAATGGTCTGTAATTTTCTGACTAATGTGGTGAACCTCAAACAGAAGGGTGTGGCCTCCCTACATATCCAGCAAATATCTGAACTCAATGAAAAACATTTTATATAATGGGGAAGGGATAAAATACCACATGGAAAGTATTTTAAAACAGGATTCTTGAAATATAGCACAGGGTACTCTCTGGGTGTGTGCTCCATACACACCTGGAATCCCATGATTGTGGATCTTTTTGCATGTTGTATTGCCATGTTTCCATGTTTATAACTTGTATCCTGTACCTTATGCCTCATCTATTGTACCCCCTATTTACCCGTATCCTTACCCCAATAAACACCCATACTTTTGCAATCATACCTACATCTGTTACACTCTTTATTATACTCTATTACTTATGAGTAGGTGTCCCCTTTAAAGTCCCCTAAGAGGATCACATTTCCATTTCTCTCTTATAGCACAGATTGAGGTTTTGTAGATAAAGAGGAATATTCTATCTGCTTTATTTGTCAATAGTCTCCTTCCTATTTAGCCAAGAATGTTGGCATGAAGTCTGGTGAGGGAGAGTTAAGCATCCTATAAATTAACAAGATTGCTTGTTGGATAGGGGTAGTGGAGCCTCACAATCTCTCAGAGTAAATTTGCGAGTGTATGCTGGAGCCGAGGGGAGTGAGGAAAGGAAATATCTCAATTGGGCTTCCTTCCAGAAATTAAGGTCAGCTAGTAGAGGGTGTACAGATAGGTGATTCATGGTTGACCATCAGCTCCCCACCAGAAATGGCATTCTCCATTGTGATTCTTGTTTGAGAGATTCCAGAAGGTTGGTTCCTCCGTGATGGGATAAAAGTAAGGGTTGCGTGAAATCGGGAAAAAAGAGGAAGCGGTTGGAGAGATGGATCCATTTTGGAACACTCTTCAGCAGCTAGGCCAGGTGGTCCATATGGTTGGGTGGGCTTTGATTGGGTGCATTATGGTTGTCATGCACCATAGAAGTGCAGACAAGTGAATTAACAATAATGCTTGTTCAATAGCCACCCATTGTTAATGGAGTCTATGTTTTGTCCAGTCAGTTTGGTAAGTTGCAACATCTGGGAATGTAATTGGCTAGAGGTCAGTGGAGATCTGAGTAATCTCCCGTTTCACTTCAAACTTATGGAAAAGAACCATCATGTCTGTTTTAGTGGAGAGAGCCCATATTAGAGTCTGTAGGTCTTCTGCTTCTCCACCCAGTTACCATTCTGATGCAACAGGGCTGGGCGGGGAGATCATGTAGTCCCAACAGGGATGTCAGATAGGAAAGATGCTGAGGATGAAGCTGATTGATCCTGAGGGGAAAGCTGAGTCCTGTAGCCTTATACGTGTGTCTTCCATAACTGGCCTAGAGCCCCATATTTTAGAATGGGTGGTGCTGGCAAAGCACTTGATTTTACACCTAGTGGAGGGCTTATGGGTGTCTTTGACCTTCTTCGTTCCCATGGCTCGCATATCTGTAGCTGATAGAAAGTGTAAGAATCAGCACGTGAGGGTCAGGAGATAAACTGAAGAGATCTTCACTTTGTCATGTCCAAACCACGCCCCACACCAGGGCACACCAGGGTAGTGACTGAACACTGCCACAGGACATTTTTTCCTTGTTTCCTACTTATTACTGACACCAGGGTGTTTTTTACTCTCTTTAAACACTGACCCCAGGATATTTTTTTTCTTCTACTGACAGCCAACGTGGAGCAGTATTTTTTTCCTCCTTCTCACTGACAAGCTTTTTTCTCTCCTCCTTACTGCTAATATGGGGCTTTGTTTCTCCCACTGAACAATGACAATGGATCATTATTTCCTACTACTGACCATTACCTTCTTGTCTTATCTGAACTTTGACTGCTTGTTCTACATCAAGAACACATTGTTTTCAATTAACACATTTTGCTATTGGACTCTATTGTTTCTTTTTACTTCCCATGTAAATGCTTTGCTAGCATACCTGTTTTTTTTTTTTTTACCTTGTTTTGTAGACCCATCTTTGCAATGGCAGAGGTTAATAATCTTTAGTAAATTGGTTTCAGCAGTGCCTAATGAAAGAAAAATGTCATCAGGAAGATTGTGAAAGAATGTACTGATTGATTCAAAGTTGACCATTGTCTCCCCACCAGAAAATTTTGTGCCCTGTAACGATTCTGGATTAAGAGATTCCAGAAGGTTGGGTCTTCCATGAGTGGACGAAAGTAAGGGTAGCATA
The DNA here is from genome assembly GCF_042186555.1 of Aquarana catesbeiana. Taxonomy (NCBI): domain Eukaryota; kingdom Metazoa; phylum Chordata; class Amphibia; order Anura; family Ranidae; genus Aquarana; species Aquarana catesbeiana. Next base: position 323,214,667 of record NC_133328.1, on the reverse strand, counting down.
AAATTGTCAAAAAAGTAGAGGTGGTTTGGGAGATGGATCCATTTTGGAACACTTTTTGGCAGATAGACCAGGTGACCCCATACCGTGGGGCTTTGATTGGGTGTATTATGGTTGTTGTGCACCATATTATTTCAGACAAGTGAATCGTTGACAGGGCTTGTTACCGATAGACTTGGCATTGGCTCCTATGGCCCAGGCATGGTCCAGTTACTGTCAGCGCTCCTTTCTCTCCCCAGCAGCAGCCGCTCACTGACACAGAGTAGCCAGAGGTGTTGGATCATGTGACCGGAGCAGACTAGATTAATATCGTTACGTACACAGATCTTTTCACACATCGGTTATAGGTATTAGGTAGGAGGAAAGGGGAGGGAATCTTTTAAGCATAGTTAGGGCTAGACCGTTTTTCCATTTAAAAGCATTTTTTAAGAGACTGTAATTAGTGCCACTGACTGAAACCCCTATATTATATAGGGGTCTCAATCATGTTATTTGAGTCTCTACTAGCAATCTTCTTAAAAAGGACAGTCCACCTTGAATTAAAATTTGAGTTTGCAGTACCGGAAACAATTAAATGTGTTTGAGTTTCCAAGCCAGCAAACCTTTCACAGTCTAAATAAGCAGATATACTACCCCTGTTGTTTTTTATTTAATGATATTATGAAGAGTGTAACAAAAGAACACCAATGGACATAATGGGGTGAATACCCATAGGTGAGCAGGTTCACCAAACCCATAGGTGAGCAGGTTCACCAAAATCTCAAGACAGATATATCTTACAGCTGGAATCCTTAAAGGAAGGAATAGATCCCAAAATTAATAATTCTATTTTATAGGGGGTTAACCCTTTAAGCTAGTGTTTTGTGTAAAATATTCTGAAGAGGATATGAGTGGAAAATACAGCAAAAATCTTTAAGCAACTATTCTAATGGGGTGGATTATTGCTGGTTTCCTTGGTAATGTATAGTTTTTTAGGTCATCTGAAGTGCTTTTTCTTTTAAACACCACCGTCAAAGTGGCAATTTCAGTCAAAGGATTATTTCTCCCTAAGTGCTGTATTCTAGATGTAGACTTGCAATATACATTCTGTTCTTCAGTCTGAAATTCAAGCTAAATAATAAATTTGTCCCTGCAGAGTCTGCACAGTGTCATAAAAAACAACTTTCTTTTTCTCAATTTCTTCCACATTAAGCACAATCAACAAAGGGCAAGACAAATATAGCTAAAAGTATACATACTGTTGTTTACATTCAAAACATTTTGTGAATTTACAATGATTTTAGGCTGAAGTCTTGCTGATCGCATCATTAAAATAAATAAGTAAATAAATAATAAAACATTTCTAATTTAAAAAAAAAATTCATAAGGAAATCAGTTAAGCAAGAGTGATATTATCTAAAATATTTTACCTTTTAGAAGTGCAGACTTCTTGATTTGAATACGCTAAAAAATAAGCCATTTTAAAAATAATGAAGCTGTTCTCTTTTTTTCATACAGGACTTGTGCAGCATACATTATTGGATTGTAAATTAATACAGGTGATTTTGACGTATAGCCTTTGTCAGCAAATAACTAATCCATTGTATCTATGTTGCTTATTTTGTTTTTCAGTTAATGCACAAGTCCTTAAAAAAAGATCTATCATTAATTGTACTACTTTTCTCCCTGCATCTAGCTTTGTGACTGATAAATCTGCCACATTTTAAAAATATTCTACTATGTCCTTTAAAAGTTACATTTATTGGAGAGCAGTTTACTTGCCACGCATATCAGCACTACTTGCATATCTAAATCATCATGTCAGTATTGTATAAGTGTTGTGCTAAAGGCTTTGGGTAACAACACAATTGTTTGACAACTTAACACCATAAACACCGTGGACAGACTAGAGTCTATCATTGATAACGATAATGATAATAATGATGAGAATGAATAATAATAATTAGGTAATAATAATTTTTAAACTGGGGGGGATAGATGATGAGTTAGTACCCCCACCCACTCGCATAGCACTTATTCGCCTATTATACATGGCAAGGAAACTAATTGCTCAGTGGTGGATTACTCCGCGAGTTCCCACCAGGAGGCAATGGATAGACAGTGTTAACAGGCTCCTAATCAGAGAAAAGATTGCCTACCAACATAGAAAGGTCCCACAAAAGTTTTTTGCAATATTGCAGGAGTGGTTAGACGTCCCTGGTCTAGCCCCACACCAATTAATTAAAGACAGATTACTCTTGGGTTGATGTAGACCTGACTATCGCATGGAAACTGAGCACATACAAAGGAGAGGGGTATACAGGAAGATACATTTTCTGTTGGGTATAAGGCAGAGTATGTTATATTGTAATGTATGGCATTGTTTTGTTTTGCTTCTGTTTTTCTCTTTTCTCTTCTTTTCTCTTTTTCTTTCTCTTTTATCTTTTTCTCCTCTACTAGTGAATATTATACTGGGTTAAATATAACGAACCTACACAGGGTTAATAGAGTCATAATGTAGTGGAGTTGCTCCCAATGATCTTGTCAGACGATTGTTATGTTCTCTTTTCATAACTCAAGGCTATTGTAGATCACTGGAGTTCTCACTGTATGCAGTAACACTATCATAGTTGGAACTTGATTATATTAAACTACACCTAGGTACATACTCTTTGCGAGTTATATTACACACTGGGTATATGGTTAAAAGATAACAGTATACTAGTTTATACTCTTGATAGAATGTGAATAGAGTCTCCTTATAGCAACCTTGGGAAGCTGATAACTGTCTCCATAAAGTGATGTGGGAGAATTCCAGGATGTGTATACATTGTGCATTCTAACCTGTATGTTATATATTTTTGTTTCATATGCATAATAAAAACCTTTCTGATTAAAAATAAATAAATAAATAATTTTTAAAATAGATATTTTTATAATGATTATATTATTTCTTTTGTGGCTGCACGGCAGAAACATCAGTATCTTGGAATTAATAAAAAGGTAGCTACTGATGTTCAAGATTTAAAAAATAAAGAATTCTTTAATAAATATTTGTAGTGTGGGGAAGCACCACGTCAAGGCTTTGTGGACATCAGCCTAAGTGTCACAAGAAGCAATGAACAAAATCAGCATCTTGGAAGGGGAAGCATGGATGATGATAATTATGATAATAAAAATAAATATGTTGTTTATATAAAAAGGAATGGGTTAGGATTTCCAGGCTTATATAGAGTGACGTACATGTATAACCTGTGTATGCCTGGATCCTTCAATCAGAATAAGAAAAGGTGATATAATTATCCTTGACTCCAAAAATGTCTGACGACCTGAGTTACAGGCACCCACCAGTAGACAACCTAAGATTAGAATGATTCCTGATTGTTTTGGGCTAATACAGTGACAATGAAGAATTATATCTCTCTTTCAATAGTTTAAGGCCCCTTTCACACGGGACGGATCCGTGTTGATCCGCCCTTGTTTATCCGCTGCTCAGCGGGGATCGCTCCGCTTTCCCCAGCTGAGCAGGCAGATGACAGGGCGGGACCCGCACACTGTGCAGGGACCGCCCTGTCAGATCTCCGCTCTCCCCTATGGGGGATCGGAGGAACACGGACCGTCTGTCCGTGTTCCTCCGATCCGCTCTGCAGACGGATAGAAAAATAGGATTTTCTTCCGTCCGCAGAATCGGATGAGAGCGGAGGCGGACGACATCGGGTGTTAGCGGATGTACATCCGCTGACACCCGCTATCCCATAGGGATGCATGTATGTCCGTATTTCATCCAAAAACGGATGGATGAAATACGGACATACTGTCCACATGTGTGAAAGGGGCCTAATAAGATTTTTAGGACCATGGATACAAATAAAAATGGTCAACAGTACTTTACAGATTAAATAGGTATTGACAGCGCACATGAGAAAAAAAAAACAAACAATGTTCCAGAGAGAGAAATTGACCAAAGTTAAGGAGAATTACACAAATAACCATGTGTTTGGCTTAACTTGTAGACTAATTTCAGGGGAGACGAACCGTCACCCCAGACCCAGATGTAATGTCCAGACATTCCAACTGTGGATGGCAGCTCTGGGAATACCTGCACTGATTCAGATTCTAACACCTCACATGCTAATACCACAACCTCCGATTACAGTCTTTTTTAGGGCCATCCTCTACTTGTTCACAACAGGCTTCAGGGCACCCCAGCCCCCCCACCCTCCACTAGCACAGTTCACAGAGGCGCTGGACCAAGAGGGGTCACCATATTAAGAGAAATAGGTCAGCCCAAAGACTAAAAGAAACTGTGGTTTTCAACCTTAGCCAGCATCAGCTTACTCCTACTGAACATAATCTATTGGATAAAATACTTTCGTTTGTCCCCACTAACCAATTGAAGAAATTTAATTTCCAAATTGACTTATATAAGCTTGAATGGAAACTGGCATCCCGGGAGATATTAAAAAATTCTCCACCAATGATATCTCCTACTACATTTTGGCCACATAGCACCACTGAGGCCTTCGAAGTACCCCCTGGCCTGAGGACATTCTGCCGTGCAGTGGATCATGAAATAAAACATTAGATGGCAACTAAGAAGAGGGTTTCCAGAAACAATCTCACCTGGGCTGAGAGGGAAGCTATAAAGTCCCTGTTATCTGACTCCTCCATTGTGATTCGCCCTGCCGACAAGAGGTGGGCAATTGTGATACAGGATGTCTCTGACCAACACAATGAAATCCTGCTTCAACTTAAGGATAACATGACTTACACTTAACTACCAAATGACCCACTGTTCACTTTAAGTGTATTATCAATGCTAAACTCAATGAGGGTTATGTCCAGGGATGGATTAACAGAGAAGAGTTTTGATATATACAACCTCCCTGTTGCTATATAGACAACCTTTTGCTCCTTTTGGTCTGGAAGTGGTAATGATACGATGCTGATGATTGATGAGCTCAATGATATGGAACAATTTTCTGAAAGTGACTACTCAAGAAAACTCCTCCACCAACAGGCACAATGAGTAGTGAATGCTGGGGAGTCGCTATTATGTCCCTGGAACAATATCTCACAAAACCAAATATTTTTTCCTACTTGTCATTTAGGAGAGAGCCATAAAAAGATGAATGTGGTCTATTCCTGTTGGCCAATCTTTCTAGCAATCAAAACTTAACATTAGCTAACACACCTCCCTCTATTAATGAGTTATCGGAAGGGAAAAATGAAAGATCTCCTGATGCACACAGAATTACTACCTATTACTTAAACATCCACCTGGCTCTTTCCTGGCAAAACCTGGCTGTTATTGCTATCCAGATTGTACCACTTCTAATTTTCTCTTGTCATTCTTATATATGATTTTTATTTTTATTTTGTTTTGTAAATATATACATTAAGGTGTTTCATTTTTCCAAAGATGCGATTTTCATATGACTTTGCTTACGCCCCGAGTCTCAGTGATGCAAAAGATATATATGCCAAATTTCAAGAAGATTGGATAATATTTAGGGGTTGTACATTGATCACTTTTATTAAAGTGTCATGGTCATGCAGTAATCTTACTCTGTCAGCTTATCTGCTCCTCATGTGTTCAGACTAAGAGGCCAGCCACTCACACCTGGCTGGTTTTATAGCCTCTCCTCTAAGCATGGCCCCACCCCAGGCCCTATCAGGGAACCCTATATTAACCTGTGCCTGCAAGCCAGCAGTGCTGATCAACCATTGTGTATCCATTGTGTATTTGGCTTCCTGTTCCTGCTTGTCGTGTGCGCTATGTTTATTTCTGTTACCGACCTTGGCTTGTTCTCAACTATTCCTGTCTGCTCTTGACCCTGACCCTTGGCTTGTCCCCGACTATCCCTGTTTGCCTGTGATCCTGAACCATTGGCGTGTACTCTTTTGTCCTTGTCTGCTTGTGGCCCCGACCTTGGCTTATTCCCTTACTATCCTTATCCTCCTGTTGCCTACTGTGGGCATGAGCTGGGGGACCCTGGGGGTCGCGACCTGGAGCCAGTTGCAGGCCAGTCCATCCTCACCACTAGAGGCTCTGGTGAACACCTGCTGGCTCTTAGACTCCGTGCCCTAGGGAATCTTATGCTCTAACACCAGTGGGATCCGTCTTGGTGTTCCAGCGGCCCTGTCTTCCTTACCACCTTGACTCCCATCCGCAGCAGTCAGCCGTAGGGTCCACTACCTTGCGGTGCACTCCTGATCCCAACAGTGTGCATCTGTCACCTAGCCTCAAGGTGACCTGACACAAAGCAGTCTGTGGGCTTCACTTGATAAGAAGTCATATACAACAATGCTGGATGAAGAAAGTCCTGTCCAAGGCTTTCTAGAAGAACAATGAGTGAAAATGGTTAACTACATCCAAAATGTCCTAAAAGACGGAAGTCATCCAAGGGAAGACTACAAAGAGTTATTACAACTCTCACTCCTGTACCTAGTAGGTTGGTCTAAAAACAAATTCAGTTTCAGGATCCCAGGGGCACTGCATCAAGCAAGGTGGATGGCAAAGGCAATATATGCACTTAAAATTGTCCTCTTCACTAAACAGTTGAATATTCCTCAATGACAACTGGAAGGAATGAAACGGGTTGCACATTTTGTCAGCCTCATATATGTTCGCTTTTGGCATGAGGAAATTGTAAGTCAATGGGCTCCAAAGAATGATTTGGACATGCTACAGCTTTTCAGCACTTACCCAGATGCAGATGTCAAAAAATGTGCTCTCACAGTTGCTAAGAGACACCTTTGGTATCTGTCAGAAACAAACATAGGATTGGCTTTTTTGGATGAACGTATTACTCAGGCTGTTAAGGAAAATATGACTTAGAAACCAAACCTGCAAAGAAAAAGTAAGTGAAATGATTAGAGGGTAAAAACATGGTTTTTGAAGGAAAAGACCTGAGCCATTTCATTACTAATAAAACAAAGATGTTCTTTTAATTGTTTGGGATCCACGACGTGACAGAGTACTGCAGTGATTCTCTAAGAAGCCTTGTGAACGCTCTTAAGGTTGTCAATGATACCGCAGAAAGAGGAATTGCTCTGATAAAAAAGTATAACGAATCGGTCAGGGATGAACAACAAAAACAATTCTTGTTGAGGGTAGTCGAGCATCACAAAAAAGTTGTCACCAAGCGAACAAAACAAGGGATTGCATCGTTCAAAGTTGATCAATATAACACATGTTTTGCCTATCATATTACCTATTAATCTCAGTGTATAGTTGTAATAGTATTTTAAGTTTGTGATTTCTAGTTTTCCCAATAAAAGTAATTAACATTGAAAAATCATATTTTTTGCCTACTTTTATGAAACAGATCAAAGTGTGCAACCTCTAAATATTATCCAATCTTCTTGAAATTTAGCATATATATCTTTTACATCACTCAAACTCTGGGCATAAGCAAAGTCTGCAAAAATTTTACAGTTTATTTTTATTAATGCACTTTCCTAATTTCTTAATTTGTACATCTACCATTTTTACCATTTGTAATATTATTAAATTACTTTTTGTCCCTAGCATGTCAAGTGTTTTGTGACACATTTAATTCATCCTGTTTGTAGGCTTTTTTGAATTCATTGCCAAGCTGGGGTCTTTTCTCAACATCAGTAGTAGAGGACTTGTTTATTAATGAGTACAGATTGGTCTCCAGTTTTCATCTGTGCTCTAGTGTCTACTTATGATGAACACCATTTTCCTGTGTCTTTTTTCTAAATCAGTAGTAGAGGACTTGTGTACAGATGGGCACAGATTGGTCTCCAGTCTTCGTCTGTGCTCTAGTGTTTACTTATGGTGGACGCCATTTTCCTGTGTCTTTTTTCTAAATCAGTAGTAGAGGACTTGTGTACTGATGGGCACAAATTAATCTCCAGTCTTCATCTGTGCTTTAATGTCTACTTATGATGGACGCCATTTCTTGTAGATTGTTTCCCAAGGAATGCCTGACCATGTGACTGGAGCAGCCTATAAATGTGTTTCTTCTCTGGCATTGTACAGTTATCCTCCTGTTCCCCCGATGATGCACCGTGTTGTCAAACTAGTTGGATGGGGCCACGAACGTGTGACGTCTTTCATGCCCGTTGATGTCGGCTGTCAATGAGGCTCCATGTGTTTTGAATGCTTTTTATTGTCCTGAATCATGTAAGTACCTTGCGGTGTTTTTAAGAATAAATGTGCACTATCAGTATTCACGCTATGTGTGGCCTATGTACCTTTTCCTCTATGGCGGCTGTCTGAGTTGGATCCAGAATTGTGGCCTTGGTATTGGAGAATATCAAATGTTGAAACCCAGTGGATCATACTGATGCCATTTAGAGACAACCGGAGGGGGTCGAATTTTTTTCATGTGTGTTTGATCTCTGTAATTGGGGATCACAACTATCTGGTAAGAGGCTTGAATACAATGGAGGGCACTTGGATAAGGTGGAATTCCTTAACAATTCACGTGGTTTGCCACCTGGTGGGATATATTATTATCTTGAGAAGAACTGGATGCACCTTCATTCCACTATATGCTTTCATTGCTATTGGCACATGGTCCTATTTCCATATTGAACTATATGGACTATTTAATTCACTGTTTTATACGGTACATTTTCAGTATTTCATTTCTTGCATAGTAACCTGTAGCGCACTATTATTTATGTAAATATATGTTTTCACATGACTTTTGGTATTCGGGTAATATATAGGTGGAACTCTTTTTTGACTCATTATACTTCAGCGCAGAAACACACTTTTGTTTAACTGGTTCCCGGCCGGCCCCTTTAAGAGCTGATCTTAAGCTATTGAACAGTACTGACTGGCATATTCAAGGCTTTGGATATCTTTTTATATCCTTTTACATCTTTGTAAAGTTTCATTACCTTGTTACGCAGGTCTTTTGACTGTTCTTTTCTACCTCCTCATGGCTCAGTGTCTAGCCTGCTTAATGCATCCATGTGAGAGCTAACAAACTCATTAACTATTTGTACACAGACACTAATTGTGATTTAAAAATCCACAAATGTGGGAAATTAACCTTTAATTGCCATTTTAACTTTTGTGTGCCACCTTCTGTGTCTGTACCAAAGCCAAACATTCCAGGGTATGTAAACTTTTTTTATCAGGGCCACTTGGGTGACTTCTGTTACCATTATGATTTAAAAATGATCCAAAAAACTATGTGATAATAAATGGCTTCATGTGATTGCTATCCTTAGATGAAAGACAGTTTTTTGGCATGATCATTCATATTTTCAATATTAATGCCAATATTTCACAATTTCTGTCAGGGTATGCAAACTTTTGAGCACAACTATATATATATATATATATATATATATATATATATATATATATATATATATATATATATATACTCACTTTAAAAATTGCTTGATAACACAAATTGCTAATCAGCCAATCACATGGCAGCAACTCAATGCATTTAGGTATCTAGACGTGGTGAAGACAACTTGCTGACATTCAAACCGAGCATCAGAATGGGGAAGAAAGGGGATTTAAGTGACTTTTAATGCGGCATGGTTGTTGGTGCCAGATGAGCTGGTCTGAGTATTTCAAAAAATATCCAGTGAGCCGCAGTTGTGTGAATGAAAATGCCTTGTTGATGTCAGAGGTCAAAGGAGAATGGTTAGACTGGTTCGAGATGATAGAAAGGCAACATTAACTCAAATAACCACTCATTACAGTCAAGGTATATGAAATACCAACAACACATCGAACCTTGAAGCAGATGGGCTACAGCAGCAGAAGACCACACCAGGTGCCACTCCTGTCAGCTAAGAACAGGAAACTAAGGCTACAATTCACACAGGCTCCCCAAAATTGGACGATAGAAGATTGGAAAAATGTTGCCTGTGGCGGTAGGATCAGAATTTGACATAAACAACATGAAAGCATGGATCCATCCTGCCTTGTATCAATGGTTCAGGCTGACGGTGGTGGTGTAATGGTGTCTGGGATAAATTCTTGGCACACTTTGGGTCCCTTAGTACCAGTTGAGCATTGTTTAAACACCATGGCCTACCTGAGCATTGTTGCTGACCATGTCCATCCCTTTATGACTACATTGTACCCATCTTCTGATGGCTACTTCCAGCAAAATAATGCACCATGTCATAAAGCTCAAATCATCTTAAACTGTATTCTTGAATGTGACAATGAGTTAATTATACTCTGCAGTCACCAGATCTCAATCCAGTACCTTTTGGATGTGGTGGAAAGGGAGATTTGCATCATGGATGTGCAGCTGACAAATCTGCAGCAACTGCGTGATGCTATCATGTCAATTTGGACTAAAATCTCTGAGGAATGTTACCAACAACTTGTCTTTGCCACAAAGAATCAAGGTAGTTCGGAAGGCAAAAGGGGGGTCCAACCTGGTAAAGTTGCCAGTGAGTGTATATATATACTATACACACAGATATATATATATATACATTGTTTTTATTACTGTAACACATCATTTATTAATTTGTATCAGCTAAACTATGCTGATATAAAGTTGGTTGGTTTCTATACATTTAAAACTAGCCACAGTTCCTGATAATGAAAATTCTAATTGTGACTCTTTGATGCTTAGCTTAAATGCTAGACGTGAATGGGAATTACAAGTGATTCCACCCATAGGTATGACTAACTAGGGACATCTAACAACTATGCTGAGTAGTCAGGTGAATGTTTATAGTTCAAGTACAGAATGGAATATTTCATTCTGTTAAGTAGCAGCAGCAACCATGAAATTTTCTCTTGCCAATATATCAAGTGATGAATGTACTTTGGAGATAAGAGTTTTGTTCATGATTGTATTTTCTTTTTTAAGAGTGCTTATTTGTAGCTAGAATATAAATGTCTTCTAACAAATAAAATATGCTAAAAAGCAAGTGAAAAAATAGAAAATTTTACCATCCAGTCTTCTGATTATAAGGTTTTAAGGGTATTTAAAATCATATTTTTTAGTTACAATAGGTGGTATATTTCTTATAAACAAATAAACAGTATTTTCTTAAATCAGTTTTTACTTGCCATTGCTACTGTCTCTTAGTCCAGTCATACAAGGCACAATTTTCACCATTTATTTGTGAAAAAAATGATCACACGGCCTTAAAAAATGCAGTAAAATACTGCTCATCATTTTTCAAAACATTTTTTTGTCATTCTCCTAAACGCTCCTAAAATACTGCATGCAATATTTGGTCCTGTTTTGCGGTATGTTCCACGTGAAACAGTGTGGTAATTTGCTGAAGGTGTGTAGTAACTGGGCTCACAGTCTCCACTCAAATTCATCTCAAAGGTGTTCTATCGGGTTGAGGTCAGGATTCTGTGCAGGCCAGTCAAGTTCCTCCACCACAAACTCGCTCATTCATGTCTTTATAGACCTTGCTTTGTACATTGGTCCAAATCATTTGGTGGAGGGGGGATTATGCTGCGGGGTTGTTTTTCAGGGGCTGGGTTGGCCCCTTAGTTTCAGTGAAGGGAACTCTGAAGGTGTCAGCATACCAAGACATTTTGGACAATTTCATGCTCCCAACTTTGTGGGAACAGTTTGGGGATGGCCCCTTCCTGTTCCAACATGAGTGCTCACCAGTGCACAAAGCAAGGTGCGCATGGATGAGCGAGTTTGGGGTGGAGGAACTTGACTGGGCTGCACAGAGTCCTGACCTCATTATGATAGAACACCTTTGGGATGAGGTACAGCAGAGACTGCGAGCCAGGCCTTCTCGTCCAACAGGCCTTTCTCCCTGTCATACCGCGGTTCCTGCTTGGCTGCACAGACTTGCTATACATCATCTCCACCTAGAATGTTATAGTACAGATGACCTCATTTATCATGTTCACCATGTGAGTGTTCCATTGTCATTCTGACACCTTTTAATCTCATTAAATACTACACTTAGAGGCACTTTTCTGTTTGTTCTTATATTTCTTGTCCAAAATCAGTGTCTGACCTCACAAATGCGCTTATGGAAAAATGGTCAAACATTCCAATAGACACAATCCCATGTACTATGTGCCTAGTTTGCTGCAAATATGACCTCCTGCTCTCTAGTTCCCTTGTCATCTTCTCCCAGTGCTCACCTCCTGGACCACTTCTATGCCTCTCCCATCCTTTGGATTTCCCTACCCCAATCTGTCTGACTATCTCCTACTCTATCCACTTTTAGGTAAAAACTTTTTTTTTCAGAGAAGCCTATCCTGCCTCCACTAACAACTGTACTTTCATTTTCTCCATCAGCTCATCCCCCAGAGTTATTACCTTTTGTATTACTTGACCCTCCCTTTTAGATCATAAGCTATAATGAGCAGGGCCCTCTGATTCCTGATTCTGGAGATATTTCCCCAAACCCTGGGCCTCCCTAATTTAACTGCGCCCAACACACCCATCACCCTACACCCTATGGCAGTAGTCGCAATCTACCCAATTTAGTCTCCATTCCTCTTCTTCCCAAGACCAGCCTCTCTCTCTCCTGCGCCCTCTGGAACGCCCGCTCTGTCTGTAACAAACTCACTGCTGTTCATGACCTCTTTGTCACTAATTCCTTCAATCTACTTGCTCTCACCGAAACCTGGCTCCACGAATATGACACCCCTTCTCCTGCTTCCCTATCCCAGGGTGGCCTTTACTGGACTCACTCCCCTAGGCCTAATGGACGCAAGGGAGGTGGAGTGGGATTCCTCCTATCCCCCAATGCATCTTCCAGGTTATTCACTCTCTTCCCTTTTTTTCTCTCTCATCATTTGAAGCCCACTGTATACGTCTATTCTCCTACTTCCCTAAGAATTGCTGTGATCTACCAGCCCCCTGGACCATTATCAACTTTCCTTGATGAGTTTTCTGCCTGGCTACCCTACTTTCTCTCTTTAGAAGTTCCCACAATCCTTCTTGGTGATTTCAACATCCCTGCTACTTCTAAACTTCTTAGTCTAACCTCTTTATTTGACCTAAAACAATGGGTACAGGCTTCTACTCACTCTGATGGCAACACCCTTGACCTTGTATTCCCCTACCTATGCACTCCATGCAATGTCTCAAACAATCCTTTTCCTCTCTCTGACCATCACCTTATTAGTTTCTCCCTCCCCCTGTCTTCCACCACCTTTCCCTCCAATCGCCTAACCATCACCCATAGAAATGTTCGCAACTTCAACTCCTCTCTCCTCTATTCTGCTACTGACCACCTCTATGACAAAATCTCTCCCCTGTCCTGCCCCAACCAAGCCACGTCCATCTACAATAAATCCCTGTCCTCCACCATGGACAAGCTCGCTCCCCTCACTACACGCAGAATAAGGCCTCGACCCCTACAACCCTGGCAAACAGATGACACTAAAATTCTCAAAAAACGTAGTCGCGCTCTTGAGCGTGTGTGGCACAAGACTAAGTCTCTCAAAGACTTCAACCAATACAAATCTGCCCTCCAAAAATACTATTCTTTCCTCCACACTGCCAAGCAAACCTATTTTACAGCTCTTATTAACACCTTCTCATCTAGTCCCCGTAAACTCTTCTCTACCTTCAACTCTCTACTTTGTCCTCCACCGCCTCCACCCACTGACTCACTCACTGCCCAGGAGATCGCTAATCACTTCAAAAACAAGATTGATACAATCCGCGATGAAATCTCCTATCTACAGGTATCTCCCCCAGCTAAGACCCCATGTCAACAGGCACAACTGACACTCCCCCTATTCAAATCTGCTACTACAGACGAAGTTGCTAAACATCACTAGCCTAGTCTCAAAATACCAACCTAATCGCCCTCTTCGTTCCTCCCAGGACCTCCTGCTCTCTAGCTACCTCATCACCTCCTACCATATCCACCTCCAGGACTTCTCCCGAGCCTCGCCCATCCTCTGGAATTCCCTACCCTAATCTGTCAGACTGTCTCCAAATGTATCCACTTTTAGGCGATCCCTGAAAACTTTCCTCTTCAGAGAAGCCTATCCTGCCTCCATCTAACAACTGCACTATTTTCTCCATTAGCTCATCCCCCACAGCTATTACCCTTTTGTATAACTTGACCCTCTCTCCTAGATTGTAAGCTCTAACGAGCAGGGCCCTCTGATTCCTCCTGTATTGAATTGTATTATACTTGTACTGTCCTCCCTAATCTTGTAAAGCGCTGCGTAAACTGTTGGCGCTATATAAATCCTGTATAATAATAATAATAATAATAATAATTCCTGTGTTTTGGATTGTAACTGTACTGTTTGTCCTAACGTTGTAAAGTGCTACTCAACCTGCTCAAAAAAACCTGTAAAATAACAATAATATTATGTGCCTAGTGTTGTTTGAAGGAATTTCTGCTTGAAATATTGTTTTTTTTTTTCCTTTGTGGTAACCACTATTATTCACCACGGAACACACCAAGGGGAAAAACAGCTCCGGATGGAGATGTCCAACCAAACATACTTCACATTTGTCCAAGTAACTATGCCTAACTTTATGATGCTCTTGTAGTTGAAGGATGTATTATCCACAAAAAATGCAGGAAGGATGGACTTGGTGAAACCAGTGAAGTTTATGGTAAACAATAGTTGGTAATTTTACATGTCACATGTAAAGTGAAGTAATCAGAAACTTAAAAGCATATTTGTGTTATTTATAGTGCTCCAAAAACAACAAAACAATGTTGTCAAGGAAGCAAGCCATCATGGAATCCACAGGTCACCCAGCGAGTCTAGTTCACCTGGAAAAAAAGCAAGGTTAGTCCAAACCTCTTAGAATGCTAAAGTCAAACATGTAAACCATGTTTTTAATGTCCTGTAAATCTCTCAGCAGATCTGTCGTTCGCAAGTTACCACCATTGTGGCGCGTGACGAAGAAGAGGAGTTGCAAAGGCCCACTTCTCAAGAGAAAAGAAAATGACATTTAACTCTGACCCAAGCCAACAACATAGATAGCAGTACAGAAGTTTATGATGAGGCTGCAGGCCAAATTTACATGCCCTGTGTGGAGGAACCCTCAACTGACAGCAATGACACTTGCACTAAGATCGCTATCTCAAGAGCCAAAAAAAACAGATATCATGTAAGTTCCAATGACAGCGGTGTCAATAAAATAGCCAGTATACCCCTTACAAGAGGAAATGTTCAGATGGTCGACAGCTAAATCTGAAGTTCACATATGCAGAGAATGTGGTGTTGGTCGACCATTTGGCTCCTGTATTTAACAAGTTAACGGGGGTCTCCACATGCTTAAAAGTGATCAATTTTGGAAGAAAAAACAATGGAAAATCATTACCAGAACAGTAAATGCAGTGGGAGTAGCACCCCGAAGTAAAGATAATGTAAAAAAGAGACACCAAGACATCAAGGGCAACATAAAGAGAAAAATGGTGGTTATCAGGAAGAAAAGGTTAGTCTGATTGTGTTTACTGACATTAGAAAGCATGACAACAAATGTCTGGAATTTGTCTCAAGTAAATGACATTTCAGCTTTTCTACTGCACATTTTAGATGTCTAACTTGTTTGCTTCATTGCTTATCTCTTTTCTTCTAGGCAAAAAACTGGTGGCGAATTAAAAGCTTCTGTTGAGATGTTGGACTATGAAAACATGCTGGTGCCTTACATCCATGAAGAGACAGTTACAGGGCTGGCCAAAGGTTTTGATATATTGCAAACAAGAGAGGTAAGTACATTACAAGCCGATCTCAATGCACTGTTTAATTGGGCAACTATGTGGCAGATGAGATTTAATGTTGATAAATAAAGTTATGCACTTGGGGGCTAAGAATATGCATGCATCATACATACTAGGGGGAGTTCAACTGGGGGAATCAATGGTGGAGAAGGATCCGGGTGTTTTGATAGATCATCAGCCTAATAATAGCATATAATGCCATGCGGTGGTTCCAAAGCAAGCAAAATCCTTTCTTTTATCAAGAGAAGTATGGACTCCAGAGAGAGAAATACCACTTCGCTCCTGTACAAATCATTAGTAGGACCTCATCTGGAATGTGCAGTTCAATTTTGAACTCCAGTTCACAAAAAGGATTTTGGGGAACTGGAGAAAGTGCAGATAAGAGCAACCAAATTGATAGGAGGCATGGAGGAGTTCAGCTATGAGGAAAGATTAGAGGAACTGAATTTATTTTCTCTTGAGGAGAGGAGATTAAGGGGGATATGATTAACATGTATAAATACATAAGTGGTCCATATGGTGAACTTGGTGTTGAGTTATTCACTTTAAGGTCTTCACAGAGGACAAGGGGGCACTCTTTATGTCTAGAGGAAATAAGATCCCCAAATATGGAAATGTTTATTCACAGTAAGAGCTGTGAAACATTGAAAAAGACTCCCTCAAGAGCTGGTTCTGGACAGCTCAGTAAATTGCTTTAAAAAGGCCTGGATTATTTCCTAGATTTACATAATATAACCAGATACTAACATTTTATAGGTAAAGTTGATCCTGGGAATATCTGATCGGGGGATCAGGAAGGAATTTTTTTCTCTGTTGAAGCAAATTGGATCATGCTTTGCCGGATAAACTGAGTATAGAATTGTGTATATGGAATTGTATGATTTATTTTCTTTCCCTTCTATTGGTTGAACTAGATGGACTAGATGGATTTGCCAATATTCTAGATGCATGTTCAATGTTGATGCTGGGTTCTCCCTTGCAGCCCTATTGTATCCTGCCAGGAGGAACCCCCCTCCTTCAGAATATAATGCTCTTTTAGCAAACTTTCCCTAGAGGTGACAATGGAGCATGTTTGGCCTGCACTGGATTTATCATGGACTTGGGTGAGTATTCAAGAAAGGGAGGACATGGGCCTTCATATATACCCTGTGAAGTGATTAGCCTTTGTTTAATCTCAGAACAGCCACAGAGATGAAAGAAATCCTCCTAAATAAGCTTCACTTATTTATTTGCAGTCTTCTGCTCTCTACACCCTTTCAAAAGTGCAGATTGTGTAAAAATATTGCTTCATCTGTCAGCAGCAGAGAGGAGTGGGGGGAAAGACTGCAGATACACTGTGTGAGAGCTGATTGGGGGAAAGTCTCACACCCCTCCACACAGCAGAATAACTGTGTTGTGAATAGACAAGCTCTGTTCTGAGCTCCCCCCTTCTGACACAAATTTATCTCATGTGTTGGGAAAACTTCTCAGAATTCACTCATGCTGATAACAGAGGAATGAAGCACCAGGGAGAAACAACACCCAGTACTTTGGAGAGAGATAAATAAACACTGTAGATACATGTACTCTGCTCAAATTCCATGACTCAGGTTTGCAATCACTTTAATTAGTCTCTGTTCTCTTGCACATTTCCTCCACAGAGGAAGCAAACATCCTACTATTTTCTGTGGAAGCAGATGTTCAAGATCTAGACTTCTCTGCATCTGACAAGAATTATGACATCAGCCAATCTCAAGAACAGCAGCATAATGTCATTGTTGAGGTAAGCAATCTTCTGCAACCATCTTCAAGTTCCCAAAGCAAAGAAATCAATTAAAGTCAAAGTTCAGCAGATGTTATCGCCAATTTGGCTTCACCCAATCCACCCATCGACATACGGCATTCGCGTACCATATGCTGCATGCGTAATTTGGACTGAGAGCAACTTGTTTATGAACAACAGCAGAGTGAGAGGTTCCACCAGACACAGCTAGAACATTGTGAAATGTTAGAGGGTTGTTCAAAGGCCATTGAAGATGATATTAAGGGCATATAGGCATGTATGCAGGCATTCTTTACAAGTACTACAGAGTATCGACAAAAGAAACTTGACTTACTCAGACAGTGGCTGAACAGGTCTTCTGGCATTAACCCTTTCACTGCCAGGTCCGTACACCATATGGACCTAAGAAGTGCCCGCAGGTGGCCAAGTTCATACACCGTACAGACCTAATTTCTCCTTCTCCTATAAGCTTATGGTCACTTCAATGCTGAACAATTCTGTAACTCTGATTAGCGGATTACAACCCTCCACTCTCTTATCCCCTTCAATCCCCTTCTTCCCCCCCAGCACTGATTACCCCTCCACCCGATCCAACCCCCCCGCAGATCCGCTCCCCACAGCTACCATCATTAGCCAGCATCCCTCCTCTTCCACTCCCACTGGCTTCAGCTGCTGCATGAGGCTTGGGGGATACAGATATGTCCCCCTCCGCCAGTCAGATCACCCCCCCAACTGCTCCCGTACCCCCGATACATGGCCGCTCTCAAGAAGCATCTCTCCTTCACCTCCTGCCGCCTGTAGTTTCTCCCTGCAATAATCTCCGCAATCTGTCAGGCTGGGAGCACGGCGGGGGAGAGCTGTGGGTGGGGGTGAAGGTAGGGGCTTGGGGGGGATTAGTAAACATGTGTTTACTAAGCTCCCCCTGCAGTATTATTATTATTATACAGGATTTATATAGCACCAACAGTTTGCACAGCGCTTTACAACATCGGGGAAGACAGTACAATTACAATACAATTCAATACATGAGGAATCAGAGGGCCTTGCTCATTAGAGCTTACAATCTAAAAGGGAGGGTCAAGTGGAACAAAGCGGAGTAGCTGTGGGGGATGATCAGATGGACAAAATGAAAATACAGTTTTTAGGTGTGGGTAGCAGTACAGTGGATATAGGCAGTGATCGCTCTTATATCCACTGACAGCTGATACATAGTAACCGCGAGTGTTACAATGTATCAGACTGTCATTTTATAAATGAATGGAATCTCTATACATATTCCTCATTCAAGTAAAGTGCTGCAGAGAAAAGGGACTATCTTCAGTTCCTTTTTCTATCTAAAAAAAAAGAGACATGGGGGCCTGTTTAGACCTCTGATATCTCACCAAAGACCCCCCTCAAAAAAAATAAAAAAATTACTGTAAAAATAAAATGCAAAAAGTAAATAAACAAAAAAACAAACAAACATAATAAGACCCTCCAGGTCTGCCCACACTCCATGGTGACGTCCCCCCCACACTCACCCCTCCACAGCTTCCTCAGCTTCTCTTTCCAGCCATCCCAATCCAGCCTGATTGGCCAGGAGGCGAAGCCGGAAGACAATAGCGAATATTAATTTGCTTAAGTCACACGTTGGTGGGTTTGGGGTGCAACGCTCTGTGCCCCGAGCCCAACCTTTTTCAAGCCAATTAGAGTCTCAGGCTCTAATCATGTGGCTTAAAAAAAACCTCATACAAACATATCAGTCTGGCGGAGGGTGGCGCCCCAACGCCCCTAATGGACCGGCCGCCCCTGGTTGGGGATGAGCTTCGAGTTCAAGTCAAACATCACATGTTCGACCGTTTGTCAAATTTCGAATGGTATGGGCTGTTCGTGCTAAATTCGAGTGGCGCGTCACGGCCCATAATTCACTGTGGCATCGCAGTGCATTGCTGGCTGATGATTGGCCAAGCATGCACTATGACCTGCATACTTGGTCAATCACAGCGTTGTCTGTACAGAGACCTGTAATTGGCCAAATCCAGGGTGGCTTTGGCCAATTATGGCTCAGGAGGTTTAGTACACTCCCCACACTATATAAGGCTGCCTACATGGCGGCCTTGTGTAGTGTGTTGCGGCTGCGACAGAGAGATAGACAGAGAAACAGTGTCATTTGATTTAAGTTAGAGTAGGCAGGCAAGTCAGTTAGCTGCACTTACAGTGTATTGTGTATATATATGCATCCTAGGTGTTGTGTATGTATATATATATATATATATATATATATATATATATATATATATTCACTGTATTCAGTTTAGCTAGATCCGTTCCTGTTGTTCTCTTCCTACTGACAGGCAGGCAGGTGTTTTTACAGTATTTACAGCTACCTGAAGAAAATTGCTGGTGTTCTTCTGATCCTATTAGTCCTATTAGCTACATGGCGGCCTTGTGTAGTGTGTTGCGGCTGCGACAGAGAGATAGACAGAGAAACAGTGTCATTTGATTTAAGTTAGAGTAGGCAGGCAAGTCAGTTAGCTGCACTTACAGTGTATTGTGTATATATATGCATCCTAGGTGTTGTGTATGTATATATATATATATATATATATATATATATATATATATATATTCACTGTATTCAGTTTAGCTAGATCCGTTCCTGTTGTTCTCTTCCTACTGACAGGCAGGCAGGTGTTTTTACAGTATTTACAGCTACCTGAAGAAAATTGCTGGTGTTCTTCTGATCCTATTAGTCCTATTAGCTACAGTATTTACAGTTAGTGTAGTGCGTCCTCTGCACAGTGTGCACCTAAAGCTACCTGAAGACAATTGCTGTTGTTCTGATCCTATTAATACCACAGGCAGGCTGCTGCAGTATTTACAGTTAGTGTACTGTGTCCTCTGCACAGTGTGCACCTAAAGCTACCTGAAGAAAATTAGTGGTGTTCTTTTGATCCTATTAGTACCACAGGCAGGCAGCTGCAGTATTTACAGTTAGTGTACTGCATCCTCTGCACAGTGTGCACCTAAAGCTACCTGAAGACAATTGCTGTTGTTCTGATCCTATTAATACCACAGGCAGTCAGCTGCAGTTTTTATAGTTAGTGTACTGTGTCCTCTGCGCAGTGTGCACCTAAAGCTACCTGAAGACATTTGCTGTTGTTCTGCTCCTATTAATACCACAGGCAGGCAGCTACAGAATTTACAGTTAGTGTACTGTGTCCTCTGCACAGTGTGCACCTAAAGCTACCTGAAGAAAATTGGTGGTGTTCTTCTGATCCTATAAGTACCGCAGGCAGCTGCAGTATTTACAGTTAGTGTAGTGCGTCCTCTGCACAGTGTGCACATAAAGCAACCTGAAGACAATTGCTGCTGTTCTGATCCTATTAATACCACAGGCAGGCTGCTGCAGTATTTACAGTTAATGTACTGTGTCCTCTGCACAGTTTGCACCTAAAGCTACCTGAAGAAAATTGGTGGTGTTCTTCTGATCCTATTAGTACCACAGGCAGCTGCAGTATTTACAGTTAGTGCAGTGCGTCCTCTGCACAGTGTGCACATAAAGCAACCTGAAGACAATTGCTGCTGTTCTGATCCTATTAATACCACAGGCAGGCTGCTGCAGTATTTACAGTTAATGTACTGTGTCCTCTGCACAGTTTGCACCTAAAGCTACCTGAACAAAATTGGTGGTGTTCTTCTGATCCTATTAGTACCACAGGCAGCTGCAGTATTTACAGTTAGTGTAGTGCGTCCTCTGCACAGTGTGCATCTAAAGCTACCTGAAGACAATTGCTGTTGTTCTGATCCTAATAATACCACAGGCAGGCAACTGCAGTATTTACAGTTAGTGTACTGTGTCCTCTGCACAGTGTGCACCTAAAGCTACCTGAAGACAATTGCTGTTGTTCTGATCCTATTAATACCACAGGCAGGCAGCTACAGTATTTACAGTTAGTGTACTGTGTCCTCTGCACAGTGTGCACCTAAAGCTACCTGAAGAAAATTGGTGGTGTTCTTCTGATCCTATTAGTACCACAGGTAGGCAGCTGCAGTATTTACAGTTAATGTACTGTGTCCTCTGCACAGTTTGCACCTAAAGCTACCTGAACAAAATTGGTGGTGTTCTTCTGATCCTATTAGTACCACAGGCAGCTGCAGTATTTACAGTTAGTGTAGTGCGTCCTCTGCACAGTGTGCATCTAAAGCTACCTGAAGACAATTGCTGTTGTTCTGATCCTATTAATACCACAGGCAGGCAGCTGCAGTATTTACAGTTAGTGTACTGCATCCTCTGCACAGTGTGCACATAAAGCAACCTGAAGACAATTGCTGTTGTTCTGATCCTATTAATACCACAGGCAGGCTGCTGCAGTATTTACAGTTAATGTAGTGTGTCCTCTGCACAGTTTGCACCTAAAGCTACCTGAAGAAAATTGGTGGTGTTCTTCTGATCCCATTAGTACCACAGGTAGGCAGCTGCAGTATTTACAGTTAGTGTACTGTGTCCTCTGCACAGTGTGCACCTAAAGCTACCTGAAGACAATTGCTGTTGTTCTGCTCATATTAATACCACAGGCAGGCAGCTACAGTATTTACAGTTAATGCACTGTGTCCTCTGCACAGTGTGCACCTAAAGTTACCTGAAGAAAACTGGTGGTGTTTTTCTGATCCTATTAGTACCACAGGCAGGCAGCTGCAGTATTTACAGTTAGTGTACAGTGTCCTCTGCACAGTGTGCACCTAAAGCTACCTGAAGACAATTGCTGTTGTTCTGCTCCTATTAATACCACAGGCAGGCAGCTGCAGTACTGCAGTATTTACAGTTAGTGTACTGTGTCCTCTGCACAGGGTGCATCTAAAGCTACCTGAAGACAATTGCTGTTGTTCTGATCCTATTAATACCACAGACAAGCAGCTACAGTATTTACAGTTAGTGTACTGTGTCCTCTGCACAGTGTGCACCTAAAGCTACCTGAAGAAAATTGGTGGTGTTCTTCTGATCCTATTAGTACCACAGGCAGGCAGCTGCAGTGTTTACAGTTAGTGTACTGCGTCCTCTGCACAGTGTGCACCTGAAGCTACCTGAAGATAATTGCTGTTGTTCTGCTTCTATTAATACCACAGGCAGGCTGCTACAGTATTTACAGTGTACTGTGTCCTCTGCACAGTGTGCACCTAAAGCTACCTATAGAAAATTGGTGGTGTTCTTCTGATCCTATTAGTACCGCAGGCAGCTGCAGTATTTACAGTTAGTGTAGTGCGTACTCTGCACAGTGTGCACCTAAATCTACCTGAAGACAATTGCTGTTGTTCTGATCCTATTAATACCACAGGCAGGCTTCTGCAGTATTTACAGTTAGTGTACTGTGTCCTCAGCACAGTGTGCACCTAAAGCTACCTGAAGAAAATTGGTGGTGTTCTTCTGATCCTATTAATACCACAGGTAGGCAGCTGCAGTATTTACAGTTAGTGTACTGTGTCCTTTGCACAGTGTGCACCTAAAGCTACCTGAAGACAATTGCTGTTGTTCTGATCCTATTAATACCACAGGCAGGCAGCTACAGTATTTACAGTTAGTGTACTGTGTCCTCTGCACAGTGTGCACCTAAAGCTACCTGAAGAAAATTGGTGGTGTTCTTCTGATCCTATTAATACCACAGGCAGGCAGCTACAGTATTTACAGTGTACTCTGTCCTCTGCACAGTGTGCACCTAAAGCTACCTGAAGACAATTGGTGGTTTTCTTCTGATCCTATTAGTACCACAGGCAGGCAGCTGCAGTGTTTACAGTTAGTGTACTGCGTCCTCTGCACAGTGTGCACCTGAAGCTACCTGAAGAGAATTGCTGTTGTTCTGCTTCTATTAATACCACAGGCAGGCGGCTACAGTATTTACAGTGTACTGTGTCCTCTGCACAGTGTGCACCTAAAGCTACCTATAGAAAATTGGTGGTGTTCTTCTGATCCTATTAGTACCGCAGGCAGCTGCAGTATTTACAGTTAGTGTAGTGCGTACTCTGCACAGTGTGCACCTAAATCTACCTGAAGACAATTGCTGTTGTTCTGATCCTATTAATACCACAGGCAGGCTTCTGCAGTATTTACAGTTAGTGTACTGTGTCCTCAGCACAGTGTGCACCTAAAGCTACCTGAAGAAAATTGGTGGTGTTCTTCTGATCCTATTAATACCACGGGTAGGCAGCTGCAGTATTTACAGTTAGTGTACTGTGTCCTTTGCACAGTGTGCACCTAAAGCTACCTGAAGACAATTGCTGTTGTTCTGATCCTATTAATACCACAGGCAGGCAGCTACAGTATTTACAGTTAGTGTACTGTGTCCTCTGCACAGTGTGCACCTAAAGCTACCTGAAGAAAATTGGTGGTGTTCTTCTGATCCTATTAATACCACAGGCAGGCAGCTACAGTATTTACAGTGTACTCTGTCCTCTGCACAGTGTGCACCTAAAGCTACCTGAAGACAATTGGTGGTTTTCTTCTGATCCTATTAGTACCACAGGCAGGCAGCTGCAGTGTTTACAGTTAGTGTACTGCGTCCTCTGCACAGTGTGCACCTGAAGCTACCTGAAGATAATTGCTGTTGTTCTGCTTCTATTAATACCACAGGCAGGCGGCTACAGTATTTACAGTGTACTGTGTCCTCTGCACAGTGTGCACCTAAAGCTACCTATAGAAAATTGGTGGTGTTCTTCTGATCCTATTAGTACCGCAGGCAGCTGCAGTATTTACAGTTAGTGTAGTGCGTACTCTGCACAGTGTGCACCTAAATCTACCTGAAGACAATTGCTGTTGTTCTGATCCTATTAATACCACAGGCAGGCTTCTGCAGTATTTACAGTTAGTGTACTGTGTCCTCAGCACAGTGTGCACCTAAAGCTACCTGAAGAAAATTGGTGGTGTTCTTCTGATCCTATTAATACCACAGGTAGGCAGCTGCAGTATTTACAGTTAGTGTACTGTGTCCTTTGCACAGTGTGCACCTAAAGCTACCTGAAGACAATTGCTGTTGTTCTGATCCTATTAATACCACAGGCAGGCAGCTACAGTATTTACAGTTAGTGTACTGTGTCCTCTGCACAGTGTGCACCTAAAGCTACCTGAAGAAAATTGGTGGTGTTCTTCTGATCCTATTAATACCACAGGCAGGCAGCTACAGTATTTACAGTGTACTCTGTCCTCTGCACAGTGTGCACCTAAAGCTACCTGAAGACAATTGGTGGTTTTCTTCTGATCCTATTAGTACCACAGGCAGGCAGCTGCAGTATTTACAGTTAGTGTACTGCGTCCTCTGCACAGTGTGCACCTAAAGCTACCTGAAGACAATTGCTGTTGTTCTGCTCCTATTAATACCACAGGCAGGCAGATACAGTATTTACAATTAGTGTACTGTGTCCTCTGCACAGTGTGCACCTAAAGCTACCTGAAGAAAATTGGTGGTGTTCTTCTGATCCTATTAGTACCACAGGCAGCTGCAGTATTTACAGTTAGTGTAGTGCGTCCTCTGCACAGTGTGCACCTAAAGCTACCTGAAGACAATTGCTGTTGTTCTGATGCTATTAATACCACAGGCAGGCTGCTGCAGTATTTACAGTTAGTGTACTGTGTCCTCTGCACAGTGTGCACCTATAGCTACCTGAAGACAATTGCTGTTGTTCTGATCCTATTAATACCACAGATAGGCAGCTGGAGTATTTACAGTTAGTGTACTGTGTCCTCTGCACAGTGTGCACCTAAAGCTACCTGAAGACAATTGCTGTTGTTCTGATCCTATTAATACCACAGGCAGGCAGCTACAGTATTTAGAGTTAGTGTACTGTATCCTCTGCACAGTGTGCACCTAAAGCTACCTGAAGATAATTGCTGTTGTTCTGCTCCTATTAATACCACAGGCAGGCAGCTACAGTATTCACAGTGTACTGTGTCCTCTGCACAGTGTGCACCTAAAGCTACCTGAAGACAATTGGTGGGGTTCTTCTGATCCTATTAGTACCACAGGCAGGCAGCTGCAGTATTTACAGTTAGTGTAGTGCGTCCTCTGCACGGTGTGCACCTAAAGCTACCTGAAGAAAATTGCTGTTGTTCTGCTCCTATTAATACCACAGGCAGGCAGATACAGTATTTACAATTAGTGTACTGTGTCCTCTGCACGGTGTGCACCTAAAGCTACCTGAAGAAAATTGGTGGTGTTCTTCTGATCCTGCCAGGAAGACAGTTGATTCTGCTAGCTGCAGTATCAGCATATATATACATCCCAGCTTTGTGCAGCTACATCTCACTGCAGGCCATTAGTATGTCTGGAAGGCCAACAAGGAGAGGCAGACAGTCACAAGCCAATAAAAGAGGGCAGGCAGGCTCTGTGTCTAGAGGCAACAGTGCTGGTCGTGGACACGGTGCATCCTCATCAGCACATGGCCGTGGGACACACTTGTCCTTTTTTTCGGCAGCTGGCCGTGTTGAGCTGCAACATGTGGAAGACTTGGTAGAGCCGTCCTCATCCTCCTCATCCTCTCTCACCCAGGCTCAAGGTACTTTGTTTGGCAAAAAAGCTGGCAACGCGGCCTCTTCCCTTGGCTCAATGGTATCAGTCACTCCTTCCCTAGCCCCACCATGTCCTCCTGAGGATTCCCCCGAACTGTTTGACCACAGTGTTGGGTACCTGCTCCAGGAAGATGCCCAGTGTTTTGAAGGCTATGATGATGGTACCCAGCTAGAGGAAGGCATTAACGTGAGCCCAGAGAGAGGGGGTGCCCAAGAAGGACAGCAATCTGGCAGTCATGTTCCCCCAGCTGCAGCATATTGCCAGCTTTGCTCCAGTGATGAGCAGGGAGGGGATGATGAGGTCACTGACTCAATGTGGGTGCCTGATAGGAGAGAGGAGGAGGAGGAGGCACATCTCCAACGAGGCAGGATGCCCTCCAGGGGCCATCTTAAGGGCAGCACACCGACTGCATCACACCGCAGAACTCCGCATGTGCAGGGCGCTACTGTCTCTGCGCGTTATTCCAAAAGTTCTTTGGTGTGGGCCTTTTTTGAGACGAGTGCATCACATCCCACCACTGCTATTTGCAACATATGTCTCCAGCGTATCTCGCGTGGCCAAAACATCACCTGCTTGGGCAGTACATGCTTGACCAGACATATGTCGACCTGCCATGCAGTTCGTTGGCAAGCGTACCTAAAAGACCCACACCAAAGAACAAAGCGGACCTCTCCTTTCTCCTCATCAGCTGGGGTCTCCAACCCCACCATACCTTCAGTCCTCTCTGAAACCTGCACTGAGAGGAATGAAGGTGTAGAATTAGGTATGTCACAGCCAAGTTATCACTTACCTGATTGGAGGCTGAAATGTAGGGAGGGCTTCCCTTGTGACTAAGTGCAGAGCGCCCCCAGAAGGTGGCACAGGGGGAGCTATACTCAAAGCGGCAGGGGTTGCTGGCTGCAGGAAGCTGAGATGAAGAAGAGAAGTCCTCTGGTGGGCAGCTGACGAGCAGGGTAGACTGCTAGGCAGGGGTACCTTGGAAGTACCAGATGAGATTGTGCAGCAGGGAGTACCAGGAGCAATGTCAGGAGAACAGGCCGGGGTTCATACACAGGACAGCAAGCAGTAGCAAAGTCAATGGAACAAGCCAGGGGTACACAGAAACGGCATACAGGGCAGCAGATCAGAGCGGAGTAACAGGAACAGGCCAAGGGTCAAGCCAGGGACAATGCAGATCAGGTAGGTCAAGGCAAGCAGGTAACCCAAGACAATAGGAACAGGAACTCAGGAATATACAAGAAGCTGAAGATCAGGCAGCAGTTGATGACTGCTACAGCATGATTTAAACAGTGTACTGGCGCCTGGAATCTCTCACATATTGCGTGCACTTTGGCGCACACGTGTGCGCTTTGGCGCGCTTTGGCGCATGCGTGCACACTAAAGAATACACTGTCCTGGCAGCTCTCTCCCACGCGCGTGCATGCGCATTAGCACTGGAGAATTTGTGTTTGTTGATACAGGATTCTGCTGGCCATAGATGTCAGTTCTCCTGCGGGTTAGTCCCTGACACAAGTACTTGTGGGCAATCTGCTATCGGTACACCGACGTCAGATTGTACCAGGCAAATTTCCCTGCCCCAGCTGCTGCACCACCGAAGGAAGTTCGCTCCCATTTATCCACATGCCCAGCGGTTGAATGCTAGCTTGGCTAAATTGCTAGCACTTCAACTACTGCCTTTTCAGTTGGTAGACTCTGCCCCTTCAGTGAGTTTGTGGAATGTGCGGTTCCTCAGTGGCAGGTTCCCAAACGCCACTTTTTCTCATGGAAGGCGATTCTAGCTCTCTACCAGCATGTGGAAGGCAATGTCTTGGCCTCACTTGACAGGGCGGTCAGCGGTAAGGTGCATATTACCGCTGACTCATGGTCCAGCGGGCATGGACAGGGACATTACCTATCTTTCACCACGCACTGGGTAACTCTTCTGGCAGCTTGAAAGGATGCAGGAAAGGGTGCAGTAGTGTTGGAGGTTGTTCTGCCACCATGCCTCCAAAATTCTACTAGTGGTGATTCTGCCACACCTCTCTCCTCCACCCCCTCCTCTTCTTCTTCCTCCTTGGCCTCTTCCTGTGCTGATTTGTCCTCGGAACCAGTGGTGCTCCGTAGGCATTCAAGGGGCTACGCAAGCATGCAGGCAAAAAGATGCCATGCGGTGCTTGAGCTGGTGTGCTTGGGGGACAGGAGCCACATTGGGGCAGAGATTCTGTCAGCTCTGCAGGGGCAGGTTCAGAGGTGGTTGATGCCACGCCAGCTTAAGGCAGGTATGGTGGTTTGCGACAATTGCACCAATCTCCTCTCTGCCCTCCGACAGGGACAACTGACCCATGTGCCCTGTTTGGCTCCTGTCCTTAACTTGGTGGTGCAGCGGTTCTTGGGCAGGTACCCTGGCTTACAGGATTTCCTAAAGCAGGCCAGGAAAGTCTGTGTGCATTTCTGCAGGTCATATAATGCCAGTGCTCGGCTGGCTGACCTCCAAAAGGAATTTAAACTGCCCAAGAACCGCCTAATCTGTGACATGCCCACCAGGTGGAACTCAACGTTGACCATGTTGCAGCCGCTCCACACACAGCAGAGGGACATCAATGAGTACCTATGCGACTATGGCACCAGGACAGGGTCAGGGGACCTTGTTTTTTTTCCCCATGCCAGTGGGCTATGATCAGGGAAGTATGCACTGTCCTATCACCATTTGAGGAGGCCACGAGGATGGTGAGCAGTAACAGTGCATGCATCAGTGACACTGTCCCTCTTGTCCACCTGTTGGAGCACACGCTGCATGGGATAATGGACAGGGCACTTGAGGCAGAACAGAGGGAGGAAGAGGAGGACTTCCTTAGCTCTCAAGGCCCCCTTTTTCCAGACAGTGTTCCTGCATGCCCGCCGATCACACAGGAAGAGGACGAGGAGGAGGAGGATTGTGTCAGCATGGAGGTGGAGCCTGACACTCAGCATCAGCAGCAGTCTTCAAGGGATCTTTTACAGTCCGAAGAAACCCATGGACTTGTACATGGTTGGGAGGAGGTGGCTGCGAATCATGTCATCCTTAGTGACCTAGAGGACTCTGGACCGAATGCTTCAGCAAACCTACGCTGCATGGCCTCCCTGATCCTGCAAAGCCTGCGGAAGGATCCTCATATTCGTGGTATCAAGGGGAGGGATGATAACTGGCTGGCAAACCTCCTTGATCCACTTTACAAGGGTAAGGTTGCAGACCTTATCTTGCCATCGCAGAGGGAGCAGAGGATGAAACATCTTCGGGACGCCTTGCAGAAAGGTTTGTGCAATGCGTTTCCAGAGCCTGGGAGGTTACAATTTCCTGGTCCTCCTGGACAACATGTTGCTATGGCTTCGTTCAGTCACAGAAGGAGCTGTGGAGAAGGTGGCCGTCTGACCAATGTGTTCAGACAATTTTTTAGTCCGCGGCTCCAAGGTCTGATCGGTTCCAGCAACCATCGCCAGCGTCTGATTCACATGGTGCAGGATTACCTAGGGGCAAGATCTGACTTGTACATCTTTCCCACCGAAAATCCTCTGGGTTACTGGGTCTTGTGGATGGATGGATGGATCACTGGCCAGAGCTTGCACAGTATGCAATTGAGCTACTGGCCTGTCCTGCATCCAGCATTCTTTTGGAATGCACATTCAGTGCTGCTGGAGGCTTTGTAACCGATCACAGGGTGCGCCTGTCCACCGAATCGGTCGATCAGCTGATCTTCATAAAAATGAATCAGTCTTGGATCACCAGCTACCAAGCACCTGATGCTGATGTAACCGATTGATTTTTTTGCGAGATCCCTGCAAGACTACCTATGCTGATGCTGAGATCCTGTTATGCTGAGTCACAATCCTCTTCCTCTTCAATTTTCATGCTGATAGCTTTTAAGAACATTTTTGGTTCTGGGTACCGCCACCAGTGGCCAAGGCCCAATTTTTCTGCCCCTGTTTAACAGGGGCGTGTAATTACAATTTTTGATGCAATACTTTGCAGCAGGGCTCATTCCTGTGCTCCAACTATAGTATCTGTGAGGGGTTGCAGTGTTGTGGCCCCAGCACCAGTGCCCAAGGCCCAATTTTTCAGCCCCTGTTTAACAGGGGCGTATAATTACAATTTTTGATGCAATACTTTGCAGCAGGGCTCATTCCTGCGCTCCAACTATAGCATCTGTGAGGGGTTGCAATGTAGTGGCAATTTTTCAGCCCCTGTTTAACAGGGCGTGTAATTACAATTTTTGATGCAATACTTTGTAGCAGGGCTCATTCCTGCGCTCCAACTAGAGTATCTGTGAGGGGTTGCAGTGTTGTGGCACCAGTGCCCAAGGCCCAAATTTTCAGCCCCTGTTTAACAGGGGCGTATAATTACAATTTTTGATGCAATACTTTGCAGCAGGGCTCATTCCTGCGCTCCAACTATAGCATCTGTAAGGGGTTACAGTGTTGTGGCACCAGTGCCTAAGGCCCAATTTGTCTGCCCCTGTTCAACAGGTGCATGCCCCTTTCACAGCAGGGCCCATTCCCGCGCCCTCCAAGAGTAACTGTGAGGGCTTACAGTGTTGTGGCAACGCCACCACCACCACCAAAGGCCCAATTTTTCTGCCCCTGTTCAACAGGTGCATGTAATTACAATTCTTGATCCAATATTTCACAGCAGCGCCCATTCCAGTGCCCACCAAGAGTAACTGTGAGGACTTACAGTGTTGTGGCACCAGCACCACCACCACCACCAAAGACCCAATTTTTCTACCACTGTTCAACAATGGCATGTAATTACAATTCTTGATCTAATATTTCACAGCAGGGCCCATTCCTACGCCCACCAAGAGTAACTGTGAGGGCTTACAGTGTTGTGGCAACACCAACACCTAAGGCCCCAATTTCTACAGAGTATATAGGGCAGACCCCTACTTTCAAACATCCAACTTACAAACGACTCCTACTTGCAAATGGAAAGAGACAACAGGAAGTGAGATGAAATCTACCCCTAGGAAGGGAAATTCTCTCCTGTAAGAGTTAATATGGGAAAAACATGTCTTCTCTTCACTGATGCTTTATCACCAATCCTTGTTTCACTAAAAACCCCAAATTTTCAAAAAACATTTGTCATTGGGACAGAAAGTGAGGTGAAATCTTTTGAAGAGGTGCACAGACAGCAAAACAAATGTTACAGGGGTGATAAGCCTTCCCCATGTTTTCCAATAAGCTTAAAATAGATTTTTTGGCTGGAGCTGCACTTTAAAAATGTACCAGTTCAAAATTACAAACAGATTCTACTTAACAACAAACCTACAGTCCCTATCTTGTTTGCACTGCCTGTATACTGCTGTTCAGAGTATATAGGGGGGGGCCCACGCCTTTCCTTTTTTTTAATTTGGGTGTGGGGTTCCCCTTAATATCCATACAAGACCCAAAGGGCCTGGTAATGGATTGGGGGGTGGGGGGTACCCATGCCGTTTGTCTCACTGATTTTCATCCATATTGCCGGGACCCACAAGAAGTTTTAAATGACTTTTACCTTTAAAAATATAATTTTGTGAGGTCAGTAGGAGGGTGTGAACTGACCATGATGGACATGTAGGGAGCTTGCTCCTCCTGACCCAGGCTATCAGCTGTAATGAATCCCAGATGATTTGATAGAGTTGCCCTGATTTCCTATTCAGCAAGCTAGGAGTCTCATTGTGTCACTAGGTGTCTATATCCCTGTATGAGATGGGAAGAGAGTGCCGTAGAAGGTGAAGTCCCCCAGCACATCAAACGAGGACTGCCCGATGAGTTTGTGGGGAAAGCTGACTTCGGGTCCCGCAGAAACTTTGCCGAAGTCCCATGCAGAGAGCTGAAATCTTCCGAGCAAGCCGAGTGTTGCAGAGCGGGGAATCCTGAAAAGACCTGAGATACATCGAGCATCGCCGAGGATCAGTGCGGGGAGCCGAGCTGTTCCCAGCGAGCTCTGGGCTGCGGAACACCCACTGGGATCTCACTGAAGAGTGAGAGGAGCCCTGCCTGCGCCTGGCTATAACCTTGCTGAGACTCGGAGAGCTATATGGGAACTGTAAGTGGACTGGAGCAGACCCAGGCACCATTGAATATTGCTTAGGCTCTCCCCTTATTTTTTTCACATTTTTCGGTCCAATATGGGACTGAACGCAAACTAATTGACAGTATTAAGAAGAGAACTTGGACGAAGGACAAGGTAAAGGGTGACTGCTGCCTTTTTAAAAAAAAAAAAAAAGCCTGGTAGGGACTGTTATAACGCTTGATAATATACTGATTTGGAACAACCCATAAAGTAAGACCCTGGCTGTCTGGTGGTCTGGGAATTTTTAAATAGAGACTATATGTGTCTACAGATATAACTCTTTCAGAAGTATAAGATCCATACAAAAATTCCTGTAATATTAAATAACTGCCAAAGGACCGTGTAAAGGACATTAATATTATACTTGGCTATATTTGGGTTGTATATAAAGCAAGGAGGGGGGACTATAGGTGAGAGATACATTCCTTCACTCTTTAGCATTTTTGAACATAATATGCCTCCTAAAAGCACCCATAGTCAGAAAACAAAAAGGATCAACAGGTGGAACAGTTAAGAACCCCCCTAAGCTCGCATCTACACAAAATTCAGATATTAAGGGTTTTTTTCAAAACCCACAGTCACTGAGCCAACAGGAAAGCTATATAGTAACTGAACTGAACTTTGTGTCCCCAGATAAAGATATAGAGCCTAGACCAAGTAGTAGCCCCACGGACAACGTACATCATCTTATGGTGGATACAGAGGGTGCAGAAGGTGTTCCCACTTGGGATATGCAGGCATACATAAAACCTCTACCAACAAGAGAAGACATGGATAAATATGTGTATAGATTGGAATCCTCATATAAGGTGGAAATCCAGTCATTGAAATCTTCTTTAGCGGACACACAGAGTAGGATCGATATTATAGATACCAAAATGGCAGCCATCGACCAAAAAAATGTATTGTTTGAAGAAAAAAGTTAGGAATATGATCAATATCTAAATTATTTAACAAATACTGATGATGACCTCAAAAATAGAAGTAGACGAAACAACATAAGAGTTAGAAGTTTGCCAGAAACAGTGGGAGCTGAAGGGTTAAAGAAGACGTTTCAAGGCATATTCAACTCTATTTTAAAACGGCCAATTACGGCAGAATTGGAGATTGACAGGGCACATAGAACACAGGGGCCTAAAAATAATGACCTAAAAAAACCGAGAGATGTGATATGTAGAATACATTTTTATCATGTCAAAGAAAACATTATGGCAGCCATGCGGGTACAACAGGCCTATGACTATGATGGTTCACAGCTTATATTTTTACAGGACCTGTCTAGATTCACACTGACAAGAAGAAAAGCAGTGAAACCATTATTGGACATATTAAGGGAGAAGAAAATTCTATATAAGTGGGGTTTTCCCTAACAGATCATAATTCATCATAATGGACAAAAAATTATTTTTCGAGATATTGGGGACCTTCCAGATTTCTTGAATCGTCTGCAACTTCCTTTAGTCGAGTTACCAGCATGGCCGAACCCATATCAAGATATATTAGGAAGGCAGTATAAAAGAAATTAAATGAATGGGGGAGATGGGGGGGATGGAAGGAAAAGGGAGGGGGAGGTTGGTGAGGGGGGACAACCTCTTTTCTTTTGTTTTTTTTTTGTTTTGTTTTTTCTCTTCCTCTCTCTCTCTTTTGTGTTGTAATATGCACTTTATAATCAATTTTGATGGGATATACACTTAATGAGGAAAAATAATTTAAAAATTGGGATATGATGGATATGGTAAACAAAAGTATATTAGATATATGGTTTTGCACTATTAATAAGGGGTACGGTGGTCACCGGGGTTGGAGGGTAAGGAAATAGGGTTAAGGGGGAGAATAGATGAGAGGGGGAGAGGGAGGGAAGAGGGAAAAAGGGGAAGGAAATTGTTTTTTTTTTATTTTTCCTTTCTTCTTTGTTGCAACATGCACTGTATAAATAAAGATGATGTGGTATATATTTAATGAGCAAAGGTAATTCAAATATAGGAATGCGATGGGTATGATACACTAAAGTATACCGGACATATGTTTTTGCACTAATAGGGGGCACGTGTGTCACTTGGGGTGAAGTGGAGGGAAATAGGATCAAGGTGAGAGAGGGGGGAGGGAGGAGGGAGGAGGAAAAGAAAAGAGAAGAATTTTTTTTTTTCCTCTCTCTTCCTGGTTTGTTGGTAATATGCACTTTCAAATACTTATGATATTGTAAGTATTCTGGGGGGAGGAGAAAGAGAAAGAAGGAAATATCTCAAATATAAGGATACGATGGTTTTATTACACATATTTGTATAATATATTTGTTTTGCATTAACTTGGGTTATTTTTTTACTCCCCTTTTTTTTTTTCTTCCTTGGGGATATGATGGGATATTCACTAAATAACACTAGAGACTTGTTCTGCATTATAATTGGGTTTGATTGGCACTTGGGTTGGATTATTAGGGCATACGCTAGGTTATGTCTTATGGGGGGAGGGTGGGGAGGAGGAAGATAAGAAGGGGGAAAGAAAAAAGGAAAGAGTAATTGTTTGATTCCATCTTTGGGTGTTTGGATAGTGACTTGTTTATTTTGATAAGTGACTAGTAGCTTTACAGGGAACTCCCATTTGTAGGAGATTTTACGTTCAATGAGGATTGAGGTAACTGGTGAGAAATCTTTGCGGGCTTGTGATGTGGCTGCAGAGATGTCATTGTAAAGAGCCAGTTTGGAGAAAGGTTCAGGCAAGGATTGCATGGATCTAGCGGCCCGCATGATTTGTTCCTTGATGTGGAAAAAGTGGACGCGGGCGAGGATGTCTCTGGGGATAGAGGGTGGTAGATGCTGCGGCTTACGTATCCTGTGGGCCTGGTTTATCAGTATTTCCTGTGGTTTAAGGGCAGGCATGAGTTTGCGAAACAATTGGTGGAGAAATTACGTTAATTCTGCCGAATTAACAGACTCTGGCACCCCCCTAGTTTTAATATTGTTTCGCCTGGAGGGATCCTCCAGGTCTGCGATTTTTAGGTGTAGTTTCTTCATGGCTTCTGCCTATTCGTCTTGTATGTTTAATGTCTACAACTGTATTATGGGCTGCGGTGGCTGATGACAAGTACTGTTTAATACACTCGGTTCGTTCCTCCAATAGATCAATACGTTCATGTACATGTGTAATGGAGGAGCGAAGTACCTTCTGCATGTCATCCTGTAATGAAAGCAACATAGCTTTCAAAGAGTGTTCTGATGCTGAGTTGTCAGATGTAGGGAATGCTGCTAGAAACTGTGCAGGGAGAGTGTTGGTTGTGAGACAACAGGTCTCAGCACCATGCTGCTTCTTTACTGGTGGGAGCTTTGCAGGGGATTGTGCAGCCCTCTTTCCTCTGTCTGTGGGTGAGGGGGCCTGCTTTGTCTCCAAGTCAGCTGTTTCTTCCATGTCCAAGATAGGATCTCGCTAGGAGAGGAGCTGGTCTGGTGTGCTGGAAGTTGTTCTGTGTTGCTGTGGAGGAATGGAGCTTGTTCATTATGCAGCCAGGCCACGCCCCCCATTTCAATTTATTTTTGATCGCACTCTTGACAAATCCAGATGGTGGTCTGGCTGAGAAGTCTAATGTTGTGTCATTATATTCTTTCACACATGGATGCCTATAAAGAAAGTATGATTGTATTTGCTACTATATATATAGTCAAATCCCCCCAGCACAATCCTCTACCCCTCAAATATCCCCTCCGAGCACAAATCCTTTCCTCTCCAAAGCCCCCCTACAAACACAAATCTTTCCTACCCCTATCCAAGTACAAATCCCTTCCCTCCTCTACCATATGACCTCTTCTAGCACAAACCCCCCAAATCTTTCCTCCTAGTACAAATCCTCCTCCCCATCCTCTCTCCCAACACAAATCCCCCTCAAATCACTAACCCAAACACACACCACCAAATGTCCCTGCTTAAAACAGTTCTTATCCCCCTGCTATAACCTAAATTCCCCCTCCCAACACAAATCCCCACCTCCAATCTCCTTGCGGTGCCCTCCCCTCCTCTCAGCTCACATGATACCACAGTGCCCAGAGCAGTTGTCCCTCCTGCCCACCCCTTGACCCATCCCTGCTTTTCACACTGGAAGTGTTATCTTTTATATAAAATAAAAAGCAAAATGATTTCCTATTTAGAAAAAGATCTGAACAAATAACAAAGCAGTTATTTTTGTATTTTTTATTTTTTACCCACCATTGACAAATGTACTTTAAGAATTCCTCAGCAGGTTACTAAACCAAATTTATTTGAATATTAGCAAAGAAAAATGTACCTATCCCGTCAGTTTACCAACTGGAGCGCTAAATGCTAGGATGTGTATATTTGTGTTTTCCCTTTTTTCCTGAGTTTGTAAAGTTACTAGGAAGTTAATCAAATGCTGTTTATCACTCAGCAGCTGTGATCTAGAATATAACAGGAAGATTTTCATTTTAGGCCTGTGTTTTAGATCCTGTCAACAATCAAATTATTTTTTAACAGAAAATAAAAAGGTGATCCTGGGGGGAGTTAGACATCTGACATTCTTTTTTTCAAGACAGATGGTCATGAAGAAAGAAACTAGAAATTGAACTATATAATAGTGTATTCCTTTGCCTTCCTTCAGCATTCCTCAGCAGTAGTGACAGCTTTCTTGACAGCTATAGTAACATAATTTTTCTCCTAGACAGGGCTCTGGGTGTGGAAAAATGGCAGTCAATATAATTAGATTATTCTGATTTTGCTGACTTTCAACTAAATAATAGTCTTAGCTTATTTCTTATTTCCCCTTTGTTCAATCTGTCAATGGAAAGAAAGCAACAATTATTTATACTTCTTGTCTTTTGCATGTGCCAAGCATTTTCTCAGCTCTTTAAACCAAAACTTCTGCTTTGAATAAAATATACCCTCCGGGTAAACAACATATATTGCAGAGATTTTAAACCTTATTGTAGATCTTTACCTGTGTATAGATGCTGAGGCTGACATTGCACCCACCATTCACTGATGGTGGGTGCAATGATTTGTAGGCTCCTGTAGGAAAAAAACAATAAATGCATACTTTTATCCTGAAGGAGATTTCCTGTTGGAGATTTATTCTGATTACATGAGCATTTGTACTACTGCAATATGAAATATTTCATACCTGGGATCTCTATAGATGTGCAACTTTCTTACCAAAGGTGAAACTCCCATTGCATTAAGATCCAGTTCGCAACAATGTGGTTCATTTTAGGTGCACTGGGCTCCATTCTCAAAGCAGTATGGAGCACCTTTGAAAATGCGGTAAAATACTGCACAACATTTTTCTAAACATTTTTGGGCATTAACAAAAAAATGCTACTAAAATACCGCATGAGTTATTTTACGAAGTCATGCAATATTTTAGTAGTGAAAACATTTAACACCTAGGGTAGCCAGCGTATTTATTTATGGTAGTAAGTGCAGTACAGTAAACAACATGGTTGTTAAGTAACAAGTGGCTGCCACTGACAGCTGCATGTAAAAAAAAAAAATATTGCCAGCAATAAAAAAATAAGAAAAAAAAAACATTGTGGGACCCCCCCAATCCATACCAGGCATTCCGGGTCTGGTATAGATTTTGAGGGGAAACCCATACCAAAATTTTTTAAAAATGTCATGGGGTTCCCCCAAAATCCATACAAGCCCCCTATCCGAGCATGCAGCCTGGCAGGTCAGGAAAAAGGGGGGGTGAGTGAGTGCCCTCCCTCCTAAACCTCCTGCCCTCCCTCTTGAACCATACCAGGTCATATGACCTCAACAGGATATGTCATATAAAACCACAATGCTGCAGCTACTTCATGCCTCTCTGTGAAAGATAGAAAAAATGTCTTGCCAAAAAAATCTGCGCCTTCCCTACGCGTTACATCACAGGTCTCGTGCAGCATCGTAGTTTTATATGACATATGCTGTATAAAGTTGTTGTTCTGGAGCACCTTTTAAATGTAAGTTCTATGCACATTTTTTAATACATTGAATATTGTTTAAAACAAT
This sequence comes from Aquarana catesbeiana, assembly GCF_042186555.1. Lineage (NCBI taxonomy): Eukaryota > Metazoa > Chordata > Amphibia > Anura > Ranidae > Aquarana > Aquarana catesbeiana. Next base: position 323,176,674 of record NC_133328.1, on the reverse strand, counting down.
ATAAGCACTATTTGGAGCTCTTTCTCTCTCACATATATCGAGTCATAATGGAGACGCATCAATGGAGCAACCTGGAGGAAAGCATGATCTGTTAGTCCGGGGTGACTAAAAAGCTTTTTCTTTTCTTTCTTTAATTTTTATTACATTTTCATTACATAATATACAAAATTGATAACATACATTTATTCACAAAATTCTTTCTCATCTAAAACTTTTTGTTACCAATTACCTCTCAAGCCACCCCCCCCCCCCGCTCTGGATCTAGATAATAAATAAATATCAACCACTATATACCTACCCTTTTCCCTCTCCCCTGGTCAAACTCCAATTATTTCAGCAAACTTATTTGTATGCTTAAATTCGAGCCATTAATTCCATTTTTCCTCTAATCCTGCCCATCTCTCCTCCCCACTAAATCTCAGATACTCCAGGTGAAAAATATCCTTTACTCTGTTACACCAGTTCCTCAATGTAGGGCTCTCTGGATCCTGCCAACGCCTATGAATTAGGCTTTTATCTGTGTTCAGTAGTGCGGGAAACAAAGTTCTCATATATTGGATGACCTAAGTTTTCGTCAGATGGAATAAACAGTTCCACGGATCATTCTGGACCCCCACTTTTGTTATATCTTTTATTGTCTGTATTATATCTCTCCAGTATTGTCTAATTTTTGGACAGATCCACCAAATGTGGGACATAGTTCCCAGTCCTCCGCACCCCCTCCAGGAACACTGCGTGGTCCCCCTTTGGTACTTAAAACTAATTTCTATCATATTACTGACCTGTAACGTTGCATATACCAAATTCAAAATTTTCCTTATCTCCGTCTCGTTCACCTGTGTCCCTAATTCCTCTTCCCATTTACCGATGTATAGAGGTTTCCCCATCCCGCCTCTTTCCATCAAGGTTTCATATATTATAGGTATCTCCTTCCTTTTTGCTGTGTCCATACAGAGTTTCTCAATCGGGAGCAAATTATCTGCTGACCGCACTGGTTGGGGAACAGATTTAAAGGAATGTTTCAGATGGAAATACCTCCATTCATCTATTACCATCAAATTGTTTTTTTGTTTGTTCAACTCTTGAAATGTGCAAAACCTACCCTTCACCATTACATCTTTTAGTTGTGCATTCTGCTTCTTAATCCAGTTTCCAAACAGACTACTTTTCCCCAGTGGAAAATAATCAGTCTTTAAGTGAAATACACGGGGAGTTATATCTCCATTTTTCTTTTTTGTGTCATATCCCAAATCTCTAATGCTTTCGGTGTCATCTTGTGTGTATTCTCCCCTATATTCCTTAGATGTGCGGGAACCAAAATTATTTTCCCCAAAGCTATCTTACTTATTGGATTTTCCAATTCCAACCAATTTTTATTTTTATTATTTTTTGCCCAGTCTATAACATGTGAAAGGAGGACCGCTTTATGATAGTTATTTAAATCTGGTACCCCAAGGCCCCCCTGTCTTCTGTCTCTGGTTAATACTTGTAGACTTATTTGTGGCTTTTTCCCTTTCCAGATGAACCTAAGGAGTATCAGTGTTCAGTGTTTTAAAATATACTTGTACAAGGGGGATCGGCAGCATCTGGTATTTATACATGATCTTCGGTAGTAGGCTCATTTTAAAAATAATAATTCTCCCCAACCATGACACATGTCTTGATGCTATTTTACTCAGATCGCCTTTGATTTCATTCAGTAATGGCAGGAAATGTGATTGATAGAGCATGTCCAAGGACGTAGTGATCTTAACCCCTAAATATTTTAATCCTTTCTCTCTCCAGATAAATGGAAATTCCTCTTGGTAGATACATACCTCCTGTAATGGAACATTGATATTTAAAATCTCTGATTTAACCAATTTATTTTGAACACAGTGGGAGCCTCCCTCCATGCCATCATGGATGTGGAGCGGCCCGAAAAGAAGATGAAGAGAAGAAGATGAAGAGGAGAAGATGAAGAGAGAATTGTCACACAGCGGGAGCCTCCCTCCATGCCATCATGGATGTGGAGCGGCCCGAGGAGAAGAAGGGAAGAAGATGCCAACACCGCGGAGGAAGATGCCGGATGAGAACACCGGAGGAAGAACCAGAAGAACCAGAAGAAGAAGAAGATGGAGGAAGAAACCAAAGGAAGATAGAAGAAAGAAGAAAGAAGAAAGAAGATAGAAGAAAGAAGAAGCATTTAAATAAAGGAATTGTCAAAAACGGTCTCTTGTCGTTTTTAACATTTTTGACAGTTTTTTTGTGAAAATGTTAGGGATACTTTTGTATCCCCTTACCATTTCACACAGGGGGAGGGCTGGGATCTGGGGATCCCCTTGTTAAAGGGGGCTTCCAGAATCCGATAATCCCCCCGCCCGCAGACCCCCACAACCACCGGCCAAGGGTTGTGGGGATGAGGCCCTTGTCCTCATCAACATGGGGACAAAGGTGATTTGGGGGGCTACCCCAAAGCACCCTCCCAATGTTGAGGGCATGTGGCCTGGTACGGTTCAGGAGGGGGGGCGCTCTCTCATCCCCTCCTCTTTTCCTGTGGCCTGCCAGGTTGCATGCTCGGATAAGGGTCTGCTATGGATTTTTAGGGGGACCCCACGCCATTTATTTTTAAAAATTTTGGCGCTGGGTTCCCCTTAAAATCCATACCAGACCTGAAGGGTCTGGTATAGATTTTGAGGGGTCCCCACACCTTTTAAAAAAAAATTTTGGCCGGGGTTCCCCTTAATATCCATATCAGACCTGAAGGGCCTGGTATGGAATTTAGGGGGACCCCCCATGTCATTTTTTTTTAAACTTTGGTTTGGGGTTCCCCTGTGGGGAATTCTCATGCCATTTTTATCAATGAACTTTTATGTGTGTTGTCGGACCGGCAATTCATTAATAGCCGCGAGTAGTTTTAAATGACTTTTTTTCCTTTGAACTGTCATTTTGCTGTCAGACTGTTCTAAACACGGGAAACATGCTTCCCTTTACAGGCATACTATAGACACCCCCCAGGTACGAAATTTAAAGGAATATTACACTTTTATTGTTTCACTTTAAGCATTATTAAAATCACTGCTCCCGAAAAAACGGCCGTTTTAAAACTTTTTTTTGCATTGATCCATGTCCCCTGGGGCAGGACCCAGGTCCCCAAACACTTTTTCTGACAATAACTTGCATATAAGCCTTTAAAATTAGCACTTTTGATTATTCATGTTCGTGTCCCATAGACTTTAACAGTGTTGGCGTGTTTGAACAAATTTTTTGCCTGTTTGCAAGTTCTGGTGAGAACCGAACCGGGGGGTGTTCGGCTCATCCCTACTACACATACAAAAAGCACACTCTCAGCATGGGGAGACTGTGGTGCACAAGCTGATTGGCATGAATAAAAGAAAGGAGCGAGAGGGACTGAGGAAATTGATGGATTTCTTCCTTCCAGCGGCAGGCCGAGAAATCCAAGATGGCGGCCACGCCGGGAGCCGAGCCTCAGCATCCCCTGCATGTTTGCTAAACAATCCATCACCATCCACGGGTGAATCATGTCCCTTGGGACAACAGCTGCCATCCTCCCCTTTTAATAAACCTGTGAAGCAAAAAAACGAGGATTGGGGAGGAGGGGGAGACCCAGACAGATGCAGGGACAGAGGGAGAAGAAATGGAGGAATCCTCCTCATATGCTCAGCAGCTGGATGCCTTCCCCACATCAGGGCAGCCCATAATAGACTCTACTATGAAAGAGATGCTACAATCCCTGCGAGGGGCCCTCCAGCAGGATTTAGCAGCTTTCATGCACTCCACAAAGGCAGAAATGTCAGCAGTCAGCAGCAGAATGACATATGTGGAAAAAAAAATGGAGGAGTTTACTTTTGCACATAATGAGCTAGTAGATGCCCATTTTGATGTTGAAGATGAACTCAAAGCTATGCGTCTTAAAATGGCGGACATTGAAGACAGGGCACACAGGAATAACATCAAATTTAGAGGGGTCCCTGAATCAATCAAGCCTGCGGACCTTACAGCATACCTCCAGAAGCTTATGACCACTGCTCTCCCATCCCTGGGGCCTGCAGATGTCATCATTGACAGAGCCCACAGACTGCCTAAACTGTCACTCCTACCCGACCAAATCCCCAGGGATGTCATAGCAAGAATTCACTTTTACCATGTGAAAGACTAGCTAATGCGATTTGCTAGACAACACCCTGCTCTCCCTGATCCATTTGCTGGAATCACACTGTATGCTGATTTATTGCAAGCTACACTCTCAGAGAGGCATAATTTAGTTCCTATCACAAAAATCTTGCGCAATCACAAAATCCTATACAAATGGGGGTTCCCAGACAAATTACTGCTGGAAATGCATAATGAATCGCATGCAATCACCTCCCTAGAAAAATAAATGGAGCTCCTCAGAAAATGGCGACTCTTCCCTGTGAATGGTGAAGCTGCAGACCCTTAACCTCTCCAAGACAGACGCAACAATCACCACCAGCATAGGAGGGGTAGGTAGGTAATAACCTACTTACACATGTACCATTAATAATACACCTACTTGATTACTACTACTCTCAGGCTTACAGATCCCTGGTGCCTTCTACAACACCTGCCAATTTATGTGATGGCTCAAAAAGCATCCGCTGTTCGGCTAAACCAAGAACTTATTTCCCCCTTCTTCAGTTACAGGATGTTTCCTGTAACCTGTTTTCTGCAGCAACAGTTACTTGACTGTTCCCAGTTACTGCACGGCCAAGTGTGGTTTACCTGTCATTTTTTGTTTTTGTTTTTTGATGACTGTTCGAGACAATTTACCTCAGGGTATACACATATCCAGAAACAGAATGTTAACATGCCCACTACCATGTCCTACCACTAGATGGCAGCAATTCGCTTTCTTTCATTGAAATGATCCTTAAGTTAAAGTGGATGTAAACCCGAATTTTTTTTTTTTTTTTTTATATCATACTGTAGAGTATAAGATTTCCTATCATTTGAGCCCAGTCTTGCCACACAGAGTTAATCCATCTCTGAGCAATCCTCTTTTATTGTTCAGTGAGATAAATCTTGACAGACTGAGAAAAACTTTTCAAATACTCCCCCTTGCTGTGAGTGACAGGTGATTTACATCTTGTGCTCTAGCCTAAGACACAGGCATTATTTTTTAATTCATTCTCCCACTCCTTTCTTCAGCAGCTCTGCAAGGATTGGCTGTTGATGATTTGTCATGCTGAAGTCATGTGGTTACTTTCCTGTCTTTTCACTGGATGTTAGAGATCATAGCAGAAGTTCAGCAGAAGTTCAGTGTTAGAAATACACAGGAGAAAATGCATATTGACAAGGGGAGTGTAGAGGTGGGCGGGGAGTCTACTGACATCACGACTCCACCCACCGAGCTCCAGACAACAGACCCGCCCACAGAATCTGCAGTTTTTCGGGTCTAATAACAGACAGAGGGGAGATATTTGACAGGTAAAGATACATGCAGGAGGCATGTATATCCTTACAGATAACCCCTATGGCAGTAGTTTAGAAAGGATGACATTGGGTTTACATCCACTTTAATGACGCACAATGTGAGAGGCTTGAACAGCCCATATAAATGTAGGGTGCTCTGGAAGTTGGCTATGGACATGAAATGTGATGTCCTGTGTGCACAAGAGACACATTTCTCCAGCAGCAAACCCCCAAAGTGCACGCATAACAAATTCCCACAAATATTCACTGCAAATGACATCTCCAAGAAAAATGGTGTAATGATTGCTATTAGGGACACTGTAACCTTTTCTTTATTACAGGACCACGTTGACCCACAAGGACGCTTCATCATCCTGGTTGCCGAATTGAACCATACTATCTACACATTGGTAAACCTATACGCACCAAATGTTAAACCGTTGAAATGTATCCGCAAAGTTGTAAAACTTGCTAAATCTATGCAAAGAGGTAACTTACTTATTTGCGGGGATTTTAATATGGTTCTGAACGGAGAACTTAATTCCTCCTCTGTGGATCTTAGGCAGAGGCCCTCTTTAGGTCCTTTTTGCCATGAAGAAAAACTCTTTGACCCCTGGCGCTGCCTTGGAGCCACGGAGAGGGACTATACGTATCACTCCATGGTGCGCAACAGCTACTCTAGAATTGATTTCTTTCTCACTCATATGTACCCTTTACAGAATGTGATCAAAGCTGATATCCACAATATCACATGGTCGGACCATGCCCCAGTGACTATTGAAATTGTGGATTCCAATAAGACTTCCCACAAACCTCTGTGGCGTAACAACACTTATCTACTATCGCACCCCCAAATCAGGGATGAGGTAGCAGGGAAATTAAAAGAATACTTCCACTTGAATGCCAATGGAGAATGTTCTCCGACAATGACATGGTGTGCGCATAAAGCATTTGCTAGGGGTACCCTTATCTAGATAGCTTCCGGGGAAAGAAAGAAAAAATCACAATGCATGTCACAGCTCCACAAGACCATTGCAGAATTAGAGGCCCAACACAAGAACCCCAGTACTACTTCCCCCAGCATTTTGAACCGCCTTAACCAATGTCGTGAAGAACTACGGCAAGAGCTTAAAGCAGACTATGACACATACTTCAAAAGAATGAAACTGTCCTTCTACTCCCAGAACAACAGGGCAAGTAAACTCCTGGCATCCCAAATTAAAAAAAGGCAAGCTAAAACCAACCTTACCCACATTCAACACCACAGCTCCCATACCATACTTCATAACCCTAAAGACATAGCCAATGCCTTTAAGGATTATTATGAATCCCTCTATAACCTCAACAATGACCCACACACCCATCAACCCATGGATGCAGAGGTTGATAAATTTCTTCAAGGGGTTACCCTACCCTCTATTGATGTAACCACGCTTCAAAAACTGAACTCCCCTATCACCTGCGAAGAAGTAGAATCAGTTATAAGATCCCTTCCCATGAATAAGTCAACCAGGGGCAGACGGTTTCTCCGCTGAATACTATAAGGCATTTGCCTCTCTCCTAGCCCCCAAATTAGTGGAAGTCTCCAATGTAGCAGCTTCCTCTGCTCCTTCCCAAAATAAATGCTCCAGGCTATCATAGTTACACTACCTAAGCCGGGCAAAGATCCTACACACCCCCAAAACTTTAGGCCAATCTCATTATTGAATTCCGATTTAAAGATCTATGCCAAGATCTTAGCCAATAGACTAATGGAAGTTACACCCTCCCTCATAGGTTTGGACCAAGTGGGCTTTGTAAAAGGCAGACAAGCACCAGACGGGACCAGAAGGATGCTGAATCTTCTGCGTTTTGCCGAAACCAACCAACTCCCTAGCACTTTTCTAGCTCTAGATGTGGAAAAGGCCTTTGATAGGGTGCATTGGGGCTTCCTATCAAAGACATTACACAAATTTGAATTGTCTGGCCAGATTCACGCAGCAATAATGTCCCTCTATGCGCACCCCACGGCTCGAGTCTATACATCTAGTTTACTCTCTGACCCCTTTACACTTTCTTTTTGTTTAATAAGTTTTTATTAAAGAAAATATATCATGTATACAATTATAACACAAATCTTCCATTATTTTAACAGCATAGGTTATAGTACTCGTAGAAATCACTACTTAGTTAGTTTTATCAGGTGCGTCCAGGAAGTTACAATGAGTCAGCTAAACAGCTGATTTGGATAAAGAAGTGTGAGCTAGGTGAGCACTATACATTAAATGGAATTTAAATAAAAAATATTGCTTTAGTTTAACATAAGTATACAAGATAGTGGTAGAGAAGGAGAGGATAGAAAAGAAAGAGTTGAAGGTGGGAAGGGGAGAGGGTAGGAAGTTGCTGGCATACTAGACCATGTATTGAGCAGAGGGGAAGATTATCATGAATGGGTGTTTAATGGCTATGCTAGAGTGTTAGGGTTGAGGGGTTAGAGCAGGAGGTTTGTATATGTGGCAGTAGTCTGAAATTTTTTCCAGGATTCCCAGGTTAAAGAATGTTTCTGGGAGGTCCCTCTAATATTGTGGGTGATACTCTCCATAAGGTATACATTGTCAATCATTTGTAGCCAGGCCTTCATAGAGGGAGTAATTGGTTGGCCCCACAATGTGGGGATTAAGGCTTTGGCAGTGTTTAGTAGATGAGGAATGATTGAGTGTTTGTACGCCTTTATGGGAGTTTTTGTGACATGAAAAAGAATAGCCCATGGATCATTTGGTATTTGAACATCAGCTATCTGAGCAATCAGAGTGCGAATATTCTCCCAATACGGTTTAATCAATGGGCAGAACCACCATATGTGTGCGTGAGTAGCTTTGTTCCCACAGTTCCTCCAGCACAATGGGGAACTGGCGGGGAACATTTGGTGTAGGCGAACTGGGGTGTAATGCCACCTAGTGAGCAGTTTATAGTTGACCTCTGTCATTCTTGAGGCTATGGACGAGGTGTGAGCAAGTTGGAGGATCCTATCTTTTTGGTTGTCAGTCAGGGAGAGACCAAGGTCAATTTCCCATTTAGTCAGGTAGGAAGGGGGGTCTGGGTTTTGAAGTGTAATAAGAGCTTTATAGAATATAGAAATGCTATGTAGAGGGGGGTCTTTTGGAAAGAATATTACTTCTATATCGTTTAAATCGCTGATGCCCCTAAGTGGAGTAGAAAGGGAGCTTAAGAAGTGTTGTAATTGGTGGTATCTCCATTTATCTAGGAACGTGGCTGGTTTAGGGGTGAGGATTGAAGATAAGGGTTTAAGTGTATTGCCATTTAGAACGTGATGTAATAGGAGGGGTTCCTCTGACCTCCATGTTTTAAAACCTGGATCCAAAAGGCCTGGTAGAAAGTATGTGTGATTGAGAAGAGGTAGCAAAGGGGAGTCATAATTCCAGGAATGTTTTTTGTGTAGTGCGTCCCATATATCCAAAGAGGAAATGGTAAGGGCCGAGGTGGTGTGGGCGAGGTTCCTGTGGGAGCGGGGTATCCAGGGAGCCATTGAAAGGTCCACTCCACTCAGGTGATATTCGATTTGTACCCATAGCTTCCTGCCAAGGGCATATTTCCATTCAGCTAGTCTGGCCAGTACAGTTGCTTGGAAATAGGCTTTAAAATTAGGAAGTGCCAGACCACCTGAGCATTTGGAGCGGGACAATAACTCCCTGGATATTCTAGGGTGTCTATCCTTCCAGATAAAGCGGGAGACCAGGGACTGTAAAGTAGTAAAAAAACCCACCGGGACACCTAGTGGTAGCATTTGAAAAAGGAAAAGGATGCGTGGTAGTATGTTCATTTTAATTATATTAACCTTCCCTAACCAAGTATGTGACAGGTTAGACCATTTTCGTAGGTCGGTTCTGATTTTATTTAGCATGGGGATGTAATTATATCGGAAAATGGATTGAAGATTAGAGGTGAGATAAATACCTAGGTATTTCAAACAGTTTGATTCCCATCGAAAAGGAAAAAGGGGTTTGAGGAAGAGAGTCTCGGCCTTGGGGATGTTAATGTTTAAAATTTCGGATTTAGATAAATTTATTTTGAAGTTAGAAATTGATTGAAACGTGGAGAATGCAGACATCAGATTCGTAATCGAGATCCGAGGTTGTTGGATAAAAAATAGTACATCGTCTGCATATGCCGCGTATTTATGGGATCTGTTGCCTATTTGTATGCCTTTGATGTTAGTATTGTTCCTAATTGTGGCGAGAAAAGGTTCCCCTTTACACTTTCTAATGGCACGCGCCAAGGCTGCCCCCTTTCCCCAATTATCTTTTCACTCATCATTGAACCACTAGCGGAAAGTATCAGATCCATTGAAACTATACAGGGAATCGCAATAGGTTCCGAGAGCCATAAAATAGGACTCTTTGCTGATGATATCATTCTAACTGTCACTAACCCGGAGTCTTCCATCATAGAAAGACAAAAGCTACTACACAAATTTGGACAGGTCTCCTTTTACAAAGTCAACACGAATAAATGCTTTGCCTTGACTCTCAATGTACCCCCAGAGATCAAAAACAGACTTAAACAAATTTTCCCCTGCAACTGGGACTCCCCCTCAATTACTTACCTTGGGGTGCAGCTGACCTCCTCTTCCACTAACATGTATACTTGCAACTACCCTTCATTGTTGAACAGAATTGAAGAAGAGCTAAACCAAATTGGTAAACTGCATCTAACTTGGATGGGGAGGATAGCTGCATACCAAATGCAAATACTGCCTATACTGTTATACTACTTCAGAACGTTGCCCATTATTATCCCCCAAACATTTTTTACTAAATAATTGAATAGCTTGAAGAAATATATCTGGGCAGGTAAAAACCTAGAATCGCTTTAGCACAACTATATAAACCGAAACACCTTGGTGTGGTGCCTCCCCAACGCACAAGTATATTACCGAGCAGCAATATTGGGATCAAATGAGCTACTGGTTCTCCTGCCAAACTGATAATAGGTGGTCGGAAATAGAATGTGCAATCACCCCAGGACATAATCTCCCAGCATTGGCTATAGCCACCTGCATACACCATAAACCATAAACGCTTCCTTATCCTACAGTGCAAGCCACTGTTGCAGCATGGTCCTTCTTGACACGCCAGAAGTTTGCTGATACCCCAATGCACAAACTTAAAATCCCATTAGCGGCATATGAATACCTAATTCCTAATCTATCGACCCAATCCTGGAAAAAAAGAGGTGAACATTTTCTCACATCTGATATAGAGGAACAAGAGGTACTGGACAGATACCAACTGTTCCAAATATAACACTAGACAACCACTAATACACCTAGGCCAATAGAAATACCTCAAATCCTATGGGACTACCTGCTCACCAAATACCCAGCAAAACACAAAGGGATATCTCTATTCCATAAATTTGCTAATCCCCTGTACATGCAAGCCAAACTACCTAACATGGTAAAATGGGAACAAGAACTACAAAAAGAATTTTCTTTACAGCAATGGCACTTAGTAGTAAAAAACAATGGCAGATCCTCAGCATGTGAAGACCACTGGGACAATGCCCAAAAAATTTTGCATAGATGGTACCTAACACCTCTACGCCTTCATAAGATGGATCCAAATACCCCTCCAATTTGCTGGAGAAATTGTCAATCTATAGGTAACCTACTGCACATACTGTGGAGCTGCAAGGTGATTACAACATTCTGGAAAGAAGTGTCTTCTCTTATTCAAGACATTACACACGCCACATTTACATTAGATTCTGCACTGGCATTGCTAAGCATCAGTATTGAACAATTTCCTCCACTACAAAGGAAGATGGTTGTGCATATATTAAATGCTGCCCGTATTTCCTTAGTGAAAGAATGGCGCTCTCAAACACCTCCAAACATTGAGGTAGTGATTTCTAGAGTTAATGCTCAATATTTCATGGAAAAACTACTTGCATATAAAGAAAGAAGAGCTCAGGTTTTCCACAGACACTGGGAAAATTGGAGAACTTCACAATATGCCTCTCCACATTTGTGAACATTAAATTCTGTCTAACCCTTGCTGATACTCATTACATGCATCCGGTCATCAAGTGATAGGACCAAACAATAGGAGTGGTCATACTAGGAGTTGCTTTACAATTACTGTAAATATGTATCCACTCCTGTTTCTGCATATGTGTATAACGCAGCACCAAATGTATATCAATGTTTGTTTAATGGTTAACAAAACTACACGTACCGAACGTACTGTACGCTCTATCTCCGGAGACCCTCAAGAAGGTCCAAGGAGGGCTACTTTATAATTGTACCTTTGCAGAGCCTGCTCACAGTGTGTGCCCAGAAGGGGTGACGGGCTTTGCCTCCTGTTGAGGCCATGTTTTATTTTGTTGTACTGTAAGTAGCTCACATGAAAACAACGTTCTTACATTTGTAAGTTTGATATTTGATACGTAAATTGTATACGGATTGTGATGTACACAACGCTTCATATAGTACGTGTAAGCTGTATAAGCCAATAAAAATCTATGGTTAAAAAAAAAAATTAAATACCACTCTAGTTCCTGCCTAATCCTTTCTTCTGTCTCTTTATTCTGTAGTAACTCTTCATTTAATCTCTAGGCAGATAGTCTGTTTAAATTCTCCTCAATCTTGATTCCCATCATTACAGGGGAATGTTCAGAAAACGTAGAAATTTTTATGTTCATATTAATGTCTCAAGCAGTCTATGATCTACCAAGAAGAAATCAATTCTTGAGTATGTCCCGTGTACATAGGAGTAGAAGTATAATCCCGGTGTTTCACGTTTTATGTTCGCCATACGTCTGTCAGCTGATCCTGATCTTTTTTAAAGCCTTCCTCTGTATGTTCCCAGTCCTCTGTACACTTGACGTACTATCCAACCCGGGTATCATACAAAAATTTAAATCTCCTCCCATAATAGTACTTCCTCTCTTAACCACTTCCCTACCTGCCCATAGTCATATGACGTCCACAGATGGGATCTCCTATCCTGGGTGGACGTCATATGACGTCCTGGGATTCCCGGCCATCTAGGGGGCACGCGCGCGCCCGCCGCATTCCTTGGGACCCGGTGCGTGTGCCCGGCGGCCGCGATGTCCGCCGGGCACCCGCGATGTCCGCCGGGCACCCGCGATTGCCCGTTAACCGGGCCGGCATGTGGATCTGTGTGTGTAAACACACAGATCCACGTCCTGTCAGCTCTGAGGAGAGCGATCTGTGTTCCCAGAACGGAGGAACACTGATCGGTCTCCTCCCCTAGTGCGTCCCCTCCCCCTTCAGTTAGAATCATTCCCTAGGAAACATATTAACCCCTCCCCACCCCCTAGTGGTTAACCCCTTCACTGCCTGTCACATTTACACAGTAATCAATGCAATTTTATAGCATTGATCGCTGTATAAATGTAATTGGTCCCAAAAATGTGTCAAAAGTGTCCGATGTGTCCGCCATAATGTCGCAGTCACCAAAAAAAATCACGATCGCCGCTAAAAAAATAAAAAAATATATATTTTTTTAAAAATGCCATAAATCTATCCCGTATTTTGTAGACGTTATAACTTTTGCGCAAACCAATCAATATACGCTTATTGTGATTTTTTTTTACCAAAAATATGTAGAAGAATACGTATCGGCCAAAACTGAGGAACAAATGTGTTTAAAAAAAAAAAAAATTGGGATATTTATTATAGCAAAAAGTAAAAAATATTGTGTTTTTTTCAAAATTGTCGCTCTTCTTTTGTTTATAGCGCAAAAAATAAAAACCGCAGAGGCGATCAAATACCACCAAAAAAAAGCTCTATTTGTGGTGAAAAAAGGATGTCAATTTTTTTTGGGTACAACGTCGCACAACTGCGCAATTGACGTTTAAAGTGCGACAGCGCTGAAAACTAAAAATTGGCCTGGGAAGGAAGGGGGTGAAATTGCCCGGTATTGAAGCGGTTAAAGTTCATACTTTTTTTATAACTTCTATTGTATATTTTATCAGATTTTTTATTAGGACAATAAATATTTGCCAGGGAGTACTCCACCTTGTTTATTCTACCCTTCAAAAATAAATATCGCCCTTCTGGGTCCGTAATTCTCTCATCCAATGTGAACCTTACCCCTCTGGCAAATCCTATAGCTATTCCTTTAGCTCTTTTTGTTGGGGAGTCCCCATAATACCAGACTGAATAGTCTTTTGTTATTATTTTAAGGTTAGAGTCCTGTGATATGTGCGTCTCCTGTAATAAAACTACATCTGCTTTATAGAGTTTAATCTCTCCTATTATATTGTATCTTTTTATAGGAGTGTTTAAACCGCGTACATTGTATGTCATAAAATTAGGGTTTGTCATCTCTGCGCACCATGCTCCGGGTCCTCTCTACCCATCTCCCTCCATCGCCCCTCTCCATTCCATCTCCAGGAGCACCGTGAGCAGAGACCACCACTCCCCTTCTCCTTATCTTGATCCCCTCCAGAACAGCACCCCTTAATCCCCTCTCCTCTTTTCCCACCACCCCTCTACCCTCCCTCTCCCCCCTCCTCCCCATCCCTGTTTGGGGGGTAATTGGCCTCCCCGTGGCCATTGGATCCAAGGCCCTCCATCTCCTTCTGGCCCTTCAGTTCTCCCTCAGAGGTGGAGCTCAGCTAGTGGTTCCCTTTCAGACCTGCTACCCCCCTAAATAGGGGTGACCCTTACCCCCCCGGTGGCTTTACTCAATCTCTTATCTTGCACTCTCCCCCTCCCCCCCAGTCCAGTCCCTAACCCCCAGTTCTTTGTTTCTCAATTTTTCTTCTTCGCTGCGGCGAGTTTCTATTTGTGATTGGCTGCAATCTCTGTTCCTCCGTAGGCGGGGTGTTGTCTTGTGCTTCCCACCAACCTGGGATTTCGACTTGTGATATGTCCAATCTATTACAAAAGATGGCTGTGTCTTCTGGTTACCTGAGAGTTGCTGACTGGCCTTCTTTTCTTCCAATTAGGCAGGCTGGGAAGCCCTAGGAATATTGTATGTTATTCAACTTCAGATGCTCTAATAGGGGTTAAAGTGTTCTTCTTCTGGTCAGGGTCTCAGGTGCTAAGTCTGGGAATATCTGCAAGGTGGACTCTTCATATTTGATTGGTTGTTTATTTTTTAGAGTTGCCCATATCTGTTCTTTATCCTGAAAATAATGAAATCTTGCTATTATGTCTCTCAATATTTCTGCTGCTAACGCAGCTGGCTTGCTTTCTTACCCAGTGGACCCCTTCAAACTTTATTTTTTTCTGTCTCTGTTAGACCTAACAGTTGCTCAAATATTTTATCCATTTTCGCTTGTAAGTCTTCCCCCTGTATGTCTGTTACTCCCCTTATTCTGAGATTTTACCTTCGATTATGATTTTCCTGGTCTTCCAGCCAATATCAAGTATATCTATGGTCTTTCTGTAGACTTGCCATCTGATTTTTTAACTCGTTTATTGCCACTGCTTGTGAGTCCAACTGCTCTTCTTTTTCCTCCACCCTTCTTAAAATGTGGTTTATGTCCTCATGGAGAGTGGCCATTTCTCCTTTAATGGACAGTTCTAATTTGGCGAACATCTCCGCCATTTCTCCTTTAGTTGGCAATTGTTTTTTTTTTGTCTAGGTTCAACTACTGTATTTCTTTTATGTCAGCACTTGTGCTTGTAGAAATGTCTGTATCTAGATCCTTGGGTTGTTTTCCTTGACCATTTTTTTGTGTTTCCTCCGGAAGCTTACTCTTGGCCCCTGTCTGTTTCCCCGGGCTCTCTGTCCCGCCATCCTGTGTCATGTATTTCTTTATAGAGCCTGGGCTCGGACTCACTTTGGGGGGTTCGCACTTGCCCCCTTACGGGTTTCCCTCTCATCCTGTTCTCTTCAATTAGATACGGGTCCGGTAAGCTATTCTCAGCGGTATCAGCTGTTCCCCTTTTTCCGTCAGTATTACTAGGAGAAAATAGGCCCGGTAACATCGGGTGTGAGTGGCTAATTTGATTAGTGTGTGTCCTTGTCCCCAAACTGGGTACCCCACCTGGTTATTCCAGATTGATCTCAATCTCAGTTTAGTGGTTCACCGATATGCCATAAAAGTACACCCACAGATCTGCCCTCCTTTCTTCCTCTCAGTATATCCCATTTTACAGGGGCTCTGTGTATTAATCTTGCATTTAATTATAAGATGTCATATTCTGCAGATCTTTCCTAGTGGCGGGGGGTCTCACCATCCCTTCTCTTTCACCGCACAACCATTATGCAGTGCAGATGAATGAATTTGCAGTGCCAAATATTGCTTTCTGACAAGTGAAGCCAGAGGCTGTCAGAATTCCCAAATATTGACTACATCTGATAGCGTGCAGCTACTGTTCAGATGACAGCTTTCTTCCTGGAACCTTCAATGTCAGGTGGAGATGTGCCGACAAAATGTGATTTTCCTGGAGATGAACCAGAAGAAATCTCAATGTATGGCCATCTTTAGTCATAAAACTTCACAATATGCCTCTCCACATTTGTGAACATTGAATTCTGTCTAACCCTTGCTGATACTCATTACATGCATCCGGTCATCAAGTGATAGGACCAAACAATAGGAGTGGTCATACTAGGAGTTGCCTTACAATTACTGTAAATATGTATCCACTCCTGTTTCTGCATATGTGTATTAACGCAGCACTGAATGTACATCAATGTTTGTTTAATGGTTAACAAAACTACACGTACCGAACTTACTGTACGCTCTATCTCCGGAGACCCTCAAGAAGGTCCAAGGAGGGCTACTTTATAATTGTACCTTTGCAGAGCCTGCTCACAGTGTGTGTCCAGAAGGGGTGACGGGCTTTGCCTCCTGTTGAGGCCATGTTTTATTCTGTTGTACTGTAAGTAGCTCACATGAAAACAACGTTCTTACATTTGTAAGTTTGATATTTGATACGTAAATTGTATACGGATTGTGATGTACACAACGCTTCATATAGTACATGTAAGCTGTATAAACCAATAAAAATCCATGGTTAAAAAAAAAAAAATTAAATACCACTCTAGTTCCTGCCTAATCCTTTCTTCTGTCTCTTTATTCTGTAGTAACTCTTCATTTAATCTCTAGGCAGGTGGTCTGTTTAAATTCTCCTCAATCTTGATTCCCATCATTACAGGGGAATGGTCAGAAAACGTAGAAATTTTTATGTTCATATTAATGTCTCAAGCAGTCTATGATCTACAAAGAAGAAATCAATTCTTGAGTATGTCCCGTGTACATAGGAGTGGAACGTATAATCCCGGTGTTTCACATTTTGTGTTTGCCATACGTCTGTCAGCTGATCCTGATCTTTTTTAAAGCCTTCCTCTGTATGTTCCCAGTCCTCTGTACACTTGACGTACTATCCAACCCAGGTATCATACAAAAATTTAAATCTCCTCCCATAATAGTACTTCCTCTCTTAAAGTTCATACATTTTTTTATAACTTCTATTGTATATTTTATCAGATTTTTTATTAGGACAATAAATATTTGCCAGGGAGTACTCCACCTTGTTTATTCTACCTTTCAAAAATAAATATCGCCCTTCTGGGTCCGTAATTCTCTCATCCAATGTGAACCTTACCCCTCTGGCAAATCCTATAGCTATTCCTTTAGCTCTTTTTTGTTGGGGAGTCCCCATAATACCAGACTGAATAGTCTTTTGTTATTATTTTAAGGTTAAAGTCCTGTGATATGTGCGTCTCCTGTAATAAAACTACGTCTGCTTTATAGAGCTTAATCTCTCTTATTATATTGTATCTTTTTATAGGAGTGTTTAAACCGCGTACATTGTATGTCATAAAATTAAGGTTTGTCATCTCTGCGCACCATGCTCCGGGTCCTCTCTATCCATCTCCCTCTGTCGCCCCTCTCCATTCCATCTCCAGGAGCACCGTGAGCAGAGACCACCACTCCCCTTCTCCTTATCTTGATCCCCTCCAGAACAGCACCCCTTAATCCCCTCTCCTTTTTTCCCACCACCCCTCTACCCTCCCTCTCCCCCCTCCTCCCCATCCCTGTTTGGGGGGTAATTGGCCTCCCCGTGGCCATTGGATCCGAGGCCCTCCATCTCCTCCTGGCCCTTCAGTTCTCCCTCAGAGGTGGATCTCTGCTAGTGGTTCCCTGTCAGACCTGCTACCCCCCTAAATAGGGGTGACCTTTACCCCCCCGGTCGCTTTACTCAATCTCTTATCTTGCACTCTCCCCCTACCCCCCAGTCCAGTCCCTAACCCCCAGTTCTTTGTTTCTCAATTTTTCTTCTTCGCTGCGGCGAGTTTCTTTTTGTCATTGGCTGCAATCTCTGTTCCTCCGTAGGCGGGGTGTTGTCTTGTGCTTCCCACCAACCTGGGATTTTGACTTGTGATATGTCCAATCTATTACAAAAGATGGCTGTGTCTTCTGGTTACCTGAGAGTTGCTGACCGGCCTTCTTTTCTTCCAATTAGGCAGGCTAGGAAGCCCTAGGAATATTGTATGTTATTCAACTTCAGATGCTCTAATAGGGGTTAAAGTGTTCTTCTTCTGGCCAGGGTCTCAGCTGCTAAGTCTGAGAATATCTGCAAGGTGGACTCTTCATATTTGATTGGTTGTTTATTTTTTAGAGTTGCCCATATCTGTTGTTTATCCTGAAAATAATGAAATCTTGCTATTATGTCTCTCAATATTTCTGCTGCTAACGCAGCTGGCTTGCTTTCTTACCCAGTGGACCCTTTTAAACTTTATTTTTTTCTGTCTCTGTTAGACCTAACAGGTGCTCAAATATTTTATCCATTTTCGCTTGTAAGTCTTCCCCCTGTATGTCTGTTACTCCCCTTATTCTGAGATTTTATCTTCGATTATGATTTTCCTGTTCTTCCAGCCAATATCAAGTATATCTATGGTCTTTCTGTAGACCTGCCATCTGATTTTTTAACTCGTTTATTGCCACTGCTTGTGAGTCCAACTGCTCTTCTTTTTCCTCCACCCTTCTTAAAATGTGGTTTATGTCCTCATGGAGAGTGGCCATTTCTCCTTTAATGGACAGTTCCAATTTGGCGAACATCTCCGCCATTTCTCCTTTAGTTGGCAATTGTTTTTTTTTTTGTCTAGGTTCAACTACTGTATTTCTTTTATGTCAGCACTTGTGCTTGTAGAAATGTCTGTATCTAGATCCTTGGGTTGTTTTCCTTGACCATTTTTTTGTGTTTCCTCCGGAAGCTTACTCTTGGCCCCTGTCTGTTTCCCCGGGCTCTCTGTCCCGCCATCCTGTGTCATGTATTTCTTTATAGAGCCTGGGCTCGGACTCACTTTGGGGGGTTCGCACTTGCCCCCCTTACGGGTTTCCCTCTCATCCTGTTCTCTTCAATTAGATACGGGTCCGGTAAGCTATTCTCAGCAGTATCAGCTGTTCCCCTTTTTCGTCAGTATTACTAGGAGAAAATAGGCCTGGTAACATCGGGTGTGAGTGGCTAATTTGATTAGTGTGTGTCCTTGTCCCCAATCCGGGTACCCCACCTGGTTATTCCAGATTGATCTGAATCCGCACAACCTCTCCGTTTAAGCTATTGCATGAACATTTCATCCGTGTTCCTCATTAGTTCATCCTTATTACATCAGTGTTCGTTGCACATAGTTCTACAAAACACTCCCGAGTATACAGTCTGGCTAATAGTCAGACCAACTTTCTGCTTCCAGCTTTAAGAGGGGTGCCAAAAATGTTCAGCAGGGATATCCCTGTATCACAGTGATCTAATCAGTCCAACAGTAATGTAAAGGAAAAGCAGAGTCATCCACCCCCCTGTTGGTACCGCTCCTCCAGAGTCCAGACAGTTTCTTTTCAGTGGCTGCTTTGAAGCAACTTCTATTGCTGTAATTCAAGCCCCTGGGTTTGGGAAATCCAGGAAAACAGTGAGGGGGAGACTGGGCCCCAGCAAGCATCTCCTATCTATCAGTCCAGAGGGCTGATTCGTCTCAACAGCGCGTCTCTCACTTTCCAGCCGAGACCTGTACTGTCTTTGGCCGCTCTCCTTCCTGCTGCTTCTGCCACTCAGTGATCAGGTAAGCTCCTGGAAATGCAGCCTTTCAGTATGTGTATCACTGGGACCACTGTGCGCTCTCACTGACGTTCTACCAGGCACTCCTCTGTTCTTTCCCCTATGCACACGCCAGAACTGCGGGGGGATACGGGGGGGGGGGACTGAGATGGAATACCTTCCTCACGCACTCATGTCGGGGAAAGTTTGCAGGCTTCACCGGGTCATCAGCAGCAGCTGCATCTGTCTGGATTGCACATCAGGCCCCTACCTCCGTCTCTCCTAAAAAGCTTTTTTTTACCAAACTTAAGTGTAAGGTCACACTCTGTGAGGTGAGCGCATTTCTTATGGGGGAGCACTGAGGTGAATTGATACAAAGCACAGATTTTTGAGGATTTGTGAAGATTCAACAAGTTAAAACTTTTTTCTGTTATTATTCCTTAACTATTTCATTGCACTTAAGCACAGGATTTATATATAAATGATTTATATATTATAAGAAGGAATATACATGAATGTATTATTTTATTTTATTGTATTATATTATTGTTTATTCACATGTTATTATAATGGTACTCATATTGGCACAGGAGAATTGAGACATTCAGTGGTTGGATACATTTATTAATACCAACGCAGCATTATTTGTTTTGAGTTTTATTTGCACATTTATATTGGGAGTGTGTTACTTGCTGCTTGCATATATCACACAGATTGTATTCTAGTTGCTCACAAGACTACCTACAGTATTATATGCCATAAATACCACGTGCCTCGATAACTACTTAATTACCATATGCATTTAATTGTTTATTTCCTTCTGTGAATTGAGTTTAATGCCTGTTCATGTAGTATTTACCAAGTGTTTTCAACGTTTTACAGTAAATACCAGTGAGCGGTATAGTGAATTGACAGTGTCAGGATCGCATGCGGTATTTAGAGAAAACGTGTTTGGACACCTACATATTGCATGCAAGATGCTTTCATGAATGAAACCCATTGTGTTTTAAGAGTGTTTTACATGTGCTACCATTACATTTTATATTCTGATGAAAGTGCATCAAAGATGCAGCAAGCTGGATTTTGTTTTAACACACTGCACATAAGACACACCTAAAATTTACTGGTGTGAACAATGCATGTGTTTTCCTGTTCTAAATGGATATTTGGACACTTTACTGTATTTTCTCTTTGTTCTCCAGTAGGTTGATTCTCTTATTAAAACTAAAGCTCTGACTTCTGACCCCAAACTCAATAGTCTACTTTTCTCTTGATCTTAAGCTGGTCATACACTGAATTTTCTTTCAGATTTATGCAGTGCAGATGAATGAATTTGCAGTGCCAAATATTGCTTTCTGACAAGTGAAGCCAGAGGCTGTCAGAATTCCCAAATATTGACTACATCTGATAGCGTGCAGCTACTGTTCAGATGACAGCTTTCTTCCTGGAACCTTCAATGTCAGGTGGAGATGTGCCGACAAAATGTGATTTTCCTGGAGATGAACCAGAAGAAATCTCAGTGTATGGCCATCTTTAGTCATAAAAGGTCAGATATCCTTAGGCTTTCTTCTTTATGTATATGGGAAATTTGAGGGGGCTTGTGGCTGACACAGGTGCATGGTCTGAAGATAAGAGTTAAAATAATGGTTGTGGTAGGATTGAGGGAAGATAACATCATGCTGAAACTCATTCAGATTATTTTGTGTATTGTCACAATGTACTGTATATAATTTATTGTATAGATTGATGCATTGGCATTGCTTTTATCTGCATTTTTTAAGATAATTTTTTAACAAAATTTACCTTTGTGTCTTTTAACAAAGTTTAAAAAAATAATGCTAAATATAGTACATTATCACCACCAAATTCTTCTCCTAGTCAGGTTTCATTGCAATAGGTGACACGTTACAGTATGGTTCACAATTAGACACTGAATTAAAAACATATACATGAAGAAATGTACTAATAATTGAAAAATGGAATTAACATGTAGCTTCAAAACACATCATTAATAGGTGAATCATTTGTAAAATTGCAAGACAAGATAAAGAGTTGATGATACCAAAAATAATCACCAGCCCGTATACTGTATATATTGAGTAGCAAGCTGAACTGTACAAAATTCAACATAGTTAACACTGGATCATTTGTATTCTACAATGAGAGCTTCTTTTCTACCTGATAGCAATTTCTAAACATTGTACACTGAGTGTGAGCAGCTTAGTGTACAATCTCTGGATACTGTCAATGACAGGAAAAATTAACATCATCCCAGACTGTACACTTAAGTAGGACGAAGACACAGAACTTGGAAAAATAGTTGAAAATGTCAGTGGTGGCAAGGGAGCTCACAGAGATTGCATCGCTGAAGGAGAGGAAAGTGCAGCAGACTTTACTTTGTTGGTGGAGATCATTTTCAAAATGTTTCCCTTAGTTAACATAGAAGGAATAGAGCAATAGGAGAGTGAGAGAGGAAGAAAGTGAATACGCACTGCTGGGAAGTGGTGTATTTTGTTTTTTTTCTGCCCTAGGCAAGACTAAAATTGGCCACCCTCCCATCTAAATTTGTCCTACCCCTTCCTTCTTAAGTGGCTGTGTGGGGTCTCTGGTGGCTATGTGGGGTCACTGGTGGTTATGCGGTTCAAGCATGAATGAACCCTGGGCCTTAAGATCTAAGGGGTCACATCCTTAAGTCTCAGGAGTTCAAGCTTGGATTTGTAGTCCTTCACTAGTCGGTAGGGTGTCACGTCCTCAGCTCTGAGGGTTTCATACTGGGACTTGCAATGCTTTACTTTTGGGAGGGTCCCAGCATTAACCGATGAGATCTAAGGATGTGACCCCCCAAAATTTAAGGACTACAAGTCCCAGCATGAACCCCTGAGATCTAAGGATGTAACCCCTTAGATCCCATGGGTTCATGCTGGGACCTGTAGTCCTTTACTAGTTGGGGGGGTCACATCCTCAGGTCTGAGGGGCTCATGCTGGGGCCTGTAGTCCTTTCATTTTAGGGGTCACATCCCTCAAACATGAAGGACTACAAGTTCTTCTCCTCTTTGTATGGGTCTCTGACTTTGCAGGGACTGTGCCCGGCTCCCTCATGATGACACTACACACACTGTATTAATTTGGCCTACGCCCAGCCTCACCTTAAACTTTATCTGCTCTGGGCCTCCAGCATGCTCTGAGGGAAGAAGGGAACTAGAGGAGATGTGTGGACCATGGAGAGAACTAGGCGTGGAGGAGAAGGAAGTTAAATCCTCCTCCACTTTGAATACTGGGGCTGCCTTGGGCTCCCTCTGCATTAGGACTGGGATTCATGGCTGTGATGTCACTGGTTGCTAGATGCCAAGCGGCTCTAGCAACCAGTGGTCAGTGGTGGAGGGGAAGGCAGAGACAGCGCCAGTACTACGGCCGGGTTCCTAAACAAAAGAGGCTCTGTCTGCCCCTGTTCCCTGCATTCCTCGGCTAATGGACTGCATGCTAGTGTCCCTTTTGCCAGGGAGGCAGGGTCACCCCCCATAAAATGCTGCCTGAGGCAAACACCTTGATTGCCTTGTGGCAGATACACCCCTGCTACTGGGGAGGAGGCAGTCAATACTTCTAAAACTAACCTGTAGCGATGGGTAACATGAGATGCTGCTAAGAACGAAAGACAATGTCAATCGGTTAGAGTGTTCTAAAACCTATTGTAGGTAAAAATTATGGTAATAGTTGTGGTGTGTAACTATTAGGATCCTCTTGGGTGTTTCAGGTCATTGCTGACTGCAGATAGTCTACTAATGATAGACTTTGTTTAAAAGACGTGGTCTATTGGGAGGATTAGCAAGCCACAACGATTTTACAATCCTACTAAGCAGGATGAAAAGCCTACATATACAATAAGGAGATATACACATTCTGATGCATATCATTAAACACAGTACAGAGAATCTAGTTTTCTAAAACATTAAGACATGAGCTGATAACATTTTCTACAACAAACAGACCTATTTTTAGTGTTAAAAAAAACAATATATGAAGTATGAATATTTGCTGCAATATGACACTAAGCAGACAGGATTAACTGGTCATGGTTAGTGAGAGATTAGGAAAAAATAAATATTGCAAAATACATTTTAGAGGTTTTATTTTAATCCTGCTGTGCAGAATTTGTCAGCTTTGTCCACCATGACTGATTGATTTCACAGTGTTATATTAAAGTTCATGAAATTTTCGTGTGAGACCAAATAATTGACAAATATTTGAACATTCTTGTTTTTGAGCAAAATTACTGTGAATGCATACATGTAAGGGTTCAATAAGTACAATACAAGAGGCCATGGTCCGAAGATACATGTAAATATGTAGTTGGGGAGGAGGAAGGTGAGGTTTTGTAAGTCAGGGGGTGCATTTAACCTTTAATGCCTGTGACATTTCCATGTTTAAAAGTGCTCATATACAATATCCCAGAAATTTGGATTTGTACAGGCCAGCCATTTTAGAAGGAATACCATTTAATATTATAAATATGGATGAGATGAATGTACCTGGATTTGGATTGAGACAGGTTCACAGAACACGAGTACAATCTGGTTGCTGAATATGAACCCAAATAAAGTTAATTGGTGCCTAATGTTAAAAAAACAATAATGACCACTTTTTAGACTAATAGAAACGTGCTTGTCAAACAAATGGTACAGAGGAATGGGCACTACCCTGGGGAACATGTACCAAGATAAAAAACATTTTAAAAATTAAATTTGTCAAGGATCAGCGATTTTAATAATGCTTTAAGTGAAACATTAAAAATGCTTAATTAATTCAAAGAGCATGCAAGGGGATGCTTCCAATCGAGAAATGGCTGTGACCTACTAACCCCTTGATTTGTATGTGTATAGGGTACCCCACTGGCATGATACTCTGCTGAGTTAGGTGCCCACTACCCTGCCACTTTGTTTATCTCATTTTTTGGTGTATGAATATTGCTTATGTTGTATATATTTCTTCCATAGATTAACCGCTTCCCTACTGGCCACAGTATATATACGTTGGACATGAATGGAAGTTCCTCTGTGATTAGGTTGATATGCTAACCTTTTTCCAGTCTATATTAGAGGAATATATTTTTTATCAGTAGTTTTTGTGTCCCTTATAAGATCTATTCATTTTTCTGTATGTGTTTTGTTTATGTCTGCCCAAATTGTTAATTTTTAATGAATTTATTAAATAAATTTGTATTTTTATAACACATCTGTGTATTGTAAGTTTATACCGTGCCATGAAAGTCCATTTTGCCTTTAAAATACCAGTTGTTTGCTATCTGAAGATCTTGTTCCCAACATGAGAGGACCCCTCCTGGCCACCAAATTCCCCAGAGTTCCAATCATCCCAGCGTTCAGTGCTGATACCAGTGTTTTGGGAGAGGGGCTTACACTTACATTTTTTAAAACCTCACAATGCTGAAAGGCATGTGATATGAGCTCAGCAAAGCAGGGGAAGCTACATTCTCACTGTCCCCTTGCTATGGAAATACCAGCCAGCATGCCTGGAGGGAAAAATGTTTTAAAATATAATTTGATTTAAATGCTGAATCATTATATAAATACTATATTTTTCTGCATCATGAAGATCTGTTGCAAATAGATTTGTCTGCAGAATAAAAACTATTCTTTATTCCTACTGTACATGTTGGATTCAATGGCTGTTCACTATCTACTGACATTTAATGGTGCTGATTCATCCTACTATAAATAAGATAGTTATATGCCAAGCAAAAAAGGTTGAATCTCACTTGGGCAAATGTCATTAAAAGATTCACTGGGAGAATTTTCAATTGAATCCTTCATAAATAGGCCTCATAATCTAAAGCCTGCAAAGGACATGGAAATGCCTTACATGTGTAAAATATTAGGGTTTTTTGTTATGTGCGTATGGTTTTAAAGTTATGTATTACATTAAATATTGATGCATGTGTTATGTATCCATATGTGTGTGTTATGTAGGTAAGTCTGACTTTTCTCTTATTTTAATATTTCATTTTTATATATATTAGTGTTTCATTTTGTGTTAATTACATCCTTGTCACAAGCATTTAATTTGTCTACAGTGACAGTTTATCAGGATACTTATAAAATTTATAGCTCTCTGATGGTTTGGAGTCCCACTAATTAACGATAGCCATAGGTAATGTTTTATTGGAGCAGTCCAGATAAGTCAATGCATTTTTTTAAAGCTTTTGAATGCCAATGACATCTTTTCACCTTTCTGGAGCAGTTCAGAAAGTGGATCAACACTAAGATGAAACAGAAAGTCAGCACGCCAGTTAGCAAATAAATGAATTTACATCTTTTCAGAGGGGTTCACATACAGTAAGTAGGTCATACTAAGAAACAGAATTGTACATTCCAGTTTACAGAGAAAAAAATGAATATTTTATTTGAGGATCAAATGACAGAGCAGAAATTCATATCAAGAAGGAGCAGAAATGAAGGGTATAAAGAATATAACTGATACACAATTTAGGTCACAGCAAAAACAGAAAAATGCTATGGGATGTAAAATAATAATTGTGTGGCTTTTCATTGCTAAATCAGAACTAAACTAGTTGAATTATTTCCAACAAAATCACTCCTGAGGAAGTCTGACAGTGACTTATGGTGGAGTTAGTGATGCCATTGAGCTTGGCTGCATGCTTCTAGCTCCCAGAGAGAGGAAGAAGGAGGAACTAGTAACAGACAATCCACCAATTCACCCCACTGCCAGACTCCATACATCATTTGCAGAGACAATGAACAGTCTTTTGCTGGTTTTGTTTTTTTGTTTTATTGGGGGGGGGGTTCAACTTGGTTGGGGAAAAGGGTATATTGGATGCCCATAGGATGTTTCAATTTCCATTGCAGTGCACCTGTAACTGTTATGTTTCTCCTCCCGCATCCCCATGCAGACTGTTGCTCCTTCTCTGCTCAGCTCCCGCAGACTATTTGCTTCCAAGAATTCCCCAATCAATACCGTTTAGAGAATGAAGACATTACTCCTGACCATGTAGAAATGATGTTCCCAGAAACTTCTTTCCTCCTGCACAAAGCTTCTCCTGTAGTTCCCCTCCTGCACAAACTTATCCTGAACTGAAGTATTGTCACATCTTCTTCTATTGAGCAAGGAGAACCCACTCTGAATAAGTCCCCATGCAGGCTCTGGTTGCTTCTCTGTTATTGAGCCTGAGGCCTGCAGCATCTCTCCCCAGAGGCCTAGTAGTTTAGAAGCATTTCTTTGAATGGTGGTCTACTGTTCCCAGCCAGCCCAGCTTGCAAATCCTGTGCCTTCAGGCCACATCGATTTGACACAGATCCCCACAGTCACTTCCTTTGATCCAAGACTCCCCATTATTCACTGTGTAAATGATGAAGACTTTGCTAATGACCGTGTAGAAGCGAAGTCCCCGTACAGACTTCCTGGCACATCCAGCCCTCCACTGTGGTAACACTCACCAACGTTTTACTGCCCTGAGTCCTTGATGGAGAACTTGACCAGGCCATACGTTCCGACAGCTTCACCTGTCCCTCTGTTCCAGGAGTTCTTTATCAACGACTGTGTGATGATAAAGACATTGCCAATGGCAGTGTAGAGGCAAAGTTCCTTCACAGCTCTCCCCGGGCCTCCTCCTGCGATCGGCGCACCCCACCCAGATGGGGTGCCCTCCTGCTTCTGCCTAGTATTCCATCCTCCACTTCACTCAGCCAACATCTCCCCCAGTGACATATTACCTCAGCTTATATAGGAGGCCCACCCCCTGCTAATACCAGTTGGGGATTGGTCAGGGATCCCACATGAGCTGCCTGTCACTCCAGTTCCAGGCCCTGCCCCTCTTCCAGAACATTCTCCCTGGAAGCAGGGGTGGCGCCTCAGAACCAGAGCATAGGTGATCACACCCACTGCTACTATGACCACTCCCAGCCCCCAGATCAAAACAGACAGGCCTAGCTTGCAGCATAGGCCTGCCTAAATTTGCCTGTGCTGACAGTTCCTAGTAAAAAAATCTATTACTTGCGCAGTCAGCTCTGCATAACAAAAAGTAAGTCAAAACTATTTGATCTATTGCCATGGCACCACTGAATATACTTTCCCTGAATGTTCAGGGAATAAATATCCCTCAAAAAAGGACCAAAGCCTTCCGTACTTTCCATAACAAGAAGGCTCACATAGTATGCCTCCAAGAAACACACTTCACCAAAGATTCTACTCCAAAATATATTTCTCCTTTTTATCAACAAATTTACACGGCTTCTGCCTGTACCAAGCAAAGGGGAACTCTAATTGCATTTCACCGATCCACACCATTCACCTTATCATCAGAAATTAAAGACCCAGAAGGTAGATACCTGATACTCATGGGTTATATAATGGATACAGCAATCACGGTGCTTTCCTACTACGCTCCTAACAAACAACCTACACCATTCCTCTCACATATATTACAAGTGATTAATACACACAAAATAGGAACAGTGATAATGTGCGGGGATTCGAACCAGGTCCTCCTCCCATTTCTAGATAAATCACCTTTTACACCATCCAAAATAACCTCTAGATTACCTTTTTCTCAACTTCTTTCCAAATACAATCTGGTAGATTCATGGAGAGAAAGTAACCCAATGAAAAAGAAATTCACTTATTTCTCGCACCCTCATCAAACCTTCACCAGAATAGATCATATTTTTCTAACAATAGGAATGATACCAGAAATTATTGCATCAGATATAATTCCGATTCCGTGGTCTGACCATAATGCAGTATACACTACTATAGCCTCAGCCATACCAAAAGCACATGACCCAACGTGGTACTTACCGGACATAATGCTCAAACACCCACTACATCAGATGGCCATTGAACAAGCTTTAAAGGAATACATATCAATTAATAATACAACAGACATCTCCCCAATAACACTGTGGGAAGCTCATAAGCCTGTCTTGCGTGGTACAATACAAAGACAAATGGCACTATTTAAACGGGAACGCAAAAATCTAGCAAAGAAACTAGAACTCAATTTTAATGCAGCCTACATATCATTTCAAGATAATCCATCTCAGAGTACAAAATCTCATCTGGAAAAATCTAGATTGGAATACGATCTATTTCTCACTGAGTCAGTTGATAAATCCCTCAAACGCTCCAAACACAATTTCTACATGAATACAAACGAACCAGGTACATATTTCGCTCGGGCATTAAATTCAACTAACAAATCTTTCAAATCAATACGTTTGAAATTATCAAAAAATGTTTACACTTGTAATCCAGTTAAAATAGTCCATAAATTTCACTCACATCTCGCAACTTTATACAAGACAAACAATGAATTTAATCCTACAGAGGCTGAATCCTTCTTCTCAAAAATAACCTTACCTGAGTTATCTCAGAATCAAAAAAGCAGTTTGGATGAGCTTATAACTATAGATGAAGTTGCTAACGCCATAAAAGACCTAAAACTTAACAAAAGACCAGGCCCAGACGGCTACTCGGCTTTATACTATAAAACATTCTCAGAAATACTCTCTCCCATTCTCACTGAAACTTTTAACAAACTTCTAGATGGACATTCTTTTCGGCAAGAAACACTAATGGCAATTGTTTGTATGATCCCAAAACCCTTTTCTGATGATACTTCCTGTGTGAATTATCGGCCTATCTCTCTGTTAAACCTCGATATTAAATTATTAGCAAAAATAATAGCAAAACGCCTCAATAGCATTATAGGAAAATTAATACATAGAGATCAAGTAGGCTTCATGCCAAATAGACAGGCAGGCGATAATATACGCAGGGCAGTGTTATTGGCACATATTGCTAAAAAACGGAAAATCCCTTTATGTTTTCTATCTCTCGATATTAAGAGGGCATTTGACACAGTATCCTGGCAATATATGCAATATTCATTACAAAAATGGGGTTTTGGACCCCACTTTTTAACATGGATCAAAGCATTATATAATAAACCCAAAGCCTATATAAAATATGCTGGATACAAATCTGAAGCCTTTAATATCGAAAGAGGTACCCGACAGGGTTGCCCATTATCTCCCTTATTATTTGCCCTTATACTCGAACCCATGGCCCAATACATCAGAACAAACCAAACTATAACTGGCATTGAAGTAGGAGGTATTACACACAAATTATGTATATTTGCAGATGATATATTACTTTTTCTATCATCACCACAGGTCTCTGGTCCTAACTTAATACCAGCTCTTGATGGATTTGCAGCCCTATCCGGCCTTATGATTAATCCTAAGAAATGCCTAGTGCTTAATATTTCACTCACAAACATGGAATTGATCCCGGCTAGGGCTGCACTCCCATTCACATGGGCAGAAAAATCAATCCCATATCTTGGAATTCATTTAACAGCATCTCATTCTGACTTATTCTCAAACAATTATCCTCCTGTATTAAGACAGATCACAAATCTAATAAAACAATGGTCGCAACTTCCTTTATCCTGGATAGGGAAGATTAATGCAATCAAAATGACTATTCTACCCAAATTGCTTTATCTATTCAGAGTCCTCCCTATTCCAATTCCTTCCTATTTTTTGAGAATAGTACAAAAAAGAGCAACTTCGTTTATATGGGGCTCTTCTAAACCATGTATACCTATACACACACTACATCTTCCCAAAAATAAAGGAGGCCTGGGATACCCTAATTTTACTAACTACTACAGAGCAGCACATTTGGCTAGTCTGTCCAAATACCATGCAAAACAGGAAATCCCATTATGGGTATTTATAGAGGCTTCAGAAAATGACCCTCTATTAATATCAAATTTATTATGGCTTGATCCTAAAGACCGCTTTAAAATTCATAATCCCATAACTAAACACTTCCTATCTCTCTGGGATAAACTAAAAACCAAATATCAGTTACAATCTCCACACAATCCTCTCCTTTCTTTTATCAGAAATCCGGCCTTTTATCCGGCATGGATCTACC
Organism: Aquarana catesbeiana; assembly: GCF_042186555.1. Taxonomy (NCBI): domain Eukaryota; kingdom Metazoa; phylum Chordata; class Amphibia; order Anura; family Ranidae; genus Aquarana; species Aquarana catesbeiana. The sequence continues at coordinate 323,146,244 of NC_133328.1, read as the reverse complement.
CAAATTCTTTTAAAGCTTGGACAACATCAGGTATTCAGACACTAAATGACTTCATAGCATCTAAATCATTCCTTTCATTCCCATCGCTTAGAGAAAAATATGATCTACCAAACTCTGAGATATTTAGATATCTCCAAATCAAAAATTTCTATACACCATTCCTAAAGGGGGATATACCATTATCCCAATTATCCATTTTTGAATCAATCTGTACAAAAGATCCATTTGCTAAAGGTACAATTTCATCACTTTATAATCAATTATATGGAGTAGCAAATCTTAATAGACCCTCTTACGTTCAGCGGTGGGAGGAGGACCTGGGACGAACTTTAGAAGACACGGACTGGTCTAACATATGGCTCACATCTAAGTCATCTTCACCCAACATCTTAGCACTGGAGACAAATTATAAAGTCCTAACTCGCTGGTACCTTGTACCCGCTAGAGTGGCAAAATATTCACCTAATACCTCAGCTCTTTGTTTTCGAGGATGCCCAGAAATAGGCACATATTTACACATATGGTGGACGTGCCCAGTAATCCAAACCTTCTGGAAGGAAGTCTTCGTGATTGCATCTAAAATACATAAAAAAATAATACAACCAGATCCATATTTAACTTTACTTAATCTAAAACCAGAATGGTTAACACTCTCTCAATTCAAACTTATGATCCAACTAATAACGGCTGCAAAACAAACAGTGGCCAAGGCATGGAAATCTCCTACATTGGTACTAGCAGAAACAATTCACAGAATGAATAATACAATGTCCCATGCTAAGATGGTAGCCATCGATCAAAATCAAATTCCAAAATTTGAAAAACTTTGGCATCCTTGGATAAAACAACAGTTCCTGTCAAACTTCAATGACTCTGTCCTGTTGCCATGGTAACAGATTAAATGACTTACAGAGACACCCATTCTAAGGCTTCAAAGAGAACTAAAAAGAATAATAAACTGACGAGCGGGACAACCTTGTGGACCATACCTCTACCTTTCAACCCTTTTTCTTCTTTCTCTTTCCTTTTCTCCACCTTACGATTAAAGCTCATTATCAGAATTTATTTGACCTATATACACTCTACTTGTAAACAATATGTATAGTAGGTATAAATCATTTAAATACCTACAAAAGTAACTAAGGAAATGATATATATCTTTAATTTAGGTTTACGTGAACCCAATGTTTAATATTTGAAATTTCATGATATTTACCTATATAAACCCTACTGTAAAACAATTAGCTTACTTTATAGATCCTTGTAAACTTACTTTATGTATCTTTATAACATTGTATACTCAATAAACTTCTTTTGACAAGGAAAAAAATCTATTACTAGCACCTACCTATTGGTAAAGGGTGCTACATTAGCAATAGCGCTGAAAACTGTAAGTGGATTTTTAATTGTTTTTATTTAAAAAAAAAAAAACTGAATGGCTTTACATCATGGGGATTCTTCCTATTTTTAAGTTAAGGTCAACTGTTCCGATGAGTTTAACCAGTAAAATTGAGGTTCATATTTTTAACATCTGAGAAAATATTTCAATATTGCACATCTAGCATGATCTTTGGTTGCTACTGATCATCACAGTTGGATAATTGCACAATAATTTGAACTTTATTTATTTACTACAAATGGATACTTGCACAACTTTATAAATTGTATTGGTTGCTATTGGTTACCAGTTTGCATACTTTTATGAATGCTACTGGTCATTACTAGCTGTCACAATTTTAAGTATTTCCTGAAATGCTCTTAAATACATTTGCACTTGTTTATATTTGGATATCACTATTTTTGTTTGAATTCTTTTTAATTGAATCAGGTAGCTTTTATATAAACATTATTTAAATTGGAGCTCTGTGTTCAAGCAATGATAGTTTTCACATTTACCTGGTGGATTATACACAGCAGCTGTATGTTAACCTCCCTGGCGGTATGATTATTTCACATTTTTGCGTCTCAAAGTGGTACCATTATTTTGCATGGAAATTTGGCATTTTATATTGTAGGCCTGTAATTCTTAGCAATAACACACTTAACCACTTCAGCCGCGGAAGGATTTACCCCCTTCCTGACCAGAGCACTTTTTACAATTTGACACTGCGTTGATTTAACTGCTAATTGCGCGGTCATGCAATGCTGTACCCAAACAAAATTTGCGTCCTTTTCTTCCCACAAATAGAGCTTTCTCTTGATGGTATTTGATCACCTCTGCGGTTTTTATTTTTTGCGCTATAAACGGAAAAAGACCGAAAATTTTGAAAAAAATTATATTTTCTACTTTTTGTTTTAAAAAAATCCAATGAACTCAATTTTAGTCATACATTTAGGCCAAAATGTATTCGGCCACATGTCTTTGGTAAAAAAAATGTCAATAAGTGTATATTTATTGGTTTGCGCAAAAGTTATAGCGTCTACAAACTAGGGTACATTTTCTGGAATTTACACAGCTTTTAGTTTATGACTGCCTATCTCATTTCTTGAGGTGCTAAAATGGCAGGACAGTACAACCCCCCCCCCCCCCAAATGACCCCATTTTGGAAAGTAGACATCCCAAGGAAATTGCTGAGAGGCATGTTGAGCCCATTGAATATTATTTTTTTTGTCCCAAGTGATTGAATAATGAAAAAAAAAAAAAAAATTAGAACAAGTTGGCACTAAATGATATATTGCTCACACAGGCCATGGGCATATGTGGAATTGCACCCCAAAATACATTTAGCTGCTTCTCCTGAGTATGGGGATACCACATGTGTGGGACTTTTTGGGAGACTAGCTGCGTATGGGGCCCTGAAAACCAAGCACCGCCTTCAGGATTCCTAAGGGCGTAAAATTTTGATTTCACTCCTCACTACCTATCACAGTTTTGAAGGCCATAAAATGCCAAGATGGTACAACCCCCCCCCAAATGACCCCATTTTGGAAAGTAGACAACCCAAGCTATTTACTGAGAGGCATGTTGAGTCCATGGAATATTTTATATTTTGACACAAACTTTTTTTTTTCACAAAGTTGTCACTAAATGATATATTGCTCAAACATGCCATGGGCATATGTGGAATTACACCCCAAAATACATTCTGCTGCTTCTCCTGAGTATGGGGATACCACATGTGTGGGACTTTTTGGGAGCCTAGCCGCGTACGGGGCCCCAAAACCAAGCACCACCTTCAGGATTTCTAAGGGCGTAAATTTTTTATTTCACTCCTCACTACAGTTTCGAAGGCCATAAAATGCCAAGACAGAACACCCCCCCCAAATGACCCCATTTTGGAAAGCAGACACCCCAAGCTATTTTATGAGAGGCATGGTGAGTATTTTGCAGCTCTCATTTGTTTTTGAAAATTAAGAAAGACAAGAAATTTTTTTTTTTCTTTTTTCAATTTTCAAAACTTTGTGACAAAAAGTGAGGTCTGCAAAATACTCACTATAACTCTCAGCAAATAGCTTGGGGTGTCTACTTTCCAAAATAGGGTCATTTGGGGGGGTGTTGTGCCACTTGGGCATTCCATGGCCTCCGAAACTGTGATAGGCAGTGAGGAGTGAAATCATAAATTTACGCCCTTACAAAGCCTGAAGGCGGTGCTTGATTTTCGGGGTCCCGTACGTGGCTAGGCTCCCAAAATATCTCACAAATGTGGTATCCCCGTGCTCAGGAGAAGCAACAGAATGTATTTTGGGGTGTAATTTCACATATTCCCATGGCATGTTTGAGCAATATATCATTTAGTGACAACTTTGAGCAAAAAAAAAAAAAAAAAGTGTCTCTTTCCCGCAACTTGTGTCACATAACAAAATATTCCATGGACTCGACATGCCTCTCAGCAAATAGCTTGGGATGTCTACTTTCCAAAATGGGGTCATTTGGGGGTTTTTTAACTGTCCTGGCATTTTATGCACAACATTTAGAAGCTTATGTCACACATCACCCACTCTTCTAACCACTTGAAAACAAAGCCCTTTCTGACACTTTTTATTTACATAAAAAAAAAAATTTTTTGCAAGAAAATTACTTTGAACCCCCAAACAATATATTTTTTTTAAAGCAAATGCCGTACAGATTAAAATGGTGGGTGTTTCCTTTTTTTCACACAGTATTTGCGCAGCGATTTTTCAAACGCATTTTTTTGGGGAAAAAAACACTTTTTTAAAGTTTAATGCACTAACAAACAGTATATTGCCCAAATGTTTGATGAAATAAAAAAGATGATCTTAGGCCAAGTACATGGATACCAAACATGACATGCTTTAAAATTGCGCACAAATGTGCAGTGGCGATAAACTAAATACATTTTAAAAGCCTTTAAAAGCCTTTACAGGTTACCACTTTAGATTTACAGAGGAGGTCTACTAAAGCAAATGCCGTACAGATTAAACTAAATACATTTTAAAAGCCTTTAAAAGCCTTTACAGGTTACCACTTTAGATTTACAGAGGAGGTCTACTAAAGCAAATGCCGTACAGATTAAAATGGTGTGTGTTTCCTTTTTTTCACACAGTATTTGCGCAGAAATTTTTCAAACGCTTTTTTTGGGAAAAAACAAACTTTTTTAAAGTTTAATGCACTAAAAAACACTATATTGCCCAAATGTTTGATGAAATAAAAAAGATGATCTTAGGCCGAGTACATGGATACCAAACATGACATGCTTTAAAATTGCGCACAAATGTGCAGTGGCGATAAACTAAATACATTTTAAAAGCCTTTAAAAGCCTTTACAGGTTACCACTTTAGATTTACAGAGGAGGTCTACTGCTAAATTACTGCCCTCGATCTGACCTTCACAGTGATACCTCACATGCATGGTACAATTGCTGTTTACATTTGACGCCAGACCGACGCTTGCGTTCACCTTTGCGCGAGAGTAGGGGGGGACAGGGGTGCTTTTTTTTTTTATCTTATTTTTAAACTGTTCCTTTCATTTTTTTTAATCATTTTTATTGTTATCTCAGGGAATGTAATTATCCCCTATGATAGCAATAGGTAGTGACAGGTACTCTTTTTTGAAAAAATTGGGGTCTATTAGACCCTAGATCTCTCCTCTGCCCTCAAAGCATCTGACCACACCAAGATCGGTGTGATAAAATGCTTTCTCAATTTCCCAATGGCACTGTTTACATCCAGCGAAATCTAAGTCATGAAATGCTTGTAGCTTCCGGTTTCTTAGGCCATAGAGATGTTTGGAGCCATTCTGGTCTCTAATCAGCTCTATGGTCAGCTGGCCGAATCACAGTTTCTCATTTTCCCTGTTGGGACAGGAGAGCCAGAGAAAAACATGGAAGACGGTGGGGGGGGGCATTGCCTCCCACTGCTTGTAAAAGCAGTCTAGAGGCTAATTAGCCACTAGGATTGCTTTTACATGAAAGCCGACCGCTGGCTGAAAAGAATGATACCAAGATGATACCTAAACCTGCAGGCATCATTCTGGTATAACCACTCAAAGTCCAGCAACATACCAGTATGTTGCTGGTCTTGTTGGGCATATATTGTAAACTTTTTTTTCATGCATCCTGTGGGCTGAACGAAAAAAAGAGATTGATCAGTGGGTACGCCCATCATTAGAATGCCTCCCCTCATCCACCCACTTCTAATGATGGGCATACATGCACCATTTATATATGGCGAAACATGGGGGCATCCTCCCGCAAAAGGTAGGAGCAAATCGCTCCTCCGCCCACTGCTGCCCCCACGCTTCGGCATATATGCTGAAGTATGTAACTGTGGTGGTGAAATCACCTCCGACAGCGCTGGAGTCACGGCTTTATGTATCGTGGGAGCAAACGCTTTTGCTGTCAAGATAAATAAATCCGCTCTACAGCTGAATGGCGTACCTGAAAACAAAAAAATGGTTAACATTAAAACACAGTAAACCATAAAGTATTAAAAAATTGCATACCCATAAAGCATACATGATAAAAACATAATAACAATAACACATTGCAGAATAGAATACAGTAAAAAAGAGCAGAACAATATAAAGAGAACAATAAAACGACAACTATTTTTGTTTTTTTTATTTTATTTTTTTTTGTGGGTTTTTTTTTACTTTTTTGGGGTTTTTTACACTTTTTTTTGTAACTTTTATAACTGTAACCGTTTCCAGGTTCGGGTCTCTCAAAATGCGATGACATCTTGGGAGACCCTGTTTAAAGTGTGTCCTAGTCTGTGCAGTGCTGTACCCTACGCTAAAACTCAACTAGTGTATGGTAGCATTCAAAACATTCACCAATTCAAAGACCAGCATTGTCAGGACAGGAGGGACAATAATACCGGGTGTCACGCCTATATCCACGCTTTCTGCAGACACAACATTTTCTTTGGGGGGCTCGTTGGGTAGGGGTACTCGGGAGGACATAAGGAAAATGCCTCTCATGCAGCTGGCTTACAGCATTTGGTTGGGGAAGGTGAGGTGGAGCACCGTCTGGAAACAGAAGGGCTCTGACAATCTCTTCCTGGAATTTAAGGCAGGATCCAGTCCGTCCTGAAGCTCTGTATAGCACATGAGCATTCAGCAAAGCCAATTGAAATAAATATACAGACACTTTTTGATACCAGCGTCTGGCCTTACGAGCAACTAGGTACGGTGCCAACAACTGGTCGTTGAGATCCACCCCTCCCATATTGAGGTTATATTCGTGGTCACAGAGGGGTTTCTCCACAACACCAGTCGTCGTAGTAATTTGGACCGTCGTGTCTGCATGAAGGGAGGTAAGAACGAAAACATTCTTATTATCCCTCCACTTCATAGCGAGCAAATTATTACACTGCAAGCAGGCTCTCTCCCCCAGCCTAAGACAGGAATCTACAAGCCGCTGGGGAAAGCCCCGGCGATTAGGTCGCATGGTGCCACATGCTCCAATCTGCTGATCAAAAAGGTGACTAAAAAGTGGCACGCTCGTGTAATAATTGTCCACATATAAGTGGTACCCCTTTCCGCATAAGGGTGACACCAAGTCCCACACAATCTTGCCAGCGCTTCCTATGTAGTCAGGACAGTTTGTCGGCTCTACGTGACTATCTTTGCCCTCGTAAACCATAAAACTACATGTATAGCCTGTGGCCCTGTCACAGAGCTTATACATCTTGACCCCGTATCTGGCACGCTTGCTGGGAAGGTACTGTTTGAATGACAAGCGCCCAGAAAACGTAATCAGGGACTCATCAACGCAGACAACTTGATGGGGAGTAAACAAGTCTGCAAAACGTTGGTTGAAGTGGTTTATGAGGGGCCGAATTTTGTAGAGCCGATCGTATTCAGGGTCTCCACGAGGACGACAGAGTTCATTGTTGTTCAAGTGCATGAACCGCAAAATCTGCTCGTATCGTGCCCTGGCCATTTAGGCAGAGAACACGGGCATAAGGTAAATTAGGTCAGTGGACCAATATGACCGCAACTCACTCTTTTTATTTATGCCCATGTTGAGGGAAAGGCCCAGAAAGATCTTAAATTCGGAAAACGTAATTGGAGTAAACAAGTCTGCAAAACGTTGGTTGAAGTGGTTTATGAGGGGCCGAATTTTGTAGAGCCGATCGTATTCAGGGTCTCCACGAGGACGATAGAGTTCATTGTTGTTGAAGTGCATGAACCGCAAAATCTGCTCGTATCGTGCCCTGGCCATTTAGGCAGAGAACACGGGCATAAGGTAAATTAGGTCAGTGGACCAATATGACCGCAACTCACTCTTTTTATTTATGCCCATGTTGAGGAAAAGGCCCAGAAAGATCTTAAATTCGGAAAACGTAATTGGTTTCCAATCTCTGGCAAGGGAGGACTGGGGAATAGTGGCAATGTGTTGACCAGTGTACAAATTGCTTTGGTCCACAATAGATCTATAGAGATCTTCGGTGAAAAACAGCGAATAAATATCAAGTGGCGTAAAATCAACTGTTTCCACATGAATGCCGGGTTGGCCAGTGAATGGGGGAAGTATGGGTGCTGCAGAAGTGGTGGGTTCCCAATTCAGATTGGCGAATGCAGCAGGAAGGGCACTATGGGCACGATGGGCCTGTGTTCGTCTTCTTGGTGGCAGCAGGACACTACTTGTGCTTGCCACCTCACCAGCTTGAACAGCACTTATGGGACTTGCCACGTCACCAAGTGTTACTGCAGTGCTGGATGTACGACCAGGGTGTACTAGGCCGCTGGTGCTTGCCAGTTCACTAGAAGGAATAGCGGCGCTAGTACTTCTCTGCTCCATACGAGGGACCTGCGGTTCTTGCACATCAAGGACAGAAGAAGAAGTTTGGGGTCTGGTACGCCTGACCTTGGCAGGGACCACAACTCCGTCATCAGAGCTATCTGTCATGGAGCCGCTGCTGTCTACAGGTTAGTATTCTGAGCCTGAATCTGACAGATGAGTGACTTCCTCTTCACTATCTGTCATGCTCAGAAACGTGTAGGCCTCTTCACTAGTGTACCTTCGATTTGCCATTTTGGGCTCTAAATTTAGTGGTACACTAGTGAGACTCACAGGCAAAAAAGCTCCTGACTGTTAGCGACTAATTCAATATGCTACCAAAAAACTGTTAGCGATCGCAGGGATCAGGCCTGACTCTGCGAACGCTGCAGTTATGTGTTTAGTGTTTTGTAAGTGACAGTGATCGATCAATACTGCACTTGGGTGGGCTGGGCAGGGCTGGGCCGAGGGGCAAAACGCTGGTGCTAGCAGGTATCTGGGCTGATCCCGCTAACACTGCGTTTTTGGGGACCCTAAACTGCTGGGGACGCTAGTATAGATCTGATTGGATCAGATATTGATCCGTTCAGATACTATACCAGGGAGGTGTATGCTGCGTGTGTGGGTGTTAGCAGTACTGGCACTAACCTGACGCTGCCTGGGGTGACGCAGACCTTATCTGACCCTAAAAACGTAACTTATATCACCGCCGGGCAATTAGGGGGTTAAACCTTTATTAAGTAAACGGCGGGTGCCCTAAAACTATAATAAACTAACTAACCAGCGTCACCCGTAACACTTATACAGTGATCACTGGTGAAAGGGTTAACTAGGGGGCAATCAGGGGGTTAAAACCTTTATTAGGTAGTATATGGGGGTCCCTGTCGCTATAAAACACTGACGGCGAACCTGTATACTTACCTCCCTAACTAGCGCCACCAGTGACACTAATACAGCGATCAGAAAAACGATCGCTTAGTGACACTGGCGACGGGGGGGGTGATCAAGGGGTTAACCTTTGTTGGGGGGTTAGGGGGGTACCCTAGACCTAAAGGGGGGTACCCTAGACCTAAAGGGGGCTAACCCTAACTGCCCTAACACTTATAACTGTCACAAACTGACACCAATGCAAAAAAAAAACTGCTATTGGTGTCACTGTGACAGGGGGTACAGGGGGGTGATCGGGAGGTGACTGGGGGGTGAAAAGTGTGCCTGGGTGTTCTACTGTAAGTGTAGTGTTGTGCAAACTCACATTGATGTCTTCTCTCCTCAGCGCCGGAATGAAAAGACCGGCTCGAGGAGAGATGACATCACTTTCCTCCACTTCTGTTTACATTACAGAAGCAGAGGAAGCTTGTCATTTGCCAGGAGCGATCGCAAGGGGGTGGCCATGAATGAGTGGCCTCCCCCTCACCTCTGATTGCCCCTGACCTGAATCCGACCGCCGCAGGCACCGGGGGGGTCCGATTGGACCCCCCGCCCGCAGGCAGGCAGGGACGTACAGGTAAGTCCTTATGCCTGCCCGTGCCATTGTGCCGACGTACATTGGCATGTGGCGGTCGGCAACTGGTTAAATCTGTCCACCAAGAGTCTAATAGATATCCTGAGTATGATGAAGTTTGAAACACAAAATCATAAATTATAATATAATAAATAAATATAAATAATTATAAAAAATAATAATATAATAATAATAAAATAAATTTCCCCACGATTCACTATCGCTCAATTCAGCAAGTGTTCTAATTTACTATTTACTACTTTTCTAGCTGGTCTAAAACCACTTTTGACGTAAAGGGACACTTTTTGGTTGCTATGAACAATCTCCAGTTTCCAGGCAGAAAGAACAGTACATATCATATAAAAATGCATGCAGGGCACTGGACAAGGCACAAGGGGACAAAAGGGATGTGAAATGATTTCATACAGTACTGTAATCTGTAAGATTACAGTGTACTGTATGTGTTATGAATTTTCACTTTTTTGAATTTGCCGCCAGGCTCCGCCCCCATGTGTCGCAACGCTCACAGGGAACGGAGCCCGGCACACAGAGGCTTTGGGCGGAGGACAGAGCCCACAGGCACCACGGGGGGACATCGCAGGATCCTGGGGACAAGGTAAGCAACACTGCACCAGGATCGGGGTTACCGCTAATGGTGCTGAAATGTAACCCCAAGCCACACTCAAGAAAACTGCCAGGGAGGCTACCCGCTTGCCGACCAGCCGCCGCAGTAGTACTGCGGCAACATGGCTCAGCTGCGCGAATCACCGTTATGTTACGTCGCTCCCTCTGGTGGCTGGAAGCGCGCAATGACCACCGGGCTCCCGCGATCACTCGTAACGCGGCGAGAACAGGGATCTTTGTGTGTAAACACAGAGATCCCGGTTCTCTGAGGGGAGAAGTGACAGATCGTCTGTTCAAAGTATGAACAGCGATCTGTCATCTCCCCTAGTCAGTCCCCTCCACCCTTCAGTTACAACACACAATAGGGAACACAATTAACCCCTTGATCACCCCCTAGTGTTAACTCCTACACTGCCAGTGACATTTTTACAGTAATCAATGCATTTTTAAAGCATTGATCACTGTATTAATGCCAATGGTCTTAAAAAATGTCAAAATTGTCCGATGTGTCTGCCATAATGTCGCAGTCATGATAAAAATCGCAGATCGCCGCCATTACTAGTAAAAAATAATCATAATAAAAATGCTATAAATCTATTCCCTATTTTGTAGACGCTATAACTTTTGCGCAAGCCAATCAATATACGCTTATTGTGATTTTTTTTTATCAAAAATATGAAGAAGAATACATATCGGCCTAAACTGAGGAAAAAATAGTTGTTTTATATATTTTTGGGGATATTTATTATAGCAAAAAGTAAAAAATAATGTGTTTTTTTCAAAATTGTTGCTCTTTTTTTGTTTATAGAGCAAAAAATGAAAACTGCAGAGGTGATCAAATACCACCAAAAGAAATCTCTATTTGTGTAAAAAAAAGGACGTCAATTTTGTTTGGATGCAACATCGCACGACTGCGCAATTGTCAGTTAAAGCGACACAGTGACGAATCGCAAAAAGTGCTCTGGTCAGGAAGGGGGTAAAATCTTTTGGGGCTGAAGCGGTTAAATAGCACAGGGTAACACTATGGGCTTGATTTACCAAAACTGGAGAGTGCAAAATCTGGTGCAGCTCTGCATAGAAACCAATCAGCTTTTAGGTTCCATTGTCAAAGCTTTACTGAACAAGCTGAAGTTAGAAGCTGATTGGCTACTATGCACACCAGAGTTTGCACTCTCCAGTTTTAGTAAATCAACCCCTATGTGTTTACTTCACTTATGCTGCCCAATTAAAACAAGCGAATGCAACTAGTGGTTTTCACAAAAACAAAGATGTTTATTGTAGGACTTGAAGTGGCACAGTGACTTTGTGCAATTGCCAACTATTATTACAGAATGCCACTGCCATGTTTTTCTTAGTGGGTGGTAAACACACACATTTTCAAATATTAGCTTTGTAAGCAAGTACATAAAAAGTCTAACAAACACAGATGTAGTATGACCTAGTAATACAGTGAATGACTTTCTCAGAGTGAAGATAGTCAGTGACAATATTTTTACAATATTAGCTTTTATGCAAACTAGCATTGTAGCTTGGTTTACACTAAATGTCACTCGTGGTTTTTATTTCCAAAGAAAAATAACAGTTTTACAAGTGTTAACAAGGTGGAAAGTACATCAAAAGGTAGCCCTGCCAAATAATCTGTTTTCAGTCTGGTGACTACACAGACATTGGGGTTGATTTAATAAAGAAGTAGAGTATGTTCTCTTTGCAAGGACATTTTCAGTTTAAATGGGAATTTTCACTTAGATAATTGAATGTAGTTCAAATTCACTTTGCAAATAATATCCAATCATGGGCAAGAAAAAATACAGAACATAATTTTTGCTTGTACATGATTGTATGACTGAAGTTAGCACAGCTTTACCTTATTCTCTAAGCTGAGTAAAAATTCCCCTGCAAACCAAAACTGACTATAGTAATTCTTGGTAAGGCTTACAGTTTTTTCATAGAAAAGAAGCCAGATTTGTTGCTAACTAAGAAAGATAAAGATCATTATGAGTCTGGCAGTCTGTTCTTTTAGAAAATAGGCAAAAACATTGTGGTTGTGTGCAGGGTAATCTTTATTATTGATTGGACCCTGGGCAAACCTTTTCTTTGCCCCCCCCCCCATTCAATTTTGCTTTTAACCCCCTAACAACCCATAGCACATAGACGTATCTCAAAAAACAATCACACACATAGGCTTATCCAAAAAAAAACTTTAATAATGTGAACAAAGAACTGGTCCACACGCACTGATTGGTTGCTAGAGGTTACTGCACATTATAAATGCTCACCGCTGATTGGTTGCTAGACATTACTATACATTATTACTGCTCACCCATGGGTTGCTAGAGGTTACGGCTTATCATTACTGCTCACCCATTGGTTGCTAGGAGTTACTGAACACATTACCACTCACTGATTAGTTGCTAGAGGTTACAGCATATCATTACCACTCACTGTCTTCAGTCCTGCAGACCATCACACCTGTCTTCAGCCCTGTAGATCATCACACCTGTCTCCAGCCCTGCAGAACACCACACCTATCTCTCCTCTCCCTGCAGAACATCACACCTGTCTCCCCTCTACCAGCTCTGCAGAACATCACACCTGTCTCCCCTCTCCCAGCCCTGCAGACCATTACACCTGTCTCCAAACCAGCAGAACACCACACCTAACTCTCCTCTCCCTGCAGAACATCACACCTGTCTCCCCCTCTCCCTGCCCTGCAGAACATCACATCTGTCTCCCCTCTTCCTAAAAAACATTACACCTGTCTCCCCTCTCCCTGCCCTGCAGAACATCACACCTGTCTCCCCTCTCCCTGTCCTGCAGAACATCACATCTGTCTCCCCTCTTCCTGAAAAACATTACAGCTGTCTCCCCTATCCCTGCCCTGCAGAACATCACATCTGTATCCCCAGCCCTGCTTCAGACATTCCTGGGCAGCGTGGGCTCAAGGGGCAGCTGCTTTGGGCCCCACAATAATGACAGGGCCCAGGGCAGCTGTCCTTTTTGCCCTGCGTTAAAGATGGCCCTGGTTGTGTGGACCAATGTAGATTTGTGATGCAGAATTGTCTTAGTTTTTCAAATAGAAATTACACTGAAAATGTGTCACTGGGAGTGGTACTTCTCTTTGATAAAGTAACAGGTTGCAAAATGCTAAATTGCTGTCTATTATCGGCAGCTACTATCTTCAGAAATACTTGTTGTTCTTCAAATAGCCTTCTATTGTGTTCTTGTGAACTGAAGTTTTTTTATAGTGAAGTGTCCAATGAGCTAAATTTCATATTTTTTAAATTAAAAATGATGGGAAACCAGTGGAAAGATCCTAATGAAGAGTGGTATGTAAAAGCCAATGAGTGCTGGCATTTGATTGCCTGTATCAGGCATTTCCCGAGTCTCAGTTTCCATTTTTGTGGATCATTTCTGTAGATCAGTTGTACATAACAAGTTGTATTCATATTAAGACACAAACTGATACCCTTCTACACTTACACAGTCACACATTTGATTACTTGCAAGTCAATTAAGCAGCACATCTCATCTGGTATTTTAAATCACTAGCTTATTTTTTTCTATAGATCAATAATTTGCATAGATCTGTTAAACAAAATGATTGAAATCTATAGCACTTTTAAACACGCATGCTTTTGTTTTGTCTAAAATTTCTCACATACATGTAAAAATCTGTATTTTTTTTCAAGAAAATTACTTAGATCCCCAAATATTATATATTTTAAGAAGAAAGCATGGAGAAAAAAAATGGTTGTTGCAATTTTTTTATGCCACACAATATTTGTATACCAGTTTATCAAAAGCAAATTTTCAGGAAAAAAAAAACACTTTAATTAATTTTTTTAAACACACTATAATAACCATTTTTTTTGTAAAATATAAAAGATGATGTTACGCCAAGTAAATAGACACCAAACAAACATACATACTCACTTCTATGCTGCAACATCAGTGTGATGTTACAACTGTCCTACATTGCTCTAAGGCCAAGAACTGAGGGATCACATGATGGCTGATTGCTTAGAGCAGATAGTAGTGACTGTCCCAGCACTTACTGAAGCACCAGGCTGGGGAGGGGGTAGGTGCAGCTGCCTCTCTGAAGACAAGCCAGCTGTCAGTCAGGCATCTGGATGGATCCCAACAATACGGTTGAGATCCTTACAGAGCTTTGGCGACACTTCGCTTGTTATCAATAAATCAGTTTCTACAAGATTATTACACTCTACTCTATTTAAAGGGTTATTGCAAAATAAAAGTGCATTTATAGTCTTTTAGAACACTACATTTCCCAAAAAGAAAAAAAAATTGCTGTCAGACGTACCCGTACCAGACTGACGAACCCGATGTAGCTGAGGATGGCCTCCCGTACGTATCTGGTTCCTGGCCCCTGATAGAGTACACAGAAGGCACGGGAGCACAGAATGGTATGAGAGCCTGGCGGGTGGTTTACAGGGATAAGGCCCAGGATCCTGACACAAGCTGGCAGGTGGTAATAGGTAGGCTGGAGATCAGCTAACAGGTGCAGAGCAGGCAGATCCGGTCACTAGCAAAGTTGGCAGCAGGCGGTCAGCACGGTACAAAGGGAGCAGGCAGATACAAAGTCCAGGTCACAGGCAGGTTTTGGCAACAGGCAATCAGCACGGTACAAGGGGTCAGGCAGGTTCAACGTCAGAGGTAGGCCGGGGTCAATTTGCAGGCGGATAGCAGAGAGAGAGTCCAGTAAACAAGCCGGGTCACAGGGAGATCAGAGCAATACACAGGAAACAGGAAGTTCGGAAACAGGAAGCTGATGATCGGACAGCAGCGAGCACAGCATCCCATCAGCCTAAATAGGGCAACCGGCGCCAAACACAGTGAGCACACGCGCGCCGGCGCACTCCAGAGTGCCCAGCAAGTGTCCTGAACTGAGAACCTCTCTGGCAATTGCACTGTGGCCTGATTGTAAAACAATGTAAAGCAACTGACACTATACCTACTGTACATAGTAGACATAGAAATAAATGCCCCCTAATTGGGACTTTAAATGGACCACCAACACAAAAATTATAAAAATAAATCTTTAATACAACGGATTAAAATACAAATACAAAAGACCACATATAAGAAAGGATACACTACATGTGCTACATAAGACAAACCAATGTGTTATAAAAGACGCATGCAATATAAATGCCCAAATTCCCGACGCGTTTCTGGTATCAGATGTTCCTATACCTTCTTCAGGGGCCAAGGGTTCAGAAAATTTAGTGTTCAAAATACATTCTGGTGTAAAGATTCGATATTAAAAATACGTATGAGGAGCCAGTGAGTTCATATTGGCACTGCACACCTTGTCATTAGTGGGAATTATGAGTACGTAGTGTGTTCTCTGGGTGAGTGGCACCCGCATAGTCGCCTAGAGAGTGTTAAAGTTAAGGGCTTCAGTAAGCTGAAAATTGGACCGTTCATAGAGTCACTGTAGTAAGGCTAAATAGCCCAGGGGACAATGTCCCAGCAATCCACCTTAAGTGAAACCTGTCCCTCCTGCGTGCAGTGTCAGATCTCTGGATGCATGCCTCCTCTTTGGGGGACTCTATGCAATGTTTTTCATTCTTGCACCTCTTTGCCCATTGGCTCAGAAAAAATATAATTTTGAATTTGACAGATTTGGCTCCCATTTGATTTCAACTGCAGTATCCAAACATCATTGACGTTTGCAGAACCCCTGCCAAATCAAACCTAGGCAGTTCTGCTCATCACTAAGTCTGACAGAAATGACCAACTGGGATTGAGGCATAAGTGGAGAACGGACCAGATCGGCTTCAGAAAAGGTATGCATAGCAATTTATTCTTTACAGGGTTCGAAAGATTAGGTTTGGAATGTGGCTGCAAGTAGTTTTAGAGTTGGTTAGGTTTTATCTGAACTTCCTCTTTAATTATGAGGTATTTTATGTCTTCTGAATGAAAAGGAAAAATGGTTTTAGGTGTGAAGCTCTATCCACATTCATGTGGAGGTTGTAAATAAGTATTTTGAAAACCTTGAATATTATCTTCTCCTTTGAATACCAAACTAGCTGGCATGGTAACATTCCTCCTTGGACAAGGGTGGGCACAGGTAAGACAAGAAGCAGTATATTTTGAAGCAACTGTGGTGAACTCTGGGGCATCCAAAAAGCTCACTTACAAGGGCAGCCATAATTACTTCTAAATAATGACACAGTCCTTGTGTCAAGCTGGCCATCATGAGAAAAAAATTGTCTGGCAGTGGCAGAGATAAAAGCTCACCATGCTTCCAAAGTCCTGTTTCATCTCAAGCTGTGCCAGCTGTGGTCCCAAGTTTTTTTCTTGTTCTAGGGTATTTGTTCTTGGGGTTTAATAACAACTCCAGCTGTACTGAGCCATAACTAGGTTTTGAACCTGTATGTTGCATAAACCCTACCAGTGTCTAGGGAAGTAGTGCAGCATTCTTTGCCACCTGGTCTGCTTTATGATTTGCATAGGCCTCTTGGTTGGGTACTCTAGTGTGGACTTAACTTTTTATTATGGCTACTTTGGAAGATAGTGGGAGGTCTGAAAACAATCAATAAACTAATTGATCATGCTTGATTCATTTATCTGGTGAAGAAGAAACGTCTAGCTTTCCAAACAGGCCCAAATTATGCACCACCTCAAAAGCATATCTGCTATCAATGTCAATATTTTCTCTTTTGTCTTTAGATAGCTCACAGGCCTGTGCCAAGACATGAAGCTCTGCTTCCTGGGCTGAGACTAAAATATTTAATGACTCTGAATACAAAATGTCCTCTTGAGTTATAATGGCACATGGTGTAAATAATTTGGGGTATAAGGCAGCATTGAACAACTGAACTGTGCAGACATGACTGCTTTAGGAACTGCTTATCTTTTAATACTCAAAATAATACATGTCTTTTATTATCACATGTCTTCTTTATTCAAATATAGAAAATAGCATGTAAAAAAACTGAGAAAATGTTAAATGCATTTAAATTCAGAACCAATGTTCACTTAAAATTTAGTTACAAACTAAAATCAGATAAAAGGATGTTCTAACACAAAATAATTTGTGTTGCTTTGCTTTTTGTCAATGTTGAAAATAATTGTAGGAGTGACAATTCCCAGAGGAGCTGCTATGTTCCATTCTTCATTTACATTTAAAGGATACCTCACTTGATTTGCAGTCACATCCAACCTTACTGACAAGGATTAATAGGAATGACTAAGGTGTAAATTTGCTGCTTTCAAATGTGCCTCTGACAATGAATAATGTCAGCTTAATTGAAAATGATAATTCAGCACTGATTACAGAGTGACTGACAAAGATCACCTTTTAATTAAAGTTTTACATCTGCTGACAGTTTTGAAGGGAATTAGCATTGTAGCAGACTAAGTTGTCTTTTACATCTTCACTGCAATTTACAGTGATTTCCGGAGGTTTATAGCTCTTTCTTTACTATATGTTGTACTGCAAATAAACATTACTGCTCTACTTTGAAAACAGCATTTTAGGAATTAGGTTGGCAATGTGGTAAATTAAAATATAGAAGGCTTTTCATGTTGTCAGGTGCATCTTTTTTGGAAATTTTACTGGTTGTCTTTAAAAATGCTACAGATACATTTTCAAGCACAAAATAAGCAATTCTCAGTTTCTGCAGTTGGGAGTTGTTTAAAGCTCTATGTCATCCAGGGACCTACCTTACCCCCACAAACTTTAACCCAACTAATCATTACAGCAATAACAAAAAAGCTAGTCTAAGTGCCCCAAACTCACCAAAATTTATGGCAACATTCCAGGTTATGAGTCTTATTTTCAGAAATGCAGAGTTAAGCCGGGCACACACATAGCAAAATCCAGGCAGTACAGCAGGAACCAGATGACTTTCGGTATATGTGTACTCCTCTCTGTTCAGCAGAAGCTGGCAAAATGACTGGCTTCTGTTGAATGGTCATGCTGTAAAACCAGCATTTGATCAGTCCCTGCAGGCAATGGCTGTGTATTCTGAGAGGGGGAGAGCCCCCACTGTTAGAATGCAATCGTGTGGCGGGGGAGATCCCTGCATCCATCAATGTTGATTGAAAGAAAAGAACCTGTGTGTGTATATCTTGCTTAAGAGAATCCTTCTTTTAATGACCTGGGGACACCTTACATATATTGGCTTTCCAGAGTTGAGGTTCTCAGGATCCATAAGACTGCATGGCATGATGATGTCACAATGAGACCCAGGGGTTGATTTACTAAAACTGGAGAGAGCAAAATTTGGTTCAGCTGTTCATGGTAGCCAATCTGCTTCTAACTTCAGCTTGTTCAGTTACACTTTGGTGTCTATGCAGAACTGCACTAGATGCACTCTCCAGTTTTAGTAAATCAACCCCACAGATTGCAGCACTGGATCACCAGTCTCCATTCCTGAAAGGGATACTGACTAGAAAGATGTGATGAGTTAATCAGGTACGCCTAAAAAGTAGATTTTAACTTTTGTTTTTTAAATTAGTAAGATTGAGAAGCAGGGAACGTAGTGGATGTTTATACTTGCTTGGAGGTTGGTTTTAATAAAATATGCAATAAGAACTAATATCACAACTACTTAGTGTATCCAGATTAATTATACCTTGTTTTTTTTCAAAACAAATTAAGCCTTCATTTGGTGGTTAATGGTAATGGATATGTCCTGATTTATATATTTTTGTTTAATCAAAGGCAAACTGGCTCAAAATAAAAAATAAATATAATGTTTTATATCTCTCTCTCTCTCTATATATATAGATATATATATATATATCTATATATATAGATAGATAGATATATATATCTATATAGATAGATATATATATCTATCTATATATATCTATATATATATATCTCAATATAAAGATATAAAACATTATATTTAACCCCTTCCCGCCGACCAAACGCACATATGCGTCCTCGGCTTTCCGGGGTTATACCGGGATGATGCCCGCAGCTGCAGGCATCATCCCGGTACCGTTGTTTTCAGCGGGCGATCGGCTACCCGAATATAACAACCGATGTGGCTAAAAGCCGCTCGGCTGTTATACCGGAGGAGCGGGAGGGGACATCCCCCCCCTCCCGCCGCCTCCCGCCGCTGTTACCGGGCCTCCCGTGCGATCGGGAGGCCCGGTGTCCATTCGGGAATCTCCGGCGGCTGGGGGCGGGCTGGAATGAAGCTGTGAGCGGCTTCGTTCCAGCCTTCTAATTGTAAACGCGGAAGCGACGTCATGACGTCACTTCCCGTTTACTCGGCTGCCAATGGCGCCGAATTTAAAAAAGTACACAGTATTCAGAATCGCCGTTTTCGGCGATCTGAATACTTTGAAGTGTAAAGGAGGGATGGGGGGTCTTTTAGACCCCCCATCCCTCCATAAAGAGTACCTGTCACCACATATTACTGTCACAAGGGATGTTTACATTGCTTGTGACAGCAATAAAAGTAAAAAAAAAAAAATTTTTAAACACAATTTATAAAAGTACAAAAATAAATAAAATAAATAAAAAAAAAAAAAAAATTTTTAAAGCGCCCCCGTCCCCGCGAGCTCGCGCAGCGAAGAAAACGCATACGGAAGTCGCGCCCGCATATGTAAACGGTGTTCAAACCACACATGTGAGGTATCGCCGCGATTGTCAGAGCGAGAGCAATAATTCTAGCCCTAGACCTCCTCTGTAGCTCAAACCTGGTAACCGTAAAAAATTTTTAAAGCGTCACCTATGGAAATTCATAGGTACCGTAGTTCGTCGCCATTCCACGAGTGCGTGCAATTATAAAGGGTGACATGTTTGGTATCTATTTACTCGGCGTAACATCATCTTTCACATTATACAAAAAAATTGGGGTAACTTTACTGTTTGGATTTTTTAAAATTCATGAAAGTGTCACTTTTCCAAAAATTTGCGTTTAAAACACCGCTGCACAAATACCGTGTGATAAAAAATATTGCAACAATCGCTTTTTTATTCTTTAGACTCTCTTCTAAAAAAATATATATAATGTTTGGGGGTTCTAAGTAATTTTCTAGCAAAAAATACGGATTTTAACTTGTAAACACCAAATTTCAAAAATAGGCTTAGTCATGAAAGGGATTTATTTACTATTTGGAGCCTTTGTAAATTTGTAATGATCGCCATTTTATTCTCTAGGGTCTCTACTAATATATATATATATATATATATATATATATAATGTTTGGGGGTTGCATTTTTGGATAGCACAGTGAACTGAGTTCACAGACAGTGATTTTTGGAAGTATTTCTGATCCCATGCAGTGATGTTCATCGCAGAATCATGCCTGTTTTTATGGTAATGCCATTTGAGGGCCCAAAGATCAAGGGCATCCAATATTGAGTTTTGGCATTGTCCATTGCGCACAGCAATTTTTCTAGATTCTCAGAATCTTTTGATATTATGTACTGTAGATGATTAAATCAGTGTTTCTCAACTTCAGTCCTCAAGGCGCCCCAACAGGTCATGTTTTCAGGCCTTCTGTTATTTTGCACAGGTGATTGGATCAGTTTCACTGCCTTAGTAATTACTACAGCAGTTTCATCTGAGGGAAATCCTGAAAGCACGACCTGTTGGTGCACCTTGAGGACTGAAGTTGAGAAACACTGGATTAAATATTTCCCATAAGTTAAAAATACACTCTAGTTGTCCTCTACAGAAAAATTGTGAACTTTCTCAAATGAACTGTGCAAATTGATTGAGATGACTGAGATGTGTAAAACACATTCCATGTTTGTTGAAATGTTTAAAAATATAATTTACATTTCTTTTTCTGAAGTGCAATTTGTTGTCTAATCTAGTAACGATCAAGATGAAAGTCAAGTTTACAGCATTACTGTCAGGTGCTCACAAAATCTGCTATACTGTTCTTCACAAAATGTCCGTGTTTGTAAACAACATGCTCATCATTTTGAATTATAATAAATGTACAAATAGTATATATAAACTTAAAATATGAAATCTGGCTTAGCTTTAGCTTTTTGTGTATTTTAGATCTCATTATATGGATATCTGAGATATCGTAATCTAAAATTTATTACTGCTTTGTAGGTGAAAATATTAAAATAATGAGTTTGCTCAAAGGTGTTGTGTTTCAATTACATTACAATCAATAGCTCTCATACTATCAGGCACACTTTACTGGTACATTTCACCATCATTTTAACTCTGGTAAGACTTGGTCACTTAGGGATCAAAATAAAAGGAAAAACGGAACCGAGACTCATCCAATTTAAAACGGATCTAGAAGGATTCATTAAATAGACTAACAGATAGCTATACCCAATATAAAGATCCACTTTCACCGTCTGCCTGAGGCTAAAAATACAAAATTTGTTGTATATATATTCACATATACACACCCTTATATAAAGCCTCTAGGGGTGGTTGCCCTCTGAAATAAAGAGAAGCAGCATATAAAAAATGGAGAGACCAAAAGAATTTCTTCATAGAGGATACACCGGTGAAATACTAGAATTAATTCAATAATTATCCACATAAACTAAAAAACAATCCACATAAAATAAAAAACAATAATATAGAAAATTATCAAAATACACACCAACCTTCAACACATAATCTAAAATTAGATTGTTCGTCTAAATGAAAGACAGGTGGCCACCAAATCTGGATCACACATTCCGCAGCACTCTCACACACACAGACACATACACACACCAAACTTAATGTCCGATCTGGGAATAAAGTCCTGAAAACCCTGGTTTAGCAGAAAAAAAAAGGGGGTGTAAAGATGATCAATGTCCAATAAGAACTTGGTTCACATAGAGATGATATATAAAGTGTCAGTGATGCTATATCCAGTAATAACAGCAAAATGCTGCTAGTATTCAGTAAAAAGTTCCCATAAAAGTGTGCACATGATACTTGTCATTTGTGGAGATTTCCCCGTTTGCGGGTAAGCAGTGGATGTTATTCAGAGCGGTTCATGACTCGGCAACTAAGGAGTGCTTTAGAGAGGAAGTTTGAGACAACAGACAGGTGCTGTAAGAGATACTTTAAGCGCAGTGTAAAAAGAAGGGAATTGCTGATAATGACTTTTAAGAAAGATGGAAAAAATACATCTCACCGTCTTATGCCTTCTCTGTGTGGGCTGTCATAGCCTGCACCGTGTTGTCTCCATTCTGATCATCTCCATCCGTACCAGTTGCAGTGACAGCCAAAGACAAAGTATCCCATAGAGTTGATTCCGCCCTTAGTCGGGTGTAGAAAGTTGAAGGGTCAACGTCCTATGGCTTAAATGCTTGCAGATATATGTTTCCAGTCCGGGACCGGGACAACTCCATGTGCCAAGTCGCTATCAGCAAATAAAATGCATATAGCCGATTGGGGTAGGCTGAGGGGGGATCACAGCAGTTGGTGGAATTCACCTTGTCTTCACATGGATACCGTGATTAAGGTAATGCTTACATGTTTCGCTTGGACTCAAGCTTCTTCAGAGCATGCGCAGTGGTGAAACATACATTGAAAAATGTATGGTAAATAAAATAGCTACACTTAGACAACCAATAACATAAACGGCCAAGCTGCTATAAAGTATCTGCAAAAAAGAGGAGAATGGATACATGTCAGAAGAGAGAGATTTTTAACAATAGCTTTTTATAGCAGTCCTAGGATTATATATCCAAAGACAGTTATAGCCTTCTCATACATATGTAGTTCTCCCTTCATTTGCAAACTAGATAATCATATCCATTTGGGGAGGCAGAGGGAGGGGGCCCAGATATATAGAAGCTAAAATTGCACAGGGCATAAACAGGATATTGGAGCCCATTTATTGCTCCAAAAAGACAGATAGATTGCACTCGTTGTTCAAGCCACGCGGATGCATGCTGTTCAAAGTAAAAATCCACATTTTTTCTTTTTGAAGCAATATTTTATCAAAGTCTCCTCTTCGAGATGGAAGATTAAATCTATATATGCCCTTGCATTTTAGACCCCTGGGGTCACCCCCATGTGTTTTCAATGCACAATGCTCAATGCACACTCTAACATCCAAATGAGGTAACCCCATTGTCTAAACCTATTGTACAATGCTC
Organism: Aquarana catesbeiana; assembly: GCF_042186555.1. Lineage (NCBI taxonomy): Eukaryota > Metazoa > Chordata > Amphibia > Anura > Ranidae > Aquarana > Aquarana catesbeiana. The sequence continues at coordinate 323,122,866 of NC_133328.1, read as the reverse complement.
CTGCCGCCTTCTCAAGATCTGCATCCTTACTGCATATGCAACGTAGACGAATGAATTGTCCCACCGGGTTAAAAAGGATAAAAATTCTATATAACCACCCAGCGGCCTTTGTGAGGGTGAATAATGTGCCTTCTGCTCGGTTTGTTATGCAGAACGGCACCAGGCAGGGCTGTCCGCTGTCCCCGCTCCTATTTGTCTTGGCCTTGGAGCCACTCCTTAATACGATCAGAAGACACCCGGATATCAGTGGATGTGTGGTAGGTGAGGAGGAGCACAAATTGGCGGCATTCGCCGATGATATACTCTTTTATATCTCAAATCCCAGAATTTCAATCCCCAATGTGCTGGCCATAATGAGGAATTACAGTGAACTCGCAAACTTTAAAATTAATATAGAAAAATCCGAAGCATTAAAGATCAATATAAATAAGCTAGAAGCTAATAGATTAGCCGAGGTGTTCCATTTTCCGTGGAGCTATAATATTAAGTACCTGGGAGTGAAGCTGACGGGCTCTAGGGGTAACCTGTATAAGATAAATTATATACCTCTCCAGAATGAAATAAGAGCTGAAATAAAAAGAATATCGCATGGCCCTGTCTCTTGGACGGGGCAAATAAATATTGTAAAAATGGTGCTCGCACCTAAAGTGCTATATAAAATACAGATGTTGCCCATCCCAGTCCCCCGGGAGTTCTTCAGGATCCTGTCGGAGTTAATAAATAGATATGTGTGGGGTAACAAGAAACCGAGAATTGCGCACGGGGTGTTATGTAGAGAGAAAGCACGTGGGGGGTTAGCTCTCCCCGACTTCAGAAATTATTATAGAGCAATTGTAATAGCGCAGGCACTTGAATGGGGTAAGAGTAGTAATAATAAAAGGTGGGTGAATTTAGAAATAGGGTTGAGTAAGGTATGTTTGAGCCATATGATTTGGAATCCACCACACCACAGGAATTTAGGTAAAGACACACACTATATAACGCACCATACATTTAAAATGTGGGACCAGATTCACCAATTAAATAAATGGGACTATAACTCACCTTTAATTTATATAAAAGATAACCCGTTTTTTCCCCCAGGGATGGGATCGATAGGAGGGAATTGGATTTTTGAGAAGGGAACACAGATAAGGGATATAATAAGTAGAGGTAAATTAAAAACACTGCAAGAACTGAAAGCACTAAGGGAGGTATTGTTAATAAACAGGTGGTGGTATAATCAATTAGAGCACTTTATTAGAAGTCTTCCTGGCCCCTTAAGGGAGGAGGCGGACTATAGAGGGTTAGAGAAAATGGCACTCAGAGAAGAATTAAAAAGGACTGTTTCTGAGGTGTATAAAATTCTGATGAGTAGGGGCGGACAGGATCCGCCCCCGTTCATCAGAAAATGGGAGGAGGACCTGGGGTCTCAATGTGACAGGGAAATGGAGAAACATATCCTGGAAGCTACGCAGGGGACGGCAGTAGATATGAAAACAAGGGAGAGCAATTATAAGTGTATAGCCAGGTGGTCAATGACCCCAGCTAGAGTGAATAAATTTTCACTAGATAAATCCCCTAACTGTTGGCGAGGGTGTGGAGGCCCAGGAACAATGGCGCATTTATGGTGGGAATGCCCCAAAATTAAAACTTATTGGCAGGAAGTGATAGGGTTGATAGAGGGGATAACAGGTAAGAGTATACGGTTTGACCCTTGGAGCTGTCTGTTTCATGGCCTGGAAGGAGGGAAGAAGGGGTATAAGTCCTCATTAACACCAATTTTACTTAATGCCGCTAAAAATGTAATCCCAAAGAAATGGCAAGAAGTGGAACCTCCAAAGATTAAGGATTGGATCGCAAAAGTAGATGAAATTTACAGATTAGAGAGAATGGAGTGGAAAGAACATCTAGATAGGAATCAAGAGGGAGAGAAGGGAAAGTGGAATCCGTGGGGGGCTTTTAAAAAAACAGATAGATTTGCGGAAGCAGTGTTAAGATAGCCCATGGGGTTTAAAGTAAGGTTGTTAAGGACTGGAAGAGAAGATAAGAACCTGTGGGGGGGATGGGAGAGGAGGGTGGAGGGTATGGGGGGGAGGCTGGGGGGAGGGGGGTCCAGTGGGAGAGGCAATCTTAGAAAGTAGATCAGGGGAAATGGAGAGATGATGTTATGAGATGTATTGAGACCTTCCCAGCTAGAGGGGTTTTATGTGTATGTAAATTATTCTTTTGAAAATTAAATAAAGATTTATAAACAAAGTCTCCTCTTCGAGATGGAAGATTAAGTCTATATATGCCCTTGCATTTTAGACCCCTGGGGTCACCCCCATGTGTTTTCAATGCACAATGCTCAATGCACGCTCTAACATCCGAATGAGGAAACCCCATTGTCTAAACCTATTGTACAATGCTCCTGTCGCCTTCTCAAGATCTGTATCCTTACTGCATATGCGACGTAGACGAATGAATTGTCCCACCAGGATCCCCTTAATGGTGTGTGTGGGATGATTGGACTGTGCCATAAGAAGGCTTTTGCCAGCCAAGGGTTTCCTATAGAGGCGTGTATTAACACGATACCCAGTGGAAACCAATAGCGCATCCAAAAAACAAATTTCACTTGTTCTCATTGATCCTGTGAATGACAAATTGTTAGTATTTAAATTCAAATAGGTCAGAAAGGACTGCGAACCCCCAATTTTTTTTACAAACAATAAACCGTCTATGTAGCGAAAGAATACATGAATATGTGGTCTGAAAGGGTTGCTATCTCCATAGATGTGGGACCACTCCCATCAACCCATGAAAAGATTGGCGAGAGAGGGTGAAAACTTAGCCCCCATCATGGCCCCACACCACTGGAGATAAAATGTACCATCAAAAATAAAAAAATTGTGCTTCAAAAGATAGTCTAAAACATCCAAGATAAATGCACGTTGAATTAGAGGTAAAGTAGTGAAGTGTTCTAAATAGAAGGAAACAGCTTGTCTTGCCAGGTGGTGCGGCATACTCGAGTACAAGCTACTGACATCACATATCACCCACATATACTCCTGCCTCCACAACAGCTCCCTCATGGCATTCAGCAAGTGATTGGTGTCCTTCACAAAACTAGGTAAGGAGCTCACTATGGGTTGCAACTAGGGATGAGCCGAACACCCTCCTGTTTGGTTCGCAGCAGAAATTGTTTGGGGACCTGGGTCCTGCCCCAGGGGACATGTATCAATGCAAAACATTTTTTAAAAATGGCAGTTTTTTTGGGAGCAGTGATTTTTTTAATGTTTAAAGTGAAACAATAAAAATGAAATATTCCTTTAACCACTTCCCGCCCGGCCTATAGCGGATTGACATCTGGGAAGTGGTTCCATTATCCTGACTGGGCATCATATGACGTCCAGCAGGATAACATGCCACCGCGCGCCTGAGGGGGCACGCGCATTGCGGCGATCGGTGGAGCGGTGTGTCATTCTGACACACCGCTCCACCGATCTTGGTAAAGAGCCTCCGGTGGAGGCTCTTTACCACATGATCAACCGTGTCCAATCACGGCTGATCACGATGTCAATAGGAAGAGCCGCTGATCGGCTTTTCCTCACTCGCGTCTGACAGACGCGAGTAGAGGAGAGCCGATTGGCGGGTCTCCTGACAGGGGGGTCTGTGCTAATTGTTTATCAGCGCAGCTCCCCTCAGATGACAACACTGAACCACCAGGGATCGCCACTAGGACCACCAGGGAAGGGGCAACATGTGGATGGCCAGGTATGTACCCCATGGCCATCCACATGTGCCCAATGTGCCCAGTCAGTGCCAAATCTGTGCCAATCAGTGCCCACAAATGGGCACTGATTGGCACCATAATATTGCCTAGATGCCCAGCAATGCCACCCTTAGGAGCATCAGTGCCACCAATCAGTGTCATCAGTGCCACCCATCAGTGTCCATCGGTGCCACCTGTCAGTGCCCATCTGTGCCCATCAGTGCCCACCTATCAGTGCCCATCAGTGCCCATCCCATCTATCAGTGCCACCCATAAGTACCCTTCATTGCCACCTATAAGTACCAATCAATGCCACCTACAAGTGCCCATCAGTGCCACCTATGAGTGCCCATCGGTGCCACCTACGAGTGCCCATCAGTGCCGCATACCAGTGCCACCTATCAGTGCCCATCAGTGCCACCTATCAGTGCCCATCAGTGCCGCCTATCAGTGCCCATCATCAGTGCCCGTCAGTGCCACCTCATTGGTGCCACCTCATCTGTGCCCATCAGTGCCGCCGTATCAGTGCCCGTCAGTGCAGCCATATCAGTGCCCATCATTGAAGAAGAAAACATACTTATTTACAAACATTTTTAACAGAAACAAAGAAAAACTTGTTTTTTTTCAAAAATTTCGGTCTTTTTTTATTTGTTGTGCAAAAAATAAAAACAGCAGAGGTGATCAAATACCACCAAAATAAAGCTCTATTTGTGGGAACAGAATGATAAAAAAATTGTTTGAGTACAGTGTAGCATGACCGCGTAATTGTCCTTCAAATTGTGACAGTGCTGAAAGCTGAAAATTGGCCTGGGCGGGAAGGTGTCTAAGTGCCTGGTATTGAAGTGGTTAAATATCGTGCCTGGGGGGTGTCTATAGTATGCCTGTAAAGTGGCACATTTTTCCTGTGTTTAGAACAGTACCACAGCAAAATGACATTTCTAAAGGAAAAATTGTTATTTAAAACTGATCGCAGCTGTAATGAATTGTCGGGTCTCTGCAATATAGATACAGATAATTGAAAAAAAGAGCATGGGATCCCCCGTCCATTACCAGGCCCTTTGGGTCTGGTATTAATAATAAGGGGAACCTCAAATCAAAATTTAAAAAAATTGCGTGGGGGTCCCCCTAAAATCCATACCAGGCCCTTCTGGTCTGATGTGGAAATTAAGGGGAACTCTGCACCAAATATTAAAAAAAATGTCGTAGGGGTTACCCAAATTCCATACCAGAGCTGACGGGTCTGGTATGGAATTTTAAGGGGAAACCTGCGCCAAAATTAAGAAAAAAATGGCGTAGGGGTCCCTTCAAAATCCATACCAAACCCTTAGCCAAGCACACAACCTGGCAGGCCGCAGGAAAAGAAGGGGGGACGAGAGAGAGCCCCCCCTCCTGAACTGTACCAGGCCACATGTCCTCAACATGGGGAGGGTGCTTTGGGTAGCCCCCAAAGCACCTTGTCCCCATGTTGATGGGGACAAGGGCCTCATCCCCACAACTCTTGCCCGATGGTTGTGGGGGTCTGTGGGCGAGGGGCTTATCGGAATCTGGAAGCCCCCTTTAACAAGGGGACCCCCAGATCCTGGCCTCCCCCTGTGTGAATTGGTAACGGGGTACAAATGTACCCCTATGATTTCACAAAAAAGTGTCAAAATGGTAAAAAGACAAGAGACAGCTTGGGACAAGTCCTTTATTAAAAAATGGCTACCCCAAAGCACCCTCCCCATGTTGAGGGCATGTGGCCTGGTACGGTTCAGGAGGGGGGGCACTCTCTCATCCCCCCTCATTTCCTGCGGCCTGCCAGGTTGCATGCTCAGATAAGGGTTTGGTATGGATTTTGGGGGGGGCCCCTACACCATTTTTTTTACATTTGGTGCAGGGTTCCCCTTAATTTCCATATCAGACCCGAAGGGCCTGGTATGGATTTTAGAGGGACCCCCACGCAATGTTTTTTTTATTTTTGATTCGGGGTTCCCCTTATTATTGATACCAGACCCAAAGGACCTGGTAATGGACAGGGGGGATCCCATGTTCTTTTTTTCAATTATTTGTATCTATATTGCCGAGACCCAACAATTCATTACAGCCGCGAGCAGTTTTAAATGACAATTTTTCCTTTAGAAATGTCATTTTCCTGTGGTACTGCTCTAACACAGGAAGATGCATCACTTTACAGGCATACTATAGACACCCCCCCAGGCACGATATTTAAAGGAATATTTCATTTTTATTGTTTCACTTTAGCTAGTCCTTCAGCCATTCATTTTTTAGATTTGGAAATTTCCATAGTTAATAATCAACTGATGACCAAAACCTCTTTCAAAGCTACTGACCGGAATGGCTATGTTCCGGTCGATAGTTGTCACCATTCTGCATGGTTAAAGTCCGTACCCTGTAGTCAACTGCTACTGATTAGATGCAATTGCACTAATCTTACTGACTTTTATCACCAGGCAGATATCCTGAAATCTAGATTTATAGATAAGGGGTACCAGTCTTTGCTTACTGATGAAGAAATCATCAAAATATCAATGCAGGATAGGAATCTCTTGACATCAGAACAACCAAAACGTGCACAGGATTCTAAACATAAATGGTCTTTTCTTACCACCTTTTCCACTCAACACAAGCAGATTAAGGACATTATACATAGACACTGGAAGGTCCTCAAAAACAATCAAGTATTGGGCCCTACATTGCCAGATTGTGCAGGAGCTATCTACAGGGGTGCTCTTCCGTTGAGTGGACAGATTGCACCCAATGTGATAGACCCCCCGATTACTCCAGCTTTTTTTTCATATTCTGAAAGGGTTCTTTCCGTGCCGCAAGTGTAATGTGTGTATACACAACACTTGCGGACGGAGGAAAACAGAAAAGTTCACATCAACGTCAACTGCATTGGAATACCATATCAAACACTTTAAGACGTGTGCTACCCGGTATGTCGTATACCTGATCACTTGCCCTTGTACCCAATATGTAGGTCGTACCACCCGTACCTTCTCCATAAGAGTAAGTGAGCATATAGCCAGCATTAAAAAGGGGCGTATTAACCACAGTGCCCCCAGACACTATCTTCAATTCCATAACAAAACCCCTATAGGTAACAAATTTCAAGTCATAGACAAATTCGTCCCACACTGGAGGGGCGAATCATGTCTTAGAGGCGTTTCTAGACTTGAAACTTTTTGGATATATCAGTTGAAATGCTACACCCCTAATGGGTTAAACATAGATTGGGATATCAATGCTTTCATTAATGTATAATGAGTATATGTTCGTTGATTTTCCTTTCATAATATACTTATATCTATTTTTTGATTCCATCAAATAATGGATATAGTTGTAGGTTTGTCATGTCTGTGTGCCTATTTTTGGCTATTTACATGGGTGCCACTTACTATGGTTCATTTTGTCCTATTAATTCATTGCTTAGTTATATTCTGTTTTATGTGAGTTAATGTATTACACCATATTTGCCCACATTTTCATAGTTACATAGTAGGTGAGGTTGAAAAAAGACACAAGTCCATGTGTGTGATTATATGTCAGTATTACATTGTATATCCCTGTATGTTGTGGTCATTCAGGTGCGTATCCTAATAGTTTCTTGAAACTATCGATGCCCCCTGCTGAGACCACCGCCTGTGGAAGGGAATTCCACATCCTTGCCGCTCCTACAGTAAGGAACCCTCTATGTAGTTTAAGGTTAAACCTCTTTTATTCTAATTTTAGTGAGTAGCCACGAGTTTTATTAAACTCTCTTCTGCGAAAACGTTTTATTCCTATTGTGGGGTCACCAGTACGGTATTTGTATATTGAAATCATATCCCCTCTCAAGCGTCTCTTCTCCAGAGAGAACAAGTTTAGTGCTCGCAACCTTTCCTCATAACTAATATCCTCCAGACCCTTTATTATCTTTATTTCTCTTCTTTGTACTCGCTCCATTTCCAGTACATCCTTCCTGAGGACTGGTGCCCAGAGCTGGACAGCATACTCTAGGTGCGGCCGGACCAGAGTATTGTAGAGCGGGAGAATTATCGTTTTATATCTGGAGTTGATCCCCTTTAATGCATGCCAACATTCTGTTTGCTTTGTTAGCAACAGCTTGGCATTACACGCCATTGCTGAGCCTATCATCTACTAGGACCCCCAGGTCCTTTTCCATCCTAGATTCCCCAAGAGGTTCTCCCCTCAGTGTATAGATTGCATTCATATTTTTGCCACCCAAATGTATTATTTTACATTTTTCTACACCTTCGCTTCACCAAGTGGCCTTTATAGTATTTTGTTTATACTGAGCTGCGTGAACTGACTGTCCTGATCCTGTCATCTCAGGTCCTGTTCGCTAACATACGCGTCCAAAGCCCCGATGAGTGATTTTTGTATGGGAATTATCCCACCTGGCGATGAAGGCAATATTCATATCCTTCTAAAAGGCTTTTTCATCAATTACTTGGTCCTTATTACATTGGTTTATTATATATTTATCAACATATTTCTATAGTATATGTGTATCACGACCATTGATTTGCTTGTTTATACATATATTTATATGTATGTATATATATTTACATGGGACAAATCACTCATTGAAAAATTAGTCCCTCTATATATTGTCACTAACGTTTAATTACCAGAGGTTGTAACACCACCCAGACACTACAACACACTGCTACAACACACTGCTAGTTCATCACCAATTAGTCATCAGAACAGCGCTGCACCTACATCCAATTTTCTCTCTATGCCAGCATTTTCCACTTTGGTGGAGATTGCACCTGTAGAGGCAGCAGTTCTACATCACACTAGTACCTATTTTCATTGCGCGGATTCATTTTTCATATTTATGTGTTTATGCTTTGTACTGGCTGCATGAAATCTCACTTTCTGGGTTCCTTTGCTTTAGGCCCTTTTTCATGTTTGATCAATGATTATCACCAGCACTTATCCTCCCATGATGCCTGTTGTACCTAATAGGTGTTTATTAGCCTTGGAACGCATTTGCGCTCCAGCATTTGTTTCCTTCTTTTGGCTCGCTCTGGTTTGCATGATGCTTCATTGGATACTTTGTTTCCTGGCCAGCCCACTTTCTGCCCTCCGTACTTCAATGTTCATACGTAACCATGGTGACGTTGTTGTTTTGAGTACTCGATATATTTACTATGCCAGCCTCTCCCGATTGACGCATGTCACGTGGTTGTCATGTGTTGTGCATGCTCGGTCATGACTGGATTTTCAAAATGAGGCTTGGCTTGCCTGTATGCTTCTCAACATAAGCAATCTCTCTCCCTACATCCTGAGTGTGACGATGCTTGGAACGCACGCTATCCGTAACCAGAAGTCGATGTTTTGAAATGCATGCTAACTATATCTGGAAGTTAGATCTCATTACGGCCACACAGGTGTTTAATGTAAATATTTTATATCGGTCTTTATAAGAGCAGTTGTGGCTGCCAAGTGTAAACCCCAGTTGAAGTCTTTGGAGATGAAACGGGTAGGGTCATTACGCTTGCCTACCCATATTTTTACTGTGCATTTTTATCTGTTCAATTTGAACTTTTTTATAAGCTTGTATCCACTTGAAATATTGGATCATTTTTTATCATAATAAACTCCAATGCTATTTGGATTTACACTATGTGGAGGTGTTTTTCTATCTTTTCTGCATTTTGAAACTACTACTATCCGGAGGGTCCTGGCACATGTGGTGTGCCTTTTAACCGCCCATTTAGGGGAAAAGATTGGTCACTTTATCTTTGGAACCTGAACCCTGTCCGTTACTTCCGTGTGGTGAGTCAACTTTGGGATTTACAGTCAATCAGCAAAGGAGAAGATTGTATACTTCTTCCCTGGAATCCATCCAGATTCACCGGGTTCCGGTCTATGCCTGATTGATCTACCGCTGCTGGTGAGTGGATCCACCATTTAGGGTAAGAGTACCCCATCTCCCTTACTCCCAGAAGGTGGCGGCACTATTTATTTTAACCAAGAACCGCGTGTATATTGCACAAGCAGATAGAAGGAAATATTGGCCGGTCCTTTATTACTTTGCATGCACGCTACAGCAGTTTTTAATCACGGACTCATTTGATTGTTTTCACTAATTTATGATACATTTATGCTATTGATTTATCATTTTCAGTGATACACTTGAAATATCTGAAATATTGGCATTCACTATATCTGTATTTTATATTATATACTTTAGATAACTATATCTGCATTTTTATAGCTAACATTCACAGCAATTCCCCTTAGTTTACATATCCTATATGCAAACTTTTTCTATCTTTCTTCTTGATTTCACTTATTCAGTTTATATCTGTTTCCGTGCGATTTTGTAATCACAGTGATTTCTATGGAATCATGCAAATTGGTGTGACTTGCCTCATCACTTCTAAAGTTTACATCATTTGATTTACCATCTTCAGTGATATATTCTTGATTATCACCCGCATTTGATATATATACCATAGTATATATTCACGAGATTTATAATCACTCTGTTTACCTGAATACACATTTTTGGTTTTCACCTTCAGAATCATTCAGACTGCTTCCATTTTTGTCAACATTAAAGTTTTCAATCAATTTTTGTAGATTTGCAAATCCATGCGATTTTGTGCGATTTTTTTAGTCGCATCACTTATACACAGGTTTGATCACATTTTATATCATATACACCTTTTTTTGTGATATGTGATTATATTGACAGTGTATGCATCCCCTTGACTTACATCTTGGACGTATTCCTGTGTTTTATACATACCATTAGCGATACACATTTAGTCCATATACAATTTTACAATAAGTCTTATTGTTGTGTCGGCTGCTCACTCTAGAGGTTGGCGCTGTATTTTTACTATTTTTTCATTTTAAGTATTAAAAAAAAATCACTGCTCCCGAAAAAATGGCCATTTTTAAAACATTTTTTTGCATTGTTTCATGTCCCATGGGACAGGACCCAGGTCCCCAAACACTTTTTTATGACAATAACTTGCATATAAGCCTTTAAAATTAGCACTTTTGATTTTTCATGTTAGTGTCCCATAGACTAACGGTGTTCAGGCAGATTTCAAATTTGCCACGAACACTGCATATTGTTCGCTGTTCGGCGAACAGGCGAACACCCGATGTTCGAGTCGAACTTATGTTCAACTCGAACATCGGGCTCCCTAGTTGTAACTGACCATCTAACCACTGTCCCAAGCTCTCATTTAATGAACCGATCTCGGCTATGATTGGTCTACCATACAAGGGATCTAGACCCTTGTGCGTTTCAGGAAGATGGGGAAATGTAGGTATAATGGGGCATTCAGGAATAAGAGATTCTGCTTCCTTAATGCTAAAGATACCTAAATGTATACCTTTTTGAATCAAGTTATGCAGAATGCCCCTAATAGGATCCCCCCTTAGTTTAATGTAGATATTTTGGTTAGAAAACTGATTGCCTCGTCACGCTACACGCTGGCATCCATGACAACTACCATAACTCCCTTATCGGAATTCCTAATCACTATAGAGACATCATCCTGTAAATCATGTAAAGAAGACTTGTCATCCATAGTAAGATTATCAAAACGTGTACTAGTAATATGGTTGGTAGTGGTCAAGTGTATCAGATCTCTCGCCATGCATTTTTGGAATCTAGCCATTCCTTTTGTGTGTGTATTGACAGGATAGAAATCTGATTTGTTTTTAATGTTAACCCTTTGGATGCTCTCATTCCCTGCATATCCTATTGAACCATTACCATCGCTTTCTGCAGCTAGATCTGTGAGATCTTTAATTGAGCAGTGCTCCTGAAAGGAAAAACGTTCTGGTATATCATCCTGCATAGACTTAATTTCAGGACACTCTTGGATATTTTCTTCACAGGACAAATAGTGTATTTTAATGGTGATATTCCTTATAAATCTATTTATATCCAAAGGTGTCCCAAAAATGTCAAAATGCTGGGTCTGACAAAAGTTCAAACCATGCGACAGGAGAGATGTTTCCGTGGGAGTAAGGACACGTTGTGACATATTAATGACGTTGTTCAATTCTTCCATGTCTGAGGTCTGAGGGAATATGCCACCCTCCTCCTTCTTTTCCTGTCGCCTCTCCTGGTCTTTTTTCTCCCCTCTTGCTTTTGGCTTTATGTTTCCCGTTTTTGGAGGGGCGGGAGTGCTCGTACCCAAACCGACTTCCTTCCATTCAGCATGATCCAGAGAGTTGTCTGATTCAGTAATGGCCATAGTGTTATCAAAATATTTCGTTTCAGTGTCTGAGAAACTAACTGCCCCTTTTTTTCCAAAACGTTGGCTCCGATTCCATGGTCTGTTGTTTTTCCAGGTGTACACATTGTCAGTGTCATAATCACATTTATCACGTAGCATTTTTTTCTTTTTTTGCTTGAGACAATGTTCTTTTCCAACTGGGTCATTTTATCATCCAATTTTTTGTCTAATTCAGCAAACTGAGACAGTTTTTAATGGTAACACATTTTGTTGTATATTATAAATTGCCTGTTGCAACCTATCAATCTCTTTGGTCTTGGATTCAATGATTAGACTCATCAATGTTTAAGAACAAAAAGAAAGAACATAGAGGCGTGCCTAGCCGGCACGGAAGATGGACACTTAAGCTGAGTGCTCCAGAGTAAGGGAGGTGAACAGGAATGACCAGGGCCCAACAGAGGCAGAGATATCATCCCAGCTTCACACAGCAGCCACAGGACACCTTGCCCGGCGATGTCCCACAAGCGGATGGGAGCGCTCAAGCCTAAGAAGCTCACCACACTGCTGTTTTCCCCAGAGGAGAAGGTCAGTCATTTTCAAGATGGCGGCAGCGGCCTAGCTGCTCTGCAGGAAGCTTACACTGACCTTCCAGATGATTCCCAGGGAGAAATGGGCACAGCTGAACTGCCCTGGTCCCCTACACAAGACCCAGGTGTGGATCTACTCACAACTAGCCCCACCAAGGCCCGGATGCGGATGGATGCGCTGCTATCACAGCCGCCCCAGGCATCAATTGAGGCCCAGGCCTTCAACCCACTGCAATCAAACCAGGCCCTACACAACTCCATGGCATCCTTTCCCACTACAGGCCAACCAGTCATGGACACTACTTTGAAGGACATGCTCATGTCCCTACAGCCTTCCCTGATGACTGACCTATCAGCCCTGTTTAATAAGATCACCTCTGACATGAGTTGTTTGAACCACAGAGTATCCACTATTGAAATGGGTATGTCAGAATGTACATCCACAGTGAACGACCTTAGAGATACGTATGAGGAGGTGAAAGAGGAGCAGGAGTCGGTCCAGGCCAAGCTGGCCGATTTAGAAGACCGCTCCAGACCCAACAACATTAAACTGTGAGGGTCCCCAAATCTGTTACCCCGACGGAGCTACCAAAATTTGCCAAAGACCTCATACACACCATATTACCCGATGCGCCACCCAGAGACATCATTATTGATAGAATTCACAGAATAGCGAAACCTTCGCACCTGGCTGCGTCTGTGCCAAGAGATGTGCTCATGAGGGTCCATTTCTTTCACATTAAATAAAAAATTATGTCTGAAGCCATATCCAAAAGCCCATTATTCCGTCCATATGAGGGAGTCCAAATATTTCCTGACCTCTTCAAATACACGCTGCCACTCAGAAGAAACCTGAACCCTGTCACCAAAGGCCTCCACAATCATAAAATCATGTAGTGGCCATATCCAGCGACTCTGCTCATCAACAAGAATGGTACTACCCACATAATTGGAAACCTTCAGAAAGGCATGCGCCTCCTGCCACGAATGAGGGATCATTTTGGAACCCCCCAAAGAAGTTTTCCCACCTTTACCACAACGGAAACCTCAACAATCCCACCACAATCAGGGGACTAGAAGTTACCAGTCACAAAATAACTCCTGATCTTAAAGGGCCCAAACTCACAACATAAATCCTCCCTCACGGCCTTATGTTCATTTTTCATTCCACTAGTTAATAACTGTTTCCCTCTACAGTGGCAGAGCTGATTTAGGCTCTTTTTGGGTGTTCCACAAGCGGCCACACACCCTCTACTACTGTTAGTTTCGTATATCTGACCTGTTGCTTTTTCCACCAGCTTTCCTATTACAGAAACAGCTCCAGCTTACCATCATCTTGATAATCACCTGCCTGCTGCAGCACAGTTCCAGGAGACGACCACCCATCTCATCACACGCCTATTACCAACTAACTGTTATGCCCGTACACAACGTCGGACATTGATCGGACATTCCGACAACAAAATCCTAGGATTTTTTCAGACGGATGTTAGCTCAAACTTGTTTTGCGTACACACGGTCGCACAAAATTGTCGAAATTTCCAATCGCCAACAATGTGGTGACGTCAACCACGTACGACGAGACTAGAAAAGGCCAGTTTAGAACCAAGCGCGGCACCCTGTGGGCTCCTTTTGCTAATCTCGTGTTAGTAAAAGTTTGGTGAGAGACGATTCGCGCTTTTTCAGACTCGTGGCTTTCAGATCGTTTTCTGCAGTTCAGTTTGTGCTTGTGGGTTTGTATCTGCTCTTCAGTGCGTGCAAGCAAGTTCCGTGTGACTTAGTCATTGTGTTCTCGTGCGTTCGTTACTGTTTTTCCGGTCACTCTTCACAGGCCTTGCTGTTCTTCAGTGCATTCTGTTACTTCGTTCTGAGCAGCCGACCGTTTTCTAGCCATGTTGCGTCTACGTACTCCTCGTAGAGTTCATGCTGTGCGGGGGCTTGGTGTTGGGGTCCTGACCTTGACACAAGTCCAGTCCATGAACAGGGTGGGAAGGAGTTCATGGACCAAGAATTGGTTGCTTCAGCGTGACCAGTTCTCTCATATGGCTTTGCTCCGTGAGATCCGTGAGAATAATCCTGGTGATTTCAGGAACTTTCTCAGGATGACAGACCCCGTATTTCACCGTCTGCTGGCTTTGCTGACTCCCTATATCAGCAGGCAGGATACCTGCATGAGGCAAGCCATCACTGCGGAGCAGAGGCTCGTCGCTACCCTGCGGTACTTGGCGACAGGGAGAAGCCTGCAGGACCTCAAGTTCTCGACAGGCATCTCCCCCCAGGCTCTGGGTATCATTATCCCAGAGACCTGTTCTGCCATCATACAGGTCCTGCAGAAGGAGTATATGAAGGTAAGATTTTTATCCTTTAATATCACATTTTATTGTATTGAATGTTTGCTAATATATTGTATTTCTCTCCTCATTCCCTAATTACCATGATTAGAATATGCGGTGAATGTCCCCTTTGTTCTCATTCATGCTGGATTTTTATGTAATTATTTTTTTTGTCCTTCATACATATTTGCCTTCACTAACCTCCCCAGCATGCTCTCCTGCCCTATATTCACCTCATGTAGTCACTTAACAATGTATTTTATCAGCTCCATAGTAGTGCTTTACCCCAAACACACCCTAAAATGTTTTGAAATGTGATTTGTGCTTTAAATTCAGGCAGAGTGCCAGAGGCTTTTTTTTGTAGTGTCCCCAAATCATTTTTATTAACCCTCCCTCCCCCAACTGCTAAGTCAGCTGATCCCAATTCTCTATCTATCCTCAATCATCTATCTGCTGACTTTGCCAAACCCATACACACTATAGCCATCTCTTTTGTGGTCAGATGTATGGATGAATTACCCAAAGCATGTAGTGCAAGGGCCTGCCTGTATACTTTCAAATGGTACTGTTGAAAGTTTTTGTATCCTATTATTATCTTGATAGGTAATAGCAGAATGTCCAAATGTGCTCAAATGTGTACAGTGTGTATTTATATCTTTGTATTATGACACTTCTTACCTGTCCAGTGGGCTGCCAATAGTGTAACTAAGGAGGGGCTGTTCCAAGTAATACTCTGCATTTAGGCATTCATCTCTTAATGAAGTGGAGAGGGTTACTATTTGAACAAGGGGTTCAATATAATTGTGATGTTGGTGGTGGTGTCGGCTAATTACAACTTCTTGTATGTGGACGTGGGGAAGAATGGCTGGATGTCCGATGGTGGAGTCATCGCCCAGACTGAGTTTTACAGGCGTCTCCAGAATGGCAGCTTGGACTTGCCACCTCCAGAAGACAATGTGGAAGGACTCCCATTCGTCTTTGTTGCGGATGAAGCATTTACGCTGGGGGACCATCTTATGTGGCCATTCCCGATGAGGACCCTCACCCCGGAACAGAGGGTTTTTAATTACTGGCTGGCCAGAGCCAGAAGAGTGGTGGAGAACACATTTGGAATCAAGGACAGCCGGTTCCGCCTATTTCTGACACCCATCCATATGGTGGAGTATAAACTGAATCATATAATACTGGCGTGCTGTGTTCTACATAACTTTTTACACCAACATTCTGCCAACTATGCTGGCTCAGTTGGGCCCGAGGCCAGAATTCTACATGAAACAACCCTGACGGCGATTGAAAGTGGCCGTCCTGGCTTGCCCTCCCTGAGTGCCCGTGATGTCCGGTTAAGATACCTTGAGTTCTTAACTCAAGGTATCTTAACCGGGTAGGAGGGCCATCAATATGCCAGACAATTTGTGAAGCCTTTATCAAATAAAAAAAAAAAAGCTAATCTTTGGTGACATTTACTGCTTGTGTTTGTTTTAGCTGACCCTGACAGCAATGTGGGGAGTCCTGAAAATGGCGTGATTGTGTAACCTTATACAAAGCACTGTTGGGTGTTATTTACTAAAGGCGTAGACACTTTTCACTACAAGTGCACTTGAAACTGCACTGAAACTGCACTTGTAGTGCAAAGAGGATTTGCCCTTAGGAAATAACCCCCATTTTCACAGAAAACAGCAATTACATCACCACAAAAGTGTTGTAGCGTTGAGACAATAATCCACACATTCTTGAATAACAATCTTTTTAATACCTGCACAATCACATGTGCATTTAGAAAAGGTTTTAAAAACAAACCAACATGTTTGTTGTATAACAATTTTTGGGGTAACATTATCCAAAATAGAAATGTCCATTTAAGATAAAACAGGCCTGTGTAAAACCAACAAGAAAGACAAAAATCTTGAACTTACAAAGTTCACATTTGGTAGAACTTGAAGGCAATATCATATATGAGTATTTAGGAACTGTGTTTGATATTGCGTTCAGATGGGGTGAAGTCACCCCTTGAAAAGCCAAATTTGGAAGATGCACACCAATTTACGAATGTCAACATGTGCTAGCTGCCATCACGGGGGATCAAGGGACATGTTTTGGGGGAGCAACCCCTTCCTCACAGCTACTTTATTATTGAGGAAGGGGTTGCACCCCCAAAATGCATCCATTGATCTCCCGTGATGGCAGATAGCACATCTTGGCACACTGTGTGCATCCTCCAAATTTGGCTTTTCTAAACATCGCTAAAACATTTTTAAGATTGCAGCACACAAAAAACAAAGTGATTTTGCGGGGTTTTAAATTCACCCCAAAACATCAATGATGTTATTATTTTTTTGAATAACATCATTGATTTTTTTCTTGAGGTTTTCCAATTCTAAATTACACCCCATGATCTCCCCGATCAGGATCTGGGCACTTTCTGATGTGAAAGGATCTCGATCCACAACATCACGATCACCTAAAAAGAGAGAAACCAAACAAAAACAGGTATCAAAAATCTGCCGGCATCCATCTCTTACCTGAGCCTGTGGTCGCAGACACTCACCTGTTGTGGTGTCAATTTCCACCACGTCTTCTTCCTCCTCCTGATCAGCTTGGGTTGGGGGTATTTCCCCATCTTCCAGAGGTGGGGGGTCTGTGGTCTCCTTGGATGAGGGGTGTCCTCCGAGTCTTTTCTCCCCTATGTAAAACAAAAATGGTATAATTAGCACACAGATATTTGATGGCCGAAATCTAAAGATGAAACATTGCTTGGAAATGGGGTACAATTGTCTATTTGGGCAGAGTTCCAAGATGTAGCATTTTTATTGTCCTTTGTCAAGCTTCAATACTTTACCTGTCTTGTACAAGCTTCACAGCTGGAGACACCCCTATAGTATACACTGGAGCACCTGTGTGGGCCCCCTAATAAAAAGGGTGTTCCTGTGTCCCACACTAGTGCTCCAGTGTCCAGATGTCTAAACAGCTGCTGAGTGTCCTCTCCTTACACAGAATCTAGTTTGTATTTCATTCTAGTAACAAACCCATCTACACAACCAAATATTTTTCATACAAGTAGGCCCTAAAAAATGTTGGCAAATGCATATGGCCTAAACAAAGGTGTTTTATAGGCCGAAAGAAAAATGTTTGATACGAACGAATAATGGGCCCATGAACATTAAAGTTGGCATTTTAAACTGTACAACACTTAAGAAAAGCACATGGAGCAGCACGAACGTAATAAAGACAAAAAGAATAGGAACACAGCACAACTATTTACTTTTTTGCAGCACTCTCCGGATCTTACTGTACTGCTCGGGCTCTCTTAATTTCAGGTCCGACCACCGCTTCCTGAGCTGATCTTTCGATCGTCGTACCCCAAAATTTCGGTGCAGACTTTTGACCACTTTCGCCATGATCTTGGCCTTTCTGATATTGGGGTTGGGGTAAGGTCCATACTTCCCGTCATAGTCGGCCTTCTTCAGGATATCGACCATCTCCAACATCTCCCCAAAGGACATATTTGTGGCCTTAAATCGTCTCCTTCTGGATCGGGACGTTTCCGGATCAGGGCTTTCCTCCTCCTCGTTGCTATAATTAGCACGCACCTGCTCTGACTCCGCCATGTGCTCTTCATCCACTGCGCCAAACAAAAAGGGGCTGGGGAATAGACTAGAAAGAACATCAGGGGTGGGCGGAGTTACACGCATGCGCAGTGTGTATAAAGCGTAAGACGCGTGCGTATTACGTATGATCTGTGAGTGGAAGAAGGAGCATTGGAGGCGCCGGTCGTAATAACGAAGGTAAGAGACAAACTTGGGCCTATACTGCTTCTAGATTGAGGCCTATATTGTAACAAGATTAGGAGAGTTTTGGCTGACATTAGGGTTTGTCTTGTGTTGTGTCTTGCAGTTAAAATGGATATCTTGAATGATACAGACTTCATGGCAATATTCATTGAAATGTTCAGGGAGCTGCCTTGTCTGTGGGAGATCAACTACCCACATTATAGGAACCAAACAAAGAGGAAGGCAGCACTGGATCAATTGTTGGAAATTGTAAAGCAGGTGATCCCCACGGCAGACATCACATATTTGAAGATCCTAATTGGTGGCCTGAGGAGCACATATGTAAGGGAGCGCCAGAAAATCCAGGATTCGCAGAGATCCAGAGCAGCAGATGACATCTATGTCCCCAGGATGTGGTACTATGACAGGCTGCATTTTCTGGCAGGTCAGACTGAACCCAGGTTATCACTCTCCAGTCTTCCTTCCACGCTTCCTTCCCCTCCAGCTGAGGCTTCTGACGCCCAACCTTGGCCTTCCAGGCAACAACATGTGGAGGAGCCCAGATTGAGCCAGGTATAGCATTCCTCAAAATAGTTCAGGTTGTCCAATCAATGATGTTAACTAGATGTTAGTTTAGAGTACTAATTTAGGATTGTGATTGATGATGCAAAACATTAAACCATGTCCCTTTTTCATACACAGGGAAGTCTCAGCCAGGAGGTGGCCGGGCCGAGCAGGCTGCCTGATATGCCGGTCCCTCCCCTACACCTGCAAAGAGAAAGTGGCAGGAAGAGGAGTACCCTAGAGGAGGCTGCCATAGGCCTCTTTTGGAAGGCTACAGAGGCCCTGGGAGAACCACACACTGTGGAGGAGGACTTTGCTGGCATAATTGCCTGTAAAATGCAGCGGATGGAGGAGGACCAACAACTCATTAATTTTGGAGGCTCTCAATAAGGGGTGAGAGCCCAAATAACATCTGATACCCACCTTTGTGACCTCACACATGGTCCTCCTCCTCCTCCAGGTCCTCCTCCTTCTTCTCCTCCAGGTCCTACTAGTCCTCCTCCTCCTCCAGGTCCTACTCCTCCTCCTGCCACATCTCCAACAGCAGAGCCACAGCCAGGAAGGAAGCATGGAAGGAAGACCAGAAAGTGATGGCCAAGGGTTCAGTCTGGTCGGCCAAAAGATGCAGCCTCTTGTGGTACCATAGCCTGGGGACTCAGATGTCATCTGCTGCTTTCCGGATCTCTGGGACTTCTGGACCAGACTGCACTTCCTTACATATGGACTCCTCAGGCCACCAATTTTGATGTTCAAGAATTGATGTCTGCCCTGGGGGTCCAAGGCTTCGCTAATTTCTCCTGTTTATCCAGCGTTGCCTCCCTCTTTGTTTGGTTCTGATCCCTTAATAAAGGATTTTTGGTTTCAATTATACTTGCCTATGTGTGTTTTCCTTCTAAAAGGACAGTTTGTTTGTGAGGATTCAGGTACATTTCAAAAATACAATGTGAAATTAACAAGGGACACCAACACCAAACAATCTCCTTGAGATTAAATAATACAAGATAATAATGGTGTTGTGGTAACTTGACACACAAAACACACACAAAAATATTCTGGAGTAAAACTAAAAAATAAAATAAAACAAAGATCAGCCTTTAAAAAAAATACAAACCTAAAATAAAAAAAAAATCTGCCTTTAAAAAAAATAAAAAAAAAACAAAAAACAACACAAACATATTTTTGTGAGATGTGACAAATCAAAATATATTAAGGGAATCCCGATAAATAATAAAGAAAGAAGTTTGTGAGAAGTGTGTGTGAATATGAGCAGCAAAACTACTTAATTCTTCTTACATTATAAAGAAGAAGAGAGTGCGCTGTATTAAACCATTTTTTTCATTGCACCGTGACGAAAGTGCTGTATCCATTGCGAACGCTAAGTTTACCAGACCGAGCTGTTCCGTGTCAGAATTTCTTCTGAGCATGTGTGGCACTTTGTGCGTCGGAACAGGCCACACACGGTCGGAATTGACGCGATCGGATTTTGTTGTCGGAAAATTATATAGCCTGCTCTCAAACTTTGTATGTCGGAAAATCCGATGGAAAATGTCCGATGGAGCCCACACAAGGTCGGAATTTCCGAAAACACGCTCCGATCGGACATTTTCCATCGGAAAATCCGACCGTGTGTACGGGGCATAAGTGTTATCGTTCCTAACAGCAACACTTTTGACCCTTAGTAACGATCATATCACTTACAATTGTATCTCTAAATGCTAAGGGGCTAAACCACCTAGCAAAGAGACACTCCCTATGGCACATGGCACATGGCTGAGAAGCTAGGCAGCGACATCCTGTGTGTCCAAGAGACCCACCTGACAGAAACCCTATGCTACAACAGCAAATACCCACACATCTACCGAGCTAACTATACCTCCAAGAAAAGAGGAGTCCTAATAGCATTCAAAGGAGGAACAGATTTCCACCCGATACAAGAAATTTATGACCCCAGTGGTTCCTTCTTAATCCTGATTTGCACCCTAAATGGGATTAAATACACATTACTGAATTGATATGCCCCCAATACCGCCAGACAAGCTTTCTCAGAAAAGCTTTCACCAAAGCACAATCAGTCTGCCAAGGACACCTACTCATGTGCGGAGACTTCAATCTAGTGGCAGATATCCATATGGACACTATATCAGCAGCGAAAAGGAGAGACTCTCCCCTGAGACAACTCCTGACATCATACGATGTTTGGAGATGAAACCACGGATCAGAGAAGGACTATACCTACTTTTCTACATCACAAGTCTTATTCATGAATCCATATGTTCCTCACTGATAAATGATTGTTACAGCATATTAGCGCTTCTGTAATCCACACCATGACTTGGTCGGACCACAACCCAATCTCAATTTCCATTAACGACACGCTTAAGAGAATACTTTGAAATAAACAGTAAATCGGTGGGGGGCCCTGCCATGGTGTGGAATGCGCACAAAGCAGTTATTGGAGGTATCATAATGAAATTGAGTTCAATCTGTAAAAAGAAGCAGCAAATTGACTCCCTTACCTCCCAAATTGCCAACGTTGAGACCCAACATAAGACCAATCCACATCCTGCACTACTGGCCCAACTACTAACGCTCAGACAAGAACTTAGATCACTTCTCCTTAGCTCGTACGAACAAATGCAGCGCAAAATCAAAGCCACCTCTTATTCTACCTCCAATAAAGCTGGTAAAAAATTAGCGCAACATTTAAAGGGGGTCAAACTCAAATTTAAGATCCCTCATCTATTCCACCCACACTCCAAAAAAAAATTGTCCAATCCTCAGGACATAGCAAATGCCTTTAGCGATTATTACAGTGACCTATACAATCTTAGAAAAGACACCTTTACGCATCAACCATCTACTGAGGAGATTGATGAGTTTCTAAATCAGATTAAACTCCTAACGGAAACTCAACTGTCTTCCTTGAATGTACCATTTTCTGAGCAGGAAATCCTAGCAACCATTCCCTCATTACCCTCCAGGAAGGCCCCAGGACCTCACGGCCTTATGGGAGAGTATTTCAAGCAATTCTCAAACCACTTACTCCCCCAGTTGACAAAACTTTTCAATAATGCTGCCTCCTCTTCAATGTTCGCTAAAGAATCGTTAGCTGCTCTCATAATTACACTCACAAAGCCAGGTAAAGAACCGACCTCCCCTCAAAATTTTCATCCAATTTCCCTACTGAATCTTGACTTAAAAATATATGCCATAACCATTGCTAGGCGCCTGATGATAATAATGCCAGACCTCATACACAAAGACTAGTCAGGATTCATTAAAGACAGACAAGCACCAGACGCAACAAGACACATGATTAACCTGATACACCATGTGGAGTCCAGCGGAACACCTTTTCTGCTTCTGTCTTTGGATGCAGAGAAAGCGTTTGACAGGGTTCACTTGTCTTAGCTACAGAAAGTACTACTCAAATTTGGTTTTAAAGATCACATCTACAGTGCTATTATGACACTTTATACCACCCCGTCAGCGCAAGTATACTCAGCCAGTATGATATCTCAACCATTCCATATTACGAATGGTACCTGCCAAGGGTGCCCCCTTTCACCGTTAATATTCAACCTAGTAATGGAACCACTGGCAGAGCACATACGTACTAACACTAAGATCACGGGGATACACATAGGAACCACGGAACCACCTCACACAAGATTAGCCTCTTTGCGGAAGATGTGATACTGATCCTCACAAATCCAACCTCATCCCTAGCAGAAGCTCAAAAAACACTACACTGGTTTGAACGCATATCCTATTACAAACGAAATGCTACCAAGTCACACATTTTAGATCTAAAATTAGATGCCACCACTAAGAACTTACCGCAGACACAATACCCCTTCGCCTGGCCAGACCACAGCATTTCTTACTTAGGGGTACAGCTCACAAGATCGACCAAACACCTTTTCCCAACCAACTTTAAACCTCTTCTGACCAAGCTACGACTAAGCTCCCAACATATAACCAGGCTTGAACTATCTTGGTCCGGCAGACTGGCAGCGTTTAAAATGCTTCATCTGCCACAAAATCTCTACATATTCAGAACCATCCCCATTCCTAAATACTATTTCAAATCGTTACAAACTCTGTTCAACCACTGTATCTGGCACAGGGCTAAATCTAGATGTGCACACTCAAAACTTAGGAAACATAAATCAGCGGGAGGCTCAGGGACCATTGATTTTGAGGACTACCACACAGCAGCAGTGTTGGACCAACTTAACGATTGGTTCCAACAACACCCTGGTAAAATATGGGGTACGATCAAAAATTTGACACTTCTGCACCCCAATCAGAGGTGATGGATAATGAGCATCCCACTGGGACCCAAACTACCCAAGGCTCTCCCCCCACCATAGTCGCGGCTAACGCATGGCAAAAATTAATTCACAACAGTCACCATAGCCCAAACACTTCACATATCCCGATTCCAATCGAATCTCTACACCATCTTTCACCTGACCTGTCACTGACTCAGTGGTCTAGGAAAGGAAGCACATCTATCCAATGTTTATTTCGGGACTCCTGCCCAAAACCTTTCTCTGGCCTCCAGCAGGAATTTAACTTGCCACACACAGACCTCTTTACTTTCATCCGCGTCAAACACTGCATTGACAAGCTCAGGCTCCCTCTTTATACGATCCCAGTTGCAGCTTGACATCCTCCTCCCCTAAAACAAAGGGAATATCCCTATTCTACACCAAAAACTCCATTCACGAAAATGTCCCCCCGCATACATTGGGGTAATGATCTGGGTAAATCTTTCACAGAACAGCAGTGGGAATGAGCACTATGGTCCATTTATAAAGCAATGAAATGTTCTGCGTTATGGGAACTCACCCAAAAATGGTCCCTTAGGTGGTATTTAACCCCCTCAAAGCTAGCATCATACAATTCCTGGACGCATGCTGGAGATGCAATTCAACCAAAGAAGACAAATTCCACATCTTTTGGAAGTGCAAACCAATAGAAACCTTTTGGAATACCATCTTCCGAATCATCTCTGACATAACACACCAGTATATACCCCCTACTCCGGGACTGGCACTCCTAAATCTAAATATAGATGAGATACCTCATCCATTCAGACACGTAACAAGACTATGGAAAACAGATAGTGCTCCTTTCACTAACCAGTTCCTAGAACTAGTAAACCTCCACTACAGTTATGAGTTGATGATGGCCTCCAGCGGGGATACTTTAACCAAAGAAAAAAGAAAGTGGGTACCATGGGAAAAGTGGTCCGGAGCCGCTACATTTTTATGAAACCCACAACTATTAGTTTGGTTTGTTCTTACTGTGATAACAGGTTAAGCATAAATGTTTTCAAACAAAGTTGCAAATTCTAAGAAATGTGTTGAATTAAACTTATAAAGTACTGCCCTCCCCTGGGCTACATTACAGTTCCCAGTGGGGTACCCGGGGGAGCGAACCACAAGCCTGATATTTGGTTAACATATTTCAGCATTCAGATGGAAACAATACAGCTTTTAGTTTTCTGTTTAACTGATATGCAAGTCTGTACCGCAACGTTACCATGTATAAGAAACATGTAAATCGATATACAATGTTCACATTGTGTTCTTTTGGATATTTTTCAAAACAATAAAAACTATTGATGGAAAAAAAAAAAAGAGCATCTGTCCATCTTTTCTTTAAATCGTCATTAAAGAGATCGAACATGGGAAATTTCTTGATCCTGAGTCCACGTGGGATGCATGTTAGACTCAGGTACTCCGTAAGTGTAAAGTATAAATAGAAAAGTCAGTGCTACTACCTATACACCACATAGATAACAGAGCTCCCAGGTGCTCGATTGCTAGCTGAGTAGAGTAATGTAGAAAAAATGATCCGCACTCCGGTTGTGGTTCTTTTAAATGTATTAATTTTATTGAATAGCCACAGTGAACAAACGCAGATTAAGTCAGTTGACGCGTTGCAGCCTATAAGGCCTTAGTCATAACCCCCCATGGACCAGAATTTACCAGTAGCCTAATACAGTATATATAAAAATACAAAAATAATTTTTTGATGCAATTTTTTGGTGCGATTTTTTGAACAATTGCCTGGTTTTCTTGATTTTTCTTGGCTAGTATCTATCTTTATGGGCTCAGTTATATGCACACATATTTGTTTTACATGAAATATATATACTTTCTTTGTTTGAGGACTATTCCGTTCTTGTTTTTTGTAAATGTGTGGGTGTTTTTATTTTAATGGTTTCAGTATAGTGGTGTTTTCATGCGACCTTTTATTTACTTTTGTGCCTCCAATTACAAATATAAATATAATTATATACATATGCTTACATGCATTTTCTTTTTGTATCTTTATATGTACTGTATGAGGCTACTGGTAAATTCTGGTCCATGGGGGGATTTTTCATGTATACATATGTTATATATCCTTACACATGAGTTTCCTCCTACCATGATTCCATCACTATCTTTGCTGTTATGTGTTTTGTATTTTTGAAAGTATACGTATACATTCTTATTCTTTTATGTATACTGTTTTAAACCCTTTACACATGTTTTTCAATGCTTATACTATCTTACATTGGTATGTGATTATTTATCTCCTGTGACATTTTGACATTTGTTTTATACATGTATGTATATGTGTTTTGTCCAGGTGTGCATGTCTCCTTTGACTGATCATCCTATTTACACATGGTGTGTTGAACATATCTTTTTTGACAGGTGATTGATTTTTACCTCTCTTTTTGTGATTGGTTCCAGCCACACACTTTGGTCTATAAAGGAGCATGCACACCCGGTGATAGTCAGCAATGATTAAGCACTTTGTGTGAAACGCGTCTGCTGAACAGTGTGGATCCCATGTGTGTCATGTTTTTTAACCTTTGATTCTACAATAAACCAACACATTTTTCTTCATCTCTGGATGTGGCGCTTTTTCTTTTTGTTGCATGGATTTCCCAGGCTGTGGACCTTGGCAGGCACCCAGTCTTGTTGCCACACCAGTATCAAGAGATCTTTAATTTGCAGACAGCCTTGGAGCAGTGTACATTCTAATTCCCTTTTTCTTACTAAATTCAATGTCTGTTGGTTATTTGTATTCCAATACAAAGGGGCATAATATTATTCCAAAAAATTTGATATGTGTCTCAACATCATAAATACACATAAAAATAAAAATATAAAATAATCAGAAGGTAACACCATTAATTCACAGTGAAACACCAATAAAGAAAAAAATATAATCATAAATCAATAAACATAAATCCTGATGTAAGTCCACCACCTATATGTAAATGTCCAAATAAAATAAGTAGCTATGTGTAGGAGGGTTCCACCATCATTGCAGATCTTGCCATATGTTTTCACTCATTGATGGCAATAAGCAGCCTTGTGAATTCCATACCAACACCAATCTTACCAAGCACTAAGACCCAAAATATAGGTGGTCTTATAGCAGCATATTGTCAGTAATCATCCATCCATATGGCATATCACAGCAACAAGTTGTTTACTGGCACTCAGGAAGTCCAGAGTACATCAGCAGGGATTCACTGTTTGCATCTCCACTCTCCCATGTACATTAAGCCATGTAAGGGTTAAGCAAGCATTCTATACATTCGATTGAGCAACATGCAGATTTTGTGTAATAAATATTGTGCATCTTCTCACATAAGTACAAGGATAAAGCACATGGCCTAATATACATGGCGAAGCAGAGGTGAAAACAGTGAATCCCTGCTTTTTGGGGTTTTTTTTGTTTTCTTGTGTATGTAACTTTGAAATGGTGGTGTCACCCTCTGAACTTAGGGCTGGTTCACACCACAGAGATGCAGTCATATGCTTCTGGCAGCATAGTGGATAAGTGGTTAGCACTTCTGCCTAACAGCATTAGGATCATCAGTTTGAATCCCAACCATGCACTACCAGTCTGGAGTTTGCATGTTCTCCCTGTGTCTGCATGTGTTTTCTCCCACACGCAAAAGACATGTTGATTTGGGTCTTGTCTAAATTATCTCTAGTATGAATATGAGTTATGGACTTTAGATTGTAAGCTCCTTGAAGGCAGGACCTGATATGAATGTACTATATATGTAAAAAACGCTATGTAGTACCTGAAGTAATTATAATGAATGTTTTTTTGCAATCTGGTAAATTTTAGAAGGGTTTCACTTAATGAAAAAAAAAAAAATGACATTACAAATAAAAGGTGTATGTGTGTGTGGGGGGCTCACTCTTCCACCCCCCTTTTCTGGCCTGCAGGACTGTATGCTCAGATGAGGGTGTCTTAGTGATTTTAGGGGAGGCCATACATTTTGTTTTCTTTTTTGGCCATGGGGCTCCCCCTCAAATCCTTGACAGACTAACGGGCCCATGCTCTTTTGTGACATGTTGGCTATGTGGTTTCCATTATACTACCATTGGGGAATTACTGCTGACAGCAGGGAAGAGTCACTGGTTGTTCTTTTTTTTTTTTAGCACTGAGTGTGCCCAGGGACTTGGACATTTCACTACCATATGCCTATCTAACTGTTGCTTTTTTTCTGTGCATGCTATTAGATCTTTGGCCTGTAGTGTGTGAATTGATGCACATAGCCAAGGGCTAACACAGTTGGAGAGCGATTTTGTGCCTGCAATCAGGTACCAACACTTTAGGCATAATGAATGGACAGATCGAATGACACTGGTGGCCATGTCCTTTATTGAGCGTGTGTAGGCTTGCTTGGAATCCAACCTATGTTATATAAATGACTGCAGTAGGGGGGTTTACTTTGCCTGAGAAAAGGCCAGATTATTTGCTGTCTGTCCTTGCATATTTTTCCTTCTTTTTTGGGTGGGGAATAATATTGTGCACAATGACCAATACCTCACTAAGGCTGTTTTGATGTTTGTTTGGTGTGTTTGCTGCAACTGTTGTGCATTTGTTTCTCAAAAGTACTTTTCTGTGGACATGGCTTCAATTTTGTTTGTATTTTTTCTGTATGAACATGCATTTATGAGCATCTGCTGACTCTTGCCTCATTGTTACTAACAGATGTCAATTGTTCTACTTTTATAACTCCTAACTTTGCTTAATTGTGTAGACAGAAATGCAGCTTCCTGCTTAATATAATCAGAAATGTACAGTATAAGTGTGGGAACTGAAAGCTCCTATGAGCAGGGCCCTTCTAAGCCTATTGTAATGTAGCACCATAAATACCATTTATTTTTGCACAAGTAAACCCACGTTCACATCGGGTCGATTTGGCATGTAATTTGACGGTGGCAGTTTGATCATTAGCACAGTGGCTAAGTGGTTAGCACTTCATGGTGGAGAGCTAGCAGTGGTATAGGTTAGGAGATTGGTTTGTGGCTTGATGTATGTTCTTGGCTCTGGAGCTGTATATTTACCCCAATGTGGTAGGTTGTGGGTGTGAAGGTGCTTAACCTGTATTGGTAATCAGAGGAGGAAACATTAAGTAGAAGTTTGTAGCAACCAGATGTATATATGCTTGAAAAACTAAAAAGACAAAAACAAAATAAAAAAGAGAAACTTGCTTTAGGTCAGCACCTAGAAATCACTTCCTGGTGTTAGGCACAACAGGGCCAAGGAATGCTAGGGAGGTGGCAAAGAGTTCTTTCGACTGAGCTAGGTTAAGCTACACAATAGGCCACCTGATTGCAGACTTTCCTGTGTTTGCTAGTTAATCTGATGGCTTCTGTTGGATCTCTGTGGTAGAGGAAGAGCATACTCCAGGGACTACATCAGATGCGTCCAGAACTATGCCCCATTCTTGTAGGAGTCATATTCTGTTTTGTACCGAGGATACCATGTACTTGATTCCATTGTGGGTGAATGATATTCTGGCTGGGGCTATCCATTGGTACTGGATATGATTATTGTGAAGCATCTTGGTAATGGTATTTAGTTGCCTGTGACAGCTCAGGGTGTGTTGAGATAAGTCTGCAAAGATTTGCAGCTGACCATATGGGTCAGGTAGGGCTCCCAGTGCTCTGAATTTCTGCATTAATTGTTCCATTACGTGATAGAAGTGAATCCGGAGGATCATATTTCTAGGCACTGTGTCTGAGAGGAATGCAGGTTTTGGCAGCCTGTGAATGCGGCCATCCTGCCCGTGCAACGGTCACACCCCCCTGGGCCTTCATTTTTGAAAGCACCCGTTGCAATACCAGGAACACCAATCAATTTGTGAATAAAGAATAAAGTCAAATAGTTTCTGAATATATGTATATATACAGTATATATAAATAAATATATATGCACATTTTTGTTTTTCTCCATTTTTACCATACTGTCCCCGTCAGCGTCCCTAAACCCCACCACACCAGTCATATGCGGATGCATAAGAACATAGGTCATTTGCATGGGCTATTCCAGATGCATTTCTGCATGCATGTTTTTGATTCACTCGGGTGCGTTTTTGATGCATTTCCGGATGCCTCCCAGATGCTTTTTTTTCTTCTTTTTTTCACTGTACTGGGGTCTGGTGCATTTTTGATGCATTCAGTGCTTTCCAGTGCTTTTTTAATGTGTTTTACCACTTTCCAGTACAGTCTGGTGCAGGAAAAATGCAGCATGTTGTACTTTTTTTTCTGGAACTGGAACACCCTGGAACTGACTGCACTGGTGTGAACTATGCAATTGGAAACCATATAACCTACTTACTTTTGATGCAGAAAAAAAACACACTGGACTGCATGTGGTGTGAACTGGCACTTAAAGGGGTTGCAAAGGTTCTTTTTTTAAAATAACAAACATGTCATACTTACCTCCTCTGTGCAAGGGTTTTGCACAGAGTGGCCCTGATCTTCCTCTTATGGGGTCCTTCTGTGGCACTCCTGGCTCCTCCTCTTCTCGAGTGCCTCCATGGAGAAGCGCTTTCCATGGGGGGGGGCACTCGTGCGGCTGCATCCATTGACACAGACAGCAGGACTCGGCCCCCCCCCCCGGCTCCCGCTTCATTGGATATGATTGACAGCAGGACTTGAGACAGAGGCTGGGGCTGCTGTGTTCATTCCCGTCACTAGAAAGATCAGGTTCAGGTAAGTAAAAGGGGGGCTTTGGGGGGCTGCTGCATAGAATGCATTAAGGTGAAAAACTGTGACTGTTTACAACCCCTTTAAGGTACACCACAACAGCTGCAGGCAGGTGAAAATAAGCAAAGTAAAATGCATACACAAAAGAGACAGGCTGGGCAAATTAAGTGGGGGAGGGGAAATTTCTGATAAGGTAAGAGAGATGTGGTTAAATAGCTTTTTGCACCACATGCATATCTGGAAAACACTAGGGGGCTCTAATGTCATGGTTGGTATTTGAACCTATAACCCTAGATTTTCTAACCACTAAGCCACTGCACCAAGCATATATATATATATATAACAAGAATATATATTAGTACCATGATTCAAGAATTAGGGTATATAATTATAAGTAGACATTCTAAATTCAAACTAGACGTGAAAAATTGTTTGTCATATACTAGAGATATACCTATAATTTGTATATATATATTTAACATTGGAAAAAAGTAAGCATTACTCTGTAACATTCCTTAAAAAATGCATTAGTTTGCAGAACATGTAAAAAAACACTACAAAACAGGAAAGAAAAGTTTATATTTTTACTGTCAAAAGTAGCCAAACCACACTTGCTAATTGTTTCTTTTTACTCAAAATGGAATCTTGGCTACATTTTGCAGTCCTCCGCTCCCTAGGGGCCATGTTTAACATTTTCAATTATAGAAAAGTGACTATCCTGACTTGACATTTACTAAAAGGGCGTTCAACTAATTGATGATACTTCTCCATTCCCCACATCAAAGTCTTAGTTGTTTCAGTGAGGTGCAATTAGGAGTCTAACATTTATTGCTTCTCCTTATTCTTAGTAAATGGGGAATCTAGGGAAGTTGTTCCCCATCAATAACATTTACTTCAATATTCAACTTAATATGTTAATAAACCACAGGCTGAAGGCTTCCTATAGTTTTATTTCGTTCATTTAAAGGGATTATAAAAATAACAAGGGGGGGCGTGGCCTAGCAGCGGACCGTAATGGCAGCTTAGTCCGAGTGCTCTGACAGCTAAGGCTGCGAGTTAAGCTTCCATTAGCGGACTGGCTTCCCTGACAGAGGGGAGAGATGGCAGGCAGAAGTTCCTCACTCACCCGATCACAGGCGGACCCGACCAGGCAGCTTAGCCACACCATCCCGGCCCTATTCCGGACCCAGCAAGCTGGCCTCCAGGTAATCCACCAGCGGAGCCATGGGGAGTCAAGCCGACACGCTGGACTCAGCAGGACAGCTGTATGCAGCTACGCTTGGTTCTCAGCCTCCTCCATTCCTTAACCTGGCAGACCTACAACTGGTAGCAATGGACATTAAAAACATGCTATCAGCAGCGATTGCAGATCTCAAAACAGATCTCAGAGCGATGGCCTCTCGCCTTGACCACGTGGAAGCAGTGGCCATGACACATGGTGCCGCTATAGAACAAGTGCAACAAGTGACTAGCGTCCATGCTCAGCACCTGATCGATATGCAACGACACATCTAGGACCTCGATAACAGAGGCCAGAGACGAAACTTACTGTAACGAGCCCCTGCTCGCTCGGTTCCACTCTCCCGACACTCCTCTGTGGCTATTGAATCAGATTGCAGATCGCAACGTCTGATGGTTTAGTCATCCGATGCTCCAGGAATCGAACTACAGCTATGTGCCGTTCGAATCCAGTTGTGATAGCTCAGAACAAACACCAGGCAGACTGTATGTAAGTTCAAACAGGAATCTCCCTTTTATTGATGCACATAACACACTTTTATACACAGCAGTTTGAACACCCCGCCCCCAACAACCACTTTCCTATTGGTCAATTGTAAAGTACACTCTAGTCTTCATTCAGGTCCTCTTGTCCATGCAAATGAGGACTTGAAACAGGGTCAGCAGGGATTGGTCCGATAGCTTGAATAGGAGGACTGATATGTGTAATGACACAGAGAAGCCCCAGGGGGTAATTAAAGTACATAAACAAATGGTCAAACACAGAACAATGCCTTCCTTCCAGACCATGGAGCCATCTGGAGGGGGTTAGCCTTAGAACAGGGCAGAAGACCCCCCACTGTGTAATAGAATCAAAGAAGAAATACTTCAGTATTCCAAGCTTCATGACAATCCAGTATTCCAAGGTTCATGACACTTACGGTTCAGGGAGGTCCCAGAGTCGGTGGAAGGACCAAAGCTGCAGCAGGTAATATGGGCACTTTGCAACACACTGCTGGGTAGGCCTCCAGATGCCCCTATAGAAATAGAGCGCTGCCACAGGGCATTGAGACCTAGAGGCCGTGATACTGAGCCACCTAGGGATGTCGTGTGCTGCCTTATTAGCTTCACTCAGAAGGAGGATATTTTGCACCAGGCATGCAACCATGGGCAGATACAACATGATGGCCACCCCATTCAGATCTTTCAGGACCTTTCGGCCATCACATTGCACACAGAAGAGCGTTGCGCCTGCTGCTTAATGCTTTAATGGGCAAACACATTATGTATCGATGGAAATTTCCCTTTTGTCTGACAGCCAGAGTGGGCAATCGTACAGCCTCCCTGCGCATACCATTTGAGCTTCAAGAGTTCTGTGATACCTTAGGCATCCCAGTGGTACCCATTCCAGACTGGTTTAGCTCATTCATACAGCCAGACCCCTGGATCCCCATCCAGTGGGAAATGACCCCACGTTCGAGGCGACACAGACAGAGACATCGCAGGTCTTCCTCCGACTCATCTTAGAGAGGTCCTGATGCCATGATCACTGAACAAGGCCCTAGAGCATCGCCAACTTCCTCCCGGCAAAAAACTGATGGCTAATTCTGAATCAGAATGCCTCATACAACACCCGCCTAAGTAGCCTTTTACCCGCTTGTTCACAACTTTGTTGCTCCCACTCGCTCCCGCCTGGTTCACAAGATTGCAGTGCAGTTTCAGCTCGAGTTCTGATGCTCCCTGCATCCCTCATTTGTGTTGCCTTATAATGGTGACGTTATGTGGTCTTACAAAAGTTACCCCCTAAGCACCTAATCTCATAACTGCTTCTCTAATGAGCAAGGACATAAGCTCTGTGAACTCACTATGGACGCTGTCTCCCTATACGGGCTCCACACCCTCAGGCTTATGTGCAAGACAGGCTTCTCTGCCACCTTTTCCACTGATGGACAGACTGCTACAATGCCTTGACCCTGGCAGCTTTTTGGGGGGCTCACTAAGGTTAATGGGGCTATCTAGGACTATCAGATCTGGGAGCCTTTTTCTCTTTCTTTTGTGTTTTGTGTTCTCTTTGTTCCCCTTTTTTTTCATTTCAGGATACTCCTGGTGGTTCCGAAATTGCGTATGGATCTTATCATTGTAATGCATGGACATCTGGGGACAATGATACCTATTTGCCCTTCCCATATGCTACTCCCATGAAGTCAAATCGATAAGTACTCTGTTTATGTTAAACTTTTACAGGGATAGTAATGTTTGGTAGCATGCACTTAGCTGGGATACAAGCTAATTACCATAGTTTCTTTGCTTAAACTAGAATCCCTGCAGATAAGGTGGTTTTTTAGATAGGTGTGTAGTAACCCATGTGGATCCTGAATCAGACACCCGGACCTTGCCTAAGGCCAGTGGCCAACTCGCCACATTTGTTGGGCTTTCTGAGGTTTCGGTGTCCCTAACTTCAGACCCCCACGATCCTAGTCAGATAGAAGGGAGTGCTAATGTGGAGGCCCGGTTGTCTGACCTGGAGACTGATCCACGGGCTTAAGCTTCTTAATGTACTTCTCCTTGTCGGTAATGGAAATATGTGTGTGATTTTGTTGATGACTTAGTTTAAATTTCATGGAGCTGCAGCCTGCACTGCTAGTTTCTATATGTGAGTGTATTATTTTGGGTTATAGGGTACCTGCTTCCGTGCTAGCACGAGGCCAATGGCCTTCGAACCCTAAACACTTGATATACTTAGCAGTTCAGGCTTCTAGGCAACCAGTGCTCTTAAGAGGGTTTCCTACGAAACCCTCCTCTGTGATATTACAGCAGGGATGGGAAATCGGAGATGGAGCCCCCTCTTCCGAGAGGGGGCTCCCTTCGGTCCCTCTCTCTACCAGAATTGCTGAAGCCTTTCCAGCAAAGGCTCACTTTCATGTTTGCAGCCTTGGTTGGTCTATGTTAGTAGGAGTCCAATTATTAGACCTCTCTCCCACCTCAGAGTGGCAGGCTCCCCTTTGAACAGTTCCGGCACTCCTGACCCCCCTCCCCTTAGAATCCCTCCTTTCCCAGATTAGGTGGGCCAGCAGGCCTGCGTGCACCTCCGGTAGTCAACTCAGGTAAAACCCTAACTATCCCTTCTCTCTCTCTGTAGTGGAGGTAGGATCCAGGTTAAGTCCTTGGGCCCAAGCTTGTAAGCCTCTCTCCCCCTCTTCCTCCCCGCCCCCTCTCCCCCCGGGTGTCCCCCCTTTTTTTTTCTCCTACTTTACCTACATTACCTCAACTGCTCTCTCAAGGCTTAAAATAAGTTGGCAGCATGCACAATACGCTCCAGGCTCTAGACACCAAAGACCTGACGATGGCACATCCTTCGTCCCGCTCAGCTCCTCTATCTCTCAAAGTGTATTCGATTAACACGAAAGGACTAAATGTCCCAGAAAAATGCAGCAGTGTCCTTGCAGAAGCTGATAGACAAAAAGCGCAGATCCTTTTCCTTCAAGAAACACATTTTAAATCCGGGTCAGTTCCACGCTTCCATGGTAGCCGTTTCCCCATAGCATTTCACTCTACATGTCCTGACTCCAAATCTAAAGGAGTCTCAATCCTGCTCGTCAAAACCTTCTGCCTCAAAGTCACTGATCAGATGCTGGATCCAGCAGAGAGGTTTTTGTTTTTAAAGGGCAAGTGGAATGACAAGTCAATAACACTAGCTAATGTGTACTGTCCCAATACTAAACAGGTCCCCTTTATACGAGAGGTAGTAACCAAACTTACTCTGTTTAAGTCGAGACATTTCATTTTGGGACTTCAATCTCCCTTTGGACCCACTCCTAGACACCTCTACAAAAACTTCCTTTCTCTCCTTCTCTGCATTACGCCAAATTAAACTTCAGCTAGCCTCCTTGACTTTGCATGATACGTGGAGAACCCTCTATCCCCATGATAGGGATTATACATTCTATTCTCCACCGCATGATCGATATGGATAGATGACCTCTTTATCTCACAAGCAGATCTGTCCTATCTCCATAATGCCTCTATCGAGAGCATGGTTCTCTGGGATCACCACCCCATAACAATCACTTTATTGTTTCCAACCAAGGTCACCTCCACCAAGATCTGGAGGTTGGACGCGTCTCTCTTTACGGATCCTGGGAATTATGCGAGCTTGAGCCAGGAGCAGGGGACAGTTATTGGCTATCAACAAGAGTTGATCCTTTTTCTCTCCTCTAAGATTTGTGCGCTGGAAGCACAACACAAACGATCATTAGCAATTAAGATTTCACAGGACTTGCAGCACAGCTGGTAGATGAGTTATTTAAAAAGGCGCGCCATTGTAAGATCTTGTCCCAAAGACTATTTTACGAGCAGGGATCCAAGCCGGGTAGACTGCTCCCCAGAGCTACTCAGCAGCGCACTTTGAACTCCACAATCCACCACATTATGGTCCTATGGGCCAAATCTGCTCTAAGAATGAAGAAATTGCTCATCAATTTCAGGCTTTTTATGACCAATTATACAATCTTAAGTCCGGGAACTTGAACCCAATTAGGCCTACCACGCGAATTGCCCTGATACATGAGTTTTTGAGTTCATATAGCCCCTCAGCATTGTCAGATGAGGACGCCCAGGCTTTAGAGGCCCCGCTGTCGTTAGAGGAATTCCTGGCTGCATTGAAGGCCACAAAACCAGGCAAGAGCCCAGGCCCTGATGGCTTCACAGCCTAGTATTACAAAAGCTTCTTGAACCTTCTAGCACCAAGATTCCTTAAGGCATTCAACTCGCTCACCACTAGTCCCTGCAGATCGGAGCGACTGCTGGAAGCTTACATTTCGGTGATCCCTAAAGAGAGGAAAGATCCCTTGAATTTCGCCAGCTATCGCCCGATCTTGCTCCTCAATGTGGATGTTAAGCTTTTTGCTAAAATTCTAGCAACACGCCTATCTTTCCATGTGCCCTCCTGGGCTGGCCTGGATCAAGTGGGGTTTGTCCCTGGCTGAGAGGCCAGGAACAATACAATTAAAGCATTGAACTAACACCACTGGCTTATGTCTACCCAGCGGGAAGGCTTCTTCCTGGCAATGGATGCAGAGAAGGCATTCGGCAGGGTAGCATGGAATTATATGGAAGCAGTCCTGTTCTCTCTAGGGCTCAGGCCTTGCATGCAAACCTTGATCGTGCTCCTTTATGCTAACCCTAAGGCCAGAGTTAGAGTAAATGGATACCTGTCGGAGGCCTTCTCCATCCACAATGGGACAAGACAAGGCTGCCCCCTCTCCTCCTTGCTGTATATTCTCACTCTGGTACTGCTTCTACGGTGCATTCGAACGCATACTGATATTAGAGGTATTCAGGTGCGAGAACGAGAGTACAAAATTGTGGCATTTGCCAACGATGTCCTCCTCTTTCTTTCATCACCCTTGACGACTCTGCCCAGTCTCCTGCAAGTCCTAGAACAGTTCAAAATTGTATCCAACTTACAAATGAACTATTCTAAGTCTTTTGTTATGAATATTTCCCTATCCATAGACCTGGTTCAACAATGTCAACAGCATTTTCCTTTTAAGTGGAAAACTGATGCTATTACGTATCTTGGTATCCAACTCCCTGTCAAACTCCCAGAGCTTTACAGTAGAAACTTCTTGGCTGAAATACAGGATCTCCAGAGATGGGATAAATCTACCATCTCTTGGTTCGGACGCGCGTCCATTATTAAAATGACAATTTTCCCGTGCTTGTTGTACAAAATCCAAACACTACCGATACGTCTACCACCTGAATTTTTTACACAGTACAAGTCTGTTTGCTGAACATTTCTTTGGGGCAGCAAACTGGCTCGGATACGCTGGGCAAAGCTAGTTCTGCCGAAAGTGAGTGGCGGTATTGGCCTGCCTGACATACAGCGCTATTATTGGGCAATTCACCTCGCTCGGATCATTGACTGGAATGTACATGCCCAACACAAAGGGCAGGTGATCCTTAAAAACCTGATCTCGAATTCTAAAATGCATCATGCCCCATAGATGTCCAGAAACAATGTATCTGCTCAGGCCTTGGCCCATCCCCTCGTTAGTGCCACTCTTCACGCGTTTGATAGAGCTTGTTCTATCCACTCGGTCTCAGACAAATTGTGCTCCTTCACTCCAATTAGAGGCAACCCTGAATTTCCTCCAGGTTTATCTGTAGCCTTTGCGCGAGCAGAGTGGCCGTATGAGGAGATGCTGGCCAAACACTTTTTTCGCAGAGGCCGCTTTATGCGACATACGGAACTTGCAGAGATCTCCAAAACAGAAGCATTTCCATTTTGGTCCTATATGCAACTTAAGCATTTTCTCGATGCCCCAGCGAGTAGAGAGAAGTTCACCAAACCCGCTACAACCCTGGAATCACTCTGCTCCCACGCGGAACCCCAATGTCATGTCATCTCGTGTATCTATGCCACCCTGTTCTGGAATCCCTCTGCACTTTTGAACAGGATCGCACCTACTGGGGTTTTGCCTTGGGAGCGGAGATAGACGAGGATGATTGGGATCGTATAAATCTTTATATCCATAAGGGATCTCTGAATGTCTCTGTACAAGAGAATGGGTACAAACTATGCTCACGCTGGTACAGAACCCCAGACTTGCTACACAAATACTATCCCTCAGTCTCTGATCAGTGCTGGCATTGCGGAAACTAAAGGGGCACCTTCCTTCATATTTGGTGGAACTGCTCGGTACTTCAGCCGTTCTTGCTTAAAATACATGACGTCATAATGAGAGTATCATCTCTTCAGCTAGATTTTTTACCAGCACAATATTTACTACACTTGTCCAAACTATCCAAAAAACGCTATTACAAATCGATCGCAATGCATATAGTCAATGCTACCAGGATGTGCGTGCCAGTGCATTGGCGATCAACATCCCGCCTTCTGTAATAGAATGGATCCAGCGAATCAATTGCATAGCGGAGCTGGAGAAACTGATATACATTACCTTAGATAAAGCTGAGAAATTCACTGCCACCTGGGAATCTTGGATGTCCTTTAAAATGTCTCAACCATTCAAGGAGCTTATGAGTGAGGCATCATGACTTAACAATTAACCATTTAACTTCCGTTCTAAGTAGTCACCCCTTTACAGGAATAATGCTGCACTTCTTATTTGACTCCCTGACAAAGGAGAGGGCAATTGGTGATGTCCTCACCCCCTCTCCTCATCCGCTCTAGACCCAATCTACCCCATCAACCCAATTTGTCTTTCCCCCTTAATACCCCCCCTTTCTTTTTATTCCCACCCCCCCTTCCATCCGCTTTGCCCCTTTTGTTCGACCAGAATAGCTCTCAAGACACACGTGGGCTGTATATAATGGGCCACAACCTACGGAGAAGATATGTAACCATTGCCTAGAATTGATGTGCTACTGCTCACGTGTACAAAATGGACGTTACTTTACCTGCTAATCTCCTGTTGTTATTGTAATTTCCTGGTTCTTTTGTGTTGGTTTTCTACACGGGTCTTACGAGCTCCCTGGGGTATCTCAGCTGGAGCACTAGCAGAAGTTCATGCGCTTATGATGTTGTAAACCATGTTTAATTCTTGTACCCTATCCCCCCGTTTTCTTCCTTCTGTAACCCCATGGAAATTTCAATAAAATGTTTATGCAAAAAAAAATAAACAACAAACATGTTATACTTACCTGCTCTATTGCAGTAGATTTGTACAGAGCAGATCCTCCTCTTCTTGGGTCCCTGTTCTGTGCTCCTGGCCTCTCCCTCCTGTTGAGTGCCCCCAAAGAAAACAACCTGCTATGGGGGCACCCAAGCCGAGTTGCAGCTCCATGTATCCATTCAGACATGGAGCTGTGGTTTGGCCCCACGCCCTCTCTCCTAACTCCTAAAAGCCTAACAGAAGGCTTTTTATCTTAATGCATAAAATGCATTAGGATAAAAAACCTTTTGACTTTACAACCCCTTTAATGGAGAGAAGACTATGTGGGAGTTCTCCAGTCTGCATATTGCGGAAATAATATGCAGACTGGAAATGTCTGGACACATTTTGTGTGCATCAAGCTATGATCAATGGAGTTAATTGCTGAATGGGCAGCTATCTGCACACACCTGTCCAGTTCAGCAGCAGTAATCTACTTGGGCATGATCTATTTGGGCACAGTTTTTATTGGCCTGTGGCTGCCCTGCCCCCTTAATTTTCTCAATAACTATTTTCCGCAGCACACATAAATTTATAGGACGCGGTCCCTTCTAATTTTTTAATTCTGCTTTGGGCAGGAAATAAAGTCACCCATGTGACCTTTTGCACATTTCTAGAAGTTTAGAGGTCATTATATAAAGGGCCTTGTCTCAGTCACAGTTTCCAGTTGGTTAGCGACATCTCAACAAGGTCCCCACTCCCCCATCCAAGTTGCAAGCACTTTATGCGGTCTGTTACCCTTTTATGAAGAGGTGACTTTGCTGTTGAATTTATTTATAGTGTGCTTGAGTCCTTAAAGAGGAACTGCAGTCTGCTCACATAATTTGTAATAAAAACATCTTTGCCATTCTGAAGCTTCTCTCCAACCACTTTGCATATTATTTTATTTATACTGTGATTCTGTACTTGCCAGATATGCTGAATAAATCTCCCTCCACTAGGTCTGACTGCATCCATTTTAACTGTGGGCAGCTGATGCTCACTTCCTGGATTTGCACAGACTCACAGAGGCACACCTCCAGCTCTTCAGCTCTTATTTGCCCTCTTATGACTCATCCCCCTCCCTTCCTGGCAAACTCTCATGAGAGTGAGAGGGAGAGCTGTGCATGATGTCATGAGCCTAGGCTTTATACCAGACAAGAAACAGGAAATGGGCTGTATAAGGTATTTACTGGCAGAATTTTTTTTTTTTACTATCCAAAGTTAAAACAACAAGTGCAAAAGATTTACTAGATGGAAAGATGAAAAAATGACTGAATTTGCACTTTAATGATTGAGGGCCTTTTTTGATTGACATGTGTTAATATTTGTTTTTAATGCAATTTCAATAAAGATTAGTTATCTTTTTAAATTATACCACTAAAAGTGCTGTAGTGGGTGTTATTATTTATAAACTTTAATGTTTATCTATGGTTGTTTTTTTGTTTTTTTGTGTGGGGAGTGCAGTCTGCCTTCACATGGACATTAACTCTTTCTAATCAAATATCAAACTTAGCTTTTGCTAAAAGGCAAACAAAAACATATATTTTAGTTATATGCAAAAAAAAAAAGGGTATTATTTTTTATTACATGATGATATAAACAATTGTAGACCAAGAGTGAGCTGTAGCAGACATAAGGGGCATATATGGAAAAAGTTTGAGAAAGTTCTTAACCACCTCAGTACCAGCTTGTTATACCTCTGTTCCGTTTCAGACTAAATATCAGTGCTGTGATAATTAACCCATCAAGTAACACTGTGTCCAAATTATTTATTTTTTTATTTTTTGAGACAGAAATGCACATCTCTTTCTTCACAGGTTTAGACCAAAATGACATACCTAGTATCCTAACTTCCTATCATATTTTCAGAGGTCCTGAAGTGAACTGGAAACAGTGGCTGCAATCTGGTATTGACTGTAATTTCTAACTGGTTGTATTCTGGCACTTGCTATAGTTTGGTGCTGGCTGTGATCAAGCACTAGCTATTTTGGGTCCTGGCTGTAACCTGGCATTGACTGTAATCAGGTGATAGTTGTAATCTGACACTAGCTGTAATTAAGGGCTGGCTGTAATCCGATGCTGACTGTAATCAGGCATTGGCTGCAATCAGACTTTGACTTTAATATGGCACTGGCTATATTTAAGCACTTGCTGTAATATGACGTTAACTGTATTAGCTATATTTAGACACTGTATGTAATATGGCACTTGCTGTAATCTAGCATTGGCTGTAATCTGGCACCAGCTTTAATAATGTTCTAACTGTAATATGGCACTTGTTATAATCTGGTGCTGGTTGTTGACCTGGAGCTGCCTGTAATCATGCGCTGGATGTCTTTGGCACTGGCTGTAATCAAGCATTGACTATAATTCACCTGTTCCCCAACTCATAGTTCCTAGGATCACAACTGCCAATTTCAGGATGGAGAGTGGAGAGAGACCGATGCACATCCACGCCTTGATTTCCCCAGTACTGAAAGAAACCAGAAGCGACAATGATTTTATCACTTCTAGCACAAGAGCTTCTGGTAACTCTAAACTGATGAGCTATAAAGGCTTTTAAAATGTCACCAAGAAGCTTTTTGGGTATTTTGGTTAGTTTGCGATATTGCGGGTGCACGCAATTTTTAGTACTTCACGTATTTGGTATCTATTTACTAGAGATGAGCTTCGAGTTCGAGTCGAACGCCTCTTGGACCGTTCATCGAATTGCGAACGTTATGGGCTGTTCGCGCCAAATTCAAGTGGCACATCACGGCCCATAAGTTCATTGCGGCATCACAGTGCATTGCTGGCTGATGATTGGCCAAGCATGCACTATGACCCGCATGCTTGGCCAATCACAGCGCCATCTGTACAGAGAGCCGTAATTGGCCAAAGCGACGGTGGCTTTGGCCAATTATGGCTTAGGGGGTTTAGTACACGCCCACACAATATAAGGCCGCCTGCATGGGCCATGCCCTTGTGTAGTGTGTTGCGGCAGCCGAAAAGATAGATAGAGAGACAGTGTCATTTGACTTTAAGTTAGATAGAGTAGGCAGGCGAGTCAGTTAGCTAGATCCGTTCTTGTTATTCTCTTCCTACTGACAGGCAGGCAGGTGTTTTTACAGTATTTACAGCTACCTGAAGAAAATTGCTGGTGTTCTTCTGATCCTATTAGTACCAACAGGCAGGCAGCTACAGTATTTACAGTTAGTGTACTGTGTCCTCTGCACAGTGTGCACCTAAAGCTACCTGAAGAAAATTGGTGGTGTTCTTCTGATCCTATTAATACCACAGGCAGGCAGCTGCAGTATTACAGTTAGTGTACTGCGTCCTCTGCACAGTGTGCACCTAAAGCTACCTGAAGACAACTTGCTGTTGTTCTGATCCTATTAATACCATAGTCAGGCAGCTGCAGTATTTACAGTTAGTGTACTGTGTCCTCTGCACAGTGTGCACCTAAAGCTACCTGAAGAAAATTGCTGGTGTTCTTCTGATCCTATTAGTACCACAGGCAGGCAGCTACATTATTTACAGTTAGTGTACTGCTGTGACCTCTGCACAGTGTGCACCTAAAGCTACCTGAAGAAAATTGGTGGTGTTCTTAGGATCCTTTTAGCACCACAGGCAGGCAGCTGCAGTATTTACAGTTAGTGTACTGCGTCCCTCTGCACAGTGTGCACCTAAAGCTACCTGAAGAAAATTGGTTGGTGTTCTTCTGATCCTATTAATACCACAGGCAGGCAGCTGCAGTATTACAGTTAGTGTACTGCGTCCTCTGCACAGTGTGCACCTAAAGCTACCTGAAGACAATTGCTGTTGTTCTGATCCTATTAATACCATAGTCAGGCAGCTGCAGTATTTACAGTTAGTGTACTGTGTCCTCTGCACAGTGTGCACCTAAAGCTACCTGAAGAAAATTGGTGGTGTTCTTCTGATCCTATTAATACCACAGGCAGGCAGCTGCAGTATTACAGTTAGTGTACTGCCTCCTCTGCACAGTGTGCACCCAAAGCTACCTAAAGACAATTGCTGGAGTTATCATACTAATAATACTACAGGCAGGCAG
This sequence comes from Aquarana catesbeiana, assembly GCF_042186555.1. Taxonomy (NCBI): domain Eukaryota; kingdom Metazoa; phylum Chordata; class Amphibia; order Anura; family Ranidae; genus Aquarana; species Aquarana catesbeiana. Next base: position 323,079,697 of record NC_133328.1, on the reverse strand, counting down.
TTGATTCTGCTAGCTGCAGTATCAGTATATATATACATCCCAGCTTTGTGCAGCTACATCTCACTGCAGGCCATTAGATATGTCTGGAAGGCCAATAAGGAGAGGCAGACAGTCACCAAGCCAATAAAAGAGGGCAAGCAGCCTCTGTGTCTAGAGGCAACAGTGCTGGTCATGCGAGATGGTGCATCCTCATCAGCACGTGGCCATGGGACACGCTTGTCCTTTTTTCGGCAGCTGGCCGTGTTGAGACCACAACATGTGAAAGACTTGGTAGAGTGGATGACCAAGCCGTCCTCATCCTCTTCATCCTCTCTCACCCAGGCTCAGGGTACTTTGTCTGGCAAAGCAGCTGGCAATGCGGCCTCTTCCCTCAGCTCAATGGCATCAGTCACTCCTTCCATAGCCCCACCATGTCCTCCTGAGGAGTCCCCCCAAATTGTTTGACACACAGTGTTGGGTACATGCTCCAGGAGGATGCCCAGCGTTTTGAAGGCTCCCATGATGGTACCCAGCTAGAGGAAGGCAGTAATGTGAGCCCAGAGAGAAGGGGTGCCCAAGAAGGACAGCGATCTGGCAGTCATGTTCCCCCAGCTGCAGCATACTGCCAGGTTTGCTCCGGTGATGAGGAGGGAGGGGATGATGAGGTCAATGACTCCACGTGGGTGCCTGATAGGACAGAGGAAGAGGTGGACGGAGGAGTCACATCTCCAACGAGGCAGGTTGCCTCCAGGGGCAAGCTTAAGGGCAACACACCGACTGCATCACACTGCAGAGTTCCGCATGTCAGAGTGCTGCTGTTTTCTGCGCGTTATTCCAAAAGTTCTTTGGTGTGGGTCTTTTTTGAGACGAGTGCATCATATCCCATTTGCCTATTTGCAACATATGTCTCAAGCGTATCTTGCGTGGCCAAAACATCACCCCGCTTGGGCACCACATGCTTGACAAGATACTATGTCGACCTGCCATGTAATTCATTGGCAAGCGTATCTAAAAGACCCACACCAAAGAACAAAGCGGACCTCTCCTTGCTCCTCATCAGCTGGGATCTCCAACCACACTATACCTTCAGTCCTCTTCTGAAACCTGCACTGAGAGGAATGAAGGTGTAGAATTAGGTGTGTCACAGCCAAGTACTTGCGGGCAATCTGCTATCGGTACAACGATGTCAGATTGTACCAGGCAAATTTCCCTGCCCCAGCTGCTACACCGCTGAAAGAAGTTCACTCCCTGTTATCCACATGCCCAGTGGCTGAATGCTAGCTTGGCTAAATTGCTAGCACTTCAACTGCTGCCTTTTCAGTTGGTAGACTCTGCCCCCTTCCGTGAGTTTGTGGAATGTGCGGTTCCTCAGTGGCAGGTTCCCAAACGCCACTTTTTCTCATGGAAGGCGATTCTGGCTCTCTACCGGCATGTGGAAGGCAATGTCTTGGCCTTGCTGGACTGGGCGGTCAGCGGTAAGGTGCATATTACCACTGACTCATGGTCCAGCAGGCATGGACAGGGACATTACCTATCTTTCACCGCGCACTGAGTGACTCTTCTGGCAGCTGGGAAGGATGCAGGACGGGGTGCAGTAGTGTTGGAGGATTTTCCACCACCATGCCTCCAAAATTTTACTAGTGGTGATTCTGCCACACCTCTCTCCTCCACCCCTCCTTTTTTTCTTCCTCCATGGCCTCTTCCTGTGCCGATTTGTCCTCGGAACCAGCGGTGTTCCGTAGGCGTTCAAGGGGCTATGCAAGCACGCAGGCAAAAAGATGCCATGCAGTGCTTGAGCTGGTGTGTTTGGGGGACAGGAGCCACACTGGGGCAGAGATTCTGTCAGCTCTGCAGGGGCAGGTTCAGAGGTGGTTGACGCCACGCTAGCTTAAGCCAGGTATTGTGGTTTGCGACAATGGCACCAACCTCCTCTCCGCCCTCCGACAGGGACAACTGAACCATGTGCCCTGTCTGGCTCATGTCCTTTATCTGTGACATGCCCACCAGGTGGAACTCAACATTGGCCATGCTGCAGCAGAGGGCCATCAATGAGTACCTATGTGACTATGGCACCAGGACAGGGTCAGGGGACCTGTTTTTTTTTTCCCACGTCAGTGGGCTATGATCAGGGATGCATGCACTGTCCTGTCACCATTTGAGGAGGCACAGGGATGGTGAGCAGTGACAGTGCATGCATCAGTGACACTGTCCCTCTTGTCTTGGAGCACACGCTGCGTGTAATAATGGACAGGGCACTTGAGGCAGAACAGAGGGAGGAAGAGGAGGACTTCCTTACCTCTCAATGCCCCCTTTATCCAGACAGTGTTCCTGCGTGCGTGTTCCTTTGTGGTATCAAGAGGAGGGATGATTACTGGCTGGCAACCCTCCTTGATCCACGTTACAAGGGTAAGGTTGCGGACCATATCTTGCCGTCGCAGAGGGAGCAGAGGATGAAATTTCTTCAGGAGGCCTTGCAGAAAGGCTTGTGCAATGCGTTTCCAGAGCCTGGGAGGTTACAATTTCCTGGTCCTCCTGGACAACATGTTGCTGAGGCTTCGGTCAGTCACAGAAGGAGCATTGGAGAAGGTGGCCGTCTGACCGATGCGTTCAGATAATTTTTTAGTCCGCAGCCCCAAGGTCTGATCAGTTCCAGCAACCATCGCCAGCGTCTGATTCACATGGTGCAGGATTACCTATGGGCAAGATCAGACTTGCACACCTTTCCCACCAAAAATCCTCTGGGTTACTGGGTCTTGAGGATGGATCACTGGCCAGAGCTTGCACAGTATGCAATTGAGCTACTGGCCTGTCCTGCATCCAGCATTCTTTTGGAATGCACATTTAGTGCTGCTGGAGGTTTTGTAACCGATCACAGGGTGCGCCTGTCCACCGAATCGGTCAATCGGCTGACCTTCATAAATATGAATCAGTCTTGGATCACCAGCTACCAAGCACCTGATGCTGATGTAACCAATTGTTTTTTTTTTTTAATGTGAGATCCCTTCAAGACTGCCTGTGCTGATGCTGAGTGACTATCCTGTTATGCTGAGTGACAATCCTCTTCCTCCTCAATTTTCATGCTGATAGCTTGTAAGAACATTTTTGGTTCTGGGCACCACCACCAGTGGCCAAGGCCCAATTTTTCAGCCCCTGTTTTACAGGGGCGTGTAATTACAATTTTTGATGCAATACTTTGCAGCAGGGCTCATTCCTGCGCTCCAACTATAGTATCTGTGAGGGGTTGCAGTGTTGTGGCACCAGCACCAGTGCCCAAGGCCCAATTTTTCAGCCCCTGTTTAACAGGGGCGTATAATTACAATTTTTGATGCAATACTTTTCGGCAGGGCTCATTCCTGCACTCCAACTATAGCATCTGTGATGGGTTGCAGTGTTGTGGCAGCAGTGGCTAAGTCTCGGTTTTTCTGCCCCTGTTCAACAGGGACATGTAATTACAATTCTTGATCTAATATTTCACAGCAGGGCCCATTCCTGCACGCACCAAGAGTAACTGTGAGAAGATACAGTGTTGTGGCAACACCACCACCAAAGGCCCAATTTTTCTGCCTCTGTTCAACAGGTGCATGTAATTACAATTCTTGATATAATATTTCACAGCAGGGCCCATTCCAGCGCCCACCAAGAGTAACTGTGAGGACTTACAGTGTTGTGGCACCAGCACCACCACCACCAAAGGCCCAATTTTTCTACCACTGTTCAACAATGGCATGTAATTACAATTCTTGATCTAATATTTCACAGCACGGCCCGTTCCTGCGCCCACCAAGAGTAGCTGTGAGGGCTTTCAGTGTTGTGGCAACACCAACACCTAAGGCCCCAGTTTCTGCAGAGTATATAGGGCAGGCCCCTACTTTGAAACATCCAACTTATAATTTAACTCTTACTTGCAAACAGAAGGAGACAACAGGAAGTGAGATGAAATCTACCCCTAGGAAGGGAAATTCTTTCCTGTAAGAGTTAATATGGGAAAAACGTGTCTCCTCTTCACTGATGCTTTATCACCAATCCTTCTTTCACTAAAAACCCCAATTTTTCAAAAAACATTTGTCATTGATAACCCTTCCCTATGTTTTTCAAAAAGCTTAAAAATAAATTTTTTTGGCTGGAGCTACACTTTAAAAATGTACCAGTTCAAAATTTAAAAAAGATTCTACTTAACAACAAACCTACAGTCCCTGTCTTGTTTGCACCGCCTGTACACTGCTGTTCAGAGTATATAGGGTCTGGGGGCCCCACTCCTTTCATTTTTTAAATTTGGGTGTGGGGTTCCCCTTAATATCCACACAAGACCCAAAGGGCCTGGTAATGGACTGGGGGGTACCCATGCCATTTGTCTCATTGAGTTTCATCCATATTGCCGGGACCCGACATCACATTAAAGCCGCAAGCAGTTTTAAATGACTTTTATTCCTTCAAAATGTCATTTTGTGCAAAATGCACCTTTACCTATTTAGACAAAAATCACTGCACGGACCCTGGCGTAATCTGGCGCTGGTTGTAATCTGGTACTGGCTGTAGTCAGGCATTGGCTGAAATCAGGTGCTGGCTGTAATTAGTACCTGTCTATAATTTGGTACTGGCTGTAATCCAGCATTGGCTGTAACTTGCTATAATGAGATCATTGGATCTGTATTCTGCGCCTGTTATAAGCACTGTCCATTGACAAGTGTGACCACAGGCATTACTAACAATGTGATTATTGTGATTGGCTGCAGTGATCACATTGCACAGAGCCACTTTGCCGTGCATAGCTTTTGTCTGTGATCATGCCACTCCAATGACAGTCGGACCATAGTTATTGCACTCACAGTGAAGTAGGCACTCATGAGATGCACAGTAAAAAAAACAATTAAAAACGCCCTGTCAGAGGAGGAAGTGCCCCTTACTACAATGGATTGTATGGGGATCAAAACCAAATATAATGGAGTAAGAAACAAAATAAAAGATTGATCTGGTTAACCTTACTGACTGTTACAAAGCTACTGTAGGCACTATCCCTTAAAATCAAATATGCAATAAACAGTATCTCACAAAAGTGAGTACACCCCTCAATTTTTTGTAAATATTTTATTATATCTTTTCATGTGACAATACTGAATAATACTGAAGAAATTATACTTTGCTACAAGGTAAAATAGTGAGTGTACAGCTTGTATAACAGTGTACATTTGCTGTCCCCTCAAAATAACTCAACACACAGCTATTAATGTCTAAACCGCTGGCAACAAAAGTGAGTACAAGGTCTCAGGTGTAAATGGGGAGCAGGTGTGTTAAATTTGGTGTTATCGCTCTCACCCTCTCATGCTGGTCACTGGAAGTTCAACATCGCATCTCATGGCAAAGAACTCTCTGAGGATCTGAAAAAAAAAATTGTTGCTCTACATAAAGATGGCCTAGGCTATAAGAAGATTGCCAAGACCCTGAAACTGAGCTGCAGCATGGTGTTCAAGACCATACAGCGGTTTAACAAGACAGGTTCCACTCAGAACAGGCCTCGCTCAGCGTGCTCAGCATCATACCCAGAGGTTTTCTTTGGGAAATAGATGTATGAGTGCTGCCAACATTGCTGCAGAGGTTGAAGGGGTGGGGGGTCAGCCTGGCAGTGCTCAGACCATACGCTGCACACTGCATCAAATTGGTCTGCATGGCTGTCATTCCAGAAGGATGCCTCCTCTAAAGATGATGCACAAGAAAGCCCACAGTTTGCTGAAAACAAGCAGACTAAGGACATGGATTACTAGAACCATGCCCTGTGGTCTGATGAGACCAAGATAAACTTATTTGGTTCAGATGGTGTCAAGTGTGTGTGGCGGCAACCAGGTGAGGAGTACAAAGACAAGAGTATCTTGCCTACAATCAAACAGGGCGGTGGAAGTGTCATGGTTTTGGGATGCATGAGTGCTGTTAGCACTGGGGAGCTACAGTTCATTGAGGGAACCTGAAAACCAACATGTACTGTGACATACTTAAGCAGAGCATGATCCCCTCCCTTCGGAAACTGGGCCGCAGGGCATTATTCCAACATGATAATGACCCCAAACACACCTCCAAAACGACCACTGCCTTGCTAAAGAAGCTGAGGGTAATGGTGATGGACTGGACAAGCATGTCTCCAGATCATTGATATTGAACATCTGTGGGGCATCCTCAAACGGAAGGTGGAGGAGCGCAAGGTCTCTAACATCCACCAACTCCATGATGTCATCATGGAGGAGTGGAAGAGGACTCCAGTGGCAACCTGTGAAGCTCTGGTGAACTCCATGCCCAAGAGGGTTAAGGCAGTGCTGGAAAATAATGGTGGCCATGCAAAATATTGACACTTTGGGCCCAATTTGGAGACTTTCACTTAGGGGTGTACTCACTTTTGTTGCCCGTGGTTTAGACATTAATGGCTGTGTGTTGAGTTATTTTGTGGGGACAGAAAATTTACACTGTTATACAAGCTGTACACTCACTACTTTACATTGTAGCAAAGTGTCATTTCTTCAGTTTTGTCACATGAAAAGATATAGTAAAATATTTACAAAAATGTGAGAGGTGTACTCAGTTTTGCGAGATACTGTTTTATTTAAAAAAAATCATTTTCTACTTTAAAGAGTTTAAATAATCAGGTTTTGTATTCTTAACCTCACACCACAGCTGCTACCGCTTTGAACAACAACTCCCCTGTAGGGTAATAAAACACATTCAATGGGTCAATGCAAGTGAAAAAAAAAGAGGTCAAAACAAGAACAACCACAAAATATTCTAATGTATGTCAGTAAAAGAGAGGAAAATAGATATCTAAATAGACACGTTTTGCTTACGGCTAAAATAGACACAAACAAATGAGAATGTTTTCCAGATACTGTTACAATAAAGGTGTTGACTGAATTAAATGTAATTCTATGTGCTATATTTTCCCAGTCACTATTGTTTAATCTCAAAAATGAATCAGAAATACAGTAAATATTATGGCACTCATTGGTGCGTTCCAGTAAACAAAAAGTGTTTTTTTGCAGTATTCTGCTGAATAAGTAATGAAGTTTGCACCTGACACCTGAAGTATATTATTGTGTGATAACTTTTGATACTGTGCATGAACTTTGTTTGATTAATGCATCCACTCTTTGCTCACTGTTTTGCATATTAAGTGACAGTTCTTGCAAAACTGGTCTTTTTTCAGGTTGGCTTAGAGTGCAAAATTGTAAAATGAATACTAACAAAATGTTGTATTGTCTACAAAAGCCCTTTTATATATGTTTATTTACAGTTCACCTGCCCATTTACAAAAATATATATTTTAATATAGAACACTGATTTAGAACACTAATTTGTTTAACATTTATGTGTATGTATTAGGGCTAGCTTACATTTGCTTCAAAACACGGCTTTGGAAACACTTTGTTAAAGCTCTCTGAATGACAGTCAACGCTCCTGTCACTAAATAAACTGGTTAGCCTACAGTCCTGTTTACACCTTGCTTTTGCTTGGTGTTTAGATGGGGCTTCGATGAGGCTTTGGTGGAGCTTCAATGGGGCTTCAATGAGCCTTTGGTGGGGCTTTGGTGGGCCTTCGCTGAGGCTTCAGTGGGGCATCAGTTGGACTTCAAGCGAGCTTTACCATAGACTTCTTGGGAGGCTTTGAAGATGCTTTGAAGCACCACTAAAGCTACATGGGGTATCATTTTTGAAGCAAAGTGGAAGCTAAGCAAAGCAAAAGTAAGGTGTAAACAGGACTGTAAGCTAACCATTTAGTGACAGGAGCTTTGACTAGTGTTCAGAGAGCTTTAACAAAGCCTGTCCAAAGCCTTTTTTTGAAGCAAGTGTTAACTAGCCATTAATGTATTTTGAAGCCGAAGCAAGTGTAAATGAGCCCTTACAAACATTTGCTTGGTCAAGGATAGATTAAATGCTTTATTCAGTACAAAATGTTTTTTTGTAGGAAAACTCCAAGTTAGTTGAATGCCTATCCCCAGGCAAAGCTTACTGCCCCTCAGTTACTCTTAGTGCTCATTTACACTTTCTTCGGCTTCAACACACATTAAAGCGCCTACTGCTTCAACATGCTTTTATGATGTGTTTTTTATGCTTCAGTGGTGCTTTGGTGAAGCTTCAGTGGTGCTTTGATGGTGCTTCGGTGAAGCTTTAGTGATGCTTTTGAAGCTTTGTTGAAGCTTTGCACTTGCCCTGTGTGTGTGCATGAATATCTCATACCTGCAATTTCTCAAAAACAAAGCTAAAGCTGAATTAATGCCTCTTGAAAGCTGCAGGTGCTTCAAGCGAGCTTTGCCATAGACTTCTATGGAGGCTTTGAAACGCTTTGAAGCACCACTAAAGTGACATGGGGTATCATTTTTGAAGTGAAGCCGAAGCTAAGCAAAGCAAAAGCAAGGTGTAAACAGGACTGTAAGCTAACCATTTTATTTAGTGACAGGAGCTTTGACTAGCGTTCAGAGAGATTTAACAAAGCCTGTCTGAAGCCTTGTTTTGAAGCAAGTATAAACTAGCCGTTAATGTATATTGAAGCCGAAGCAAGTGCAAATGATCCCTTACAAATATTTGCTTGATCAAGGATAGGTTAAATGCTGTATTCAGTACAGAATGTTTTTCGTAGGAAAACCCCAAGTTAGTTGAATGCCTATCCCCAGGCAAAGCCCCTCAGTTACTCTTAGGGCTCATTTGCAATTGTTTCGGCTTTGACATGGACATTCACTGTATTGTTCATTTAAGCACAAGAGACTCCATTTTGTTCACGCTGTTGAAATGTGTTCTGTAACCTTCACCTAACACACAGACACATCTTCTGCTAAAAGCTCTCTACTCCCCCCTCCCCGATTGGACCCCCGGTGCCTGCGGCAGTCAGATTACCGTCAGGAGTGGTCCAAGGTGAGGGGGAGGCCACTAATTCATGGCCACCCCCTCACGATCGCTCCTGGCAAATGAGAATCTTCCTCTGCTGCTGTAATGTAAACAGCGGCAGAGGAAATGATGTCATCGCTCCTCATGAAGCCTTTTCATTCCGGCTTCTGAGGAGAGAAGACATCAAGTAAGTGCACCAAACACTACACGTACAGTAGAACATATTAGGCACACTTTCCCCCTGATCACCCCCCCCAATTACCCCCCTTTACCCCCTGTCACAGTGACACCAATAGCAGTTTTTTTTCTGATTTTTGCAGTGGTGTCATTTTGTGACAGTTATAAGTGGTAGGGCAGTTAGTGGTAGGCCCCTTTAGGTCTAGGGTACCCCCCTAACCCCCCCTAATAAAGTAACCCCCTTGATCACCCTCCGTCGCCAGTGTCACTAAGCGATTGCTGTATTAGTGTCACAGGTGATGCTAGTTAGGCAGGTAAGTATTTAGGTTCACCGTCAGGTGTGTATAGCGTCAGGTACCCCCATATACTACCTAGTAAAGGTTGTAACCCCCTGATTGCCCCCTAGTTAACCCTTTCACCAGTGATCACCGTATAACTGTTACAGGTGACGCTGGTTAGTTGGTTAGATTTTTATAGTGTCAGGGCACCCGCCGTTTATTACCTAATAAAGGTTTAACCCCCTAATCACCCGGCGGGTTATATAAGTTGGGTTTTAGGGTCAGATAGGGTCTGCGTCACCCTAGGCAGCGTCAGGTTAGTGCCAGTACCACTAACACCCACGCACGCAGCATACACCTCCCTTAGTGGTATAGTATCTGAACGGATCAATATCTGATCCAAATAGATCTATACTAGCGTCCCCAGCAGTTTAGGGTTCCCAAAGATGCAGTGTTAGCGGGATCAGCCCAGATACCTGCTAGCACCTGCGTTTTTCCCTTCGGCCCAGCCAAGCCCAGCCCAGCCCAGTCCACCCAAATGCAGTATCGATCGATCACTGTCACTTACAAAACACTAAACACATAACTGCAGCGTTCGCAGAGTCAGGCCTGATCCCTTCGATCGCTAACAGTTTTTTTGGTCATTTTGATAAGTCGCTAACAGTCAGGAGCTTTTTTGCCTGTGAGTCTCACTAGTGTACCACTAAATTTAGAGCCCAAAATGGCAAATCGAAGGTACACTAGTGAAGAGATCTGCACGTTTCTGAGCATGACAGATAGTGAAGAGGAAGTCACTCATCTGTCAGATTCAGGCTCAGAATACGAACCTGTAGACAGCAGCGGCTCCATGACAGATAGCTCTGAGGATGGAGTTGTGGTCCCTGCCAAGGTCAGGCGTACCAGACCCCAATCTTCTTTTTCTGCTGTTGAGGTGCAAGAACTGCAGGGCTCTTGTATGAAGCAGAGAAGTACTAGCGTGGGCGCCGCTATTCCTTCTGGTGAACTGGCAAGCACCAGCGGCCTAGTACACCCTGGTCCAGCACTGCAGTAACACTTGGTGACGTGGCGAGTCCTATAAGTGCAGTTCAAGCTGGCGAGGTGGCAAGCACAAGTAGTGTCCCGCTGCCACCAAGAAGACGAACACAGGCCCGTTGTGCCCATAGTGCCCTTCCTGCTGCATTCACCAATCCTAATTGGAAACCCACCACTTCTGCAGCACCCGTACTTCCCCCATTCACTGGCCAACCCAGCATTTAGGTGGAAACAGTTGATTTTACGTCACTTTTTTATTCGCTGTTTTTCACTGAAGATCTCTATATATCTATTGTGGACCAAAGCAATTTGTACGCCGGTCAACACATCGCCACTCTTCCCCAGTCCTCCCTTGCCAGAGATTGGAAACCAATTACGGTTTCAGAATTTAAGATCTTTCTGGGCCTATCCCTCCTCATGGGCATAACCAAAAAGAGTGAGTTGCGGTCATATTGGTCCACTGACCCAATTCATCATATGCCGTGTTCTCTGCTTTCATGGCCAGGGCACGATACGAGCAGATTTTGCGGTTCATGCACTTCAACAACAATGAACTCTGTCATCCTCGTGGAGACCCTGGATACAATCGGCTCTACAAAATTCGGCCCCTTGTAAACCACTTCAACCAATGTTTTGCAGACTTGTTTACTCCCCATCAAGTTGTCTGCGATGATAAGTCCCTGATTACGTTTTCTGGACGCTTGTCATTCAAACAGTACCTTCCCAGCAAGCGTGCCATATACAGGGTCAAGATGTATAAGCTCTGTGACAGGGCCACAGGCTATACATGTAGTTTTATGGTTTATGAGGGAAAAGATAGTCACGTAGAGCCGACAAACTGCCCTGACTTCATAGGAAGCGCTGGCAAGATTGTGTGGGACTTGGTGTCACCCTTATTTGGAAAGGGGTACCACTTGTACGTGGACAATTATTAAATGAGCATGCCACTTTAGTCACTTGTTTGACCATCAGATTGGAGCATGTGGCACCGTGCGATCTAATCGTCAGGGTTTTCCCCAGTGGCTTGTAGATTCCCGTCTTAGGCTGGGGGAGAGAGCCTGCTTGAAGTGTAATAACTTGCTCGCTATGAAGTGGAGGGATAATAAGAATGTTTTCATTCTTACCTCCCTTTATACAGACCAAATTACTACAGCGACTAGTGTTGTGGAGAAACCCCTCTGTGTCCACAAATATAACCAAAATATGGGAGGGGTGGACCTCAATGACCAGTTGTTGGCGCCGTACCTAGTTGCCCGTAAGGCCAGACGCTGGTATAAAAAAGTGTCTGTATACAGTACTTATTTCAATTGGCTTTGCTGAACGCTCATGTGCTATACAGAGCTTCAGGACGGACTGGATCCTTCCTTAAATTCCAGGAAGAGATCGTCAGAGCCTTTCTGTTTCCAGACAGTGCTCCACCTCACCTTCCCCAACCAAATACAATAAGCCAGCTGCATGAGAGGCATTTTCCTTATGTCCTCCCGAGTACCCCTACCCAATGAGTCCCCCAAAGAAAATGTTGTGCCTGTAGAAAGCGCGGATATAGGCGTGACACCCGCTATTATTGTCCCTCCTGTCCTGACAATCCTGGTCTTTGCATTGGTGAATGTTTTGAGCGCATACCATACACTAGTTGAGTTTTAGCGTAGGGTACAGCATCGCACAGACTAGGCACACTTTCACAGGGTCTCCCAAGATGCCATCACATTTTGAGAGACGCGAACCTTGAACTGGTTACAGTTACAAAAGTTAGTTAAAAAAAAAAATGTAAAAAAAAAAAATACTCAAAAAACTATAAAATAAAAAAACAAAAATAGCTGTCATTTTATTGTTCTCTCTCTCTCTATTCTCTCTCTATTGTTCTGCTCTTTTTTACTGCATTCTATTCTGCAATGTTTTTTTGTTATTATGTTTTATCATGTTTTTCAGGTATGTCTTTTTTTATACATTACTGTTTACTGTGTTTTATTGTTAACCATTTTTTTCATTTCATGTACGCCATTCAGCTGCAGTGTGAATTTATTTATCTTGACAGCAACAGCGTTTGCTCCCACGATACATAAAGCCGTGACTCCAGCACTGTCGGAGGTGATTTCATCACCACAGTTAAAAAAAAGAGCATATATGCCAAAGCATGGGGGCAGCAGGGGCAGAGGAGCGATTTGCTCCTACCTTTTGCGGGTGGATGCCCCCATGCTTCGGCATATACAGTATATATTTTAGGCACAGGTTGCGTTAAAAAATGTTTTTTTTTTGTGTTTGCTTTGCAGGTATGGTATGTCTTATGCCGCGTACACATGATCGGACTTTATGGCATACTTGGTCTGGCGTACCGGATTTCGTCGGACAATTCGATCGTGTGTGGGCTCCAGCGGACTTTGTTTTCTCAAAAGTTTGACGGACTTAGATTTGAAACATGTTTCGAATCTGTCCGACAGACTCGAGTCCGTTTGAAAATTCCGCTCGTCTGTATGCTAGTCCGACGGACAAAAAACAATGCTGGGGCAGCTATTGGCTACTGGCTATGAACTTTCTTGTTTTAGTCCAGTCGTACGTCATCACGTACGAATCCGTCGGACTTTGGTTGATTGTGTGTAGGCAAGTCCGTTCATTCGGAAAGTCCGTCGTAAAGAATCTGTCGAAAAGTACGCCAGACAAAGTCTGCTGTAAAGTCCACTCGTGTGTACGCGGCATTACTGTTATATTGTAATGTTACTTTGGTTTATTGTTAACCATCATTTGCTTAGCAGGTACGCCATTCAGTTGCAGCTCGGATTTATTCATCTTCACAGCAACAACGTTTGCTCCCACGATACATAAAGCCGTGACTCCAGCGCTGTAGGGGGTGATTTCACCACCACAGTTAAAAAAAAGAGCATATATGCCGAAGCATGGGGGCAGCAGGGGCGGAGGAGTGATTTGCTCCTAACTTTTGGGGTGGATGCCCCCATGTTTCGGCATATATAAATGGTGCATGTATGCCCATCATTAGAAGTGGGTGGATGAAGGGAGGTATTCTAATGGTGGGCATACCCACCGATCAATGTCTTTTTTTCGTTCAGCCCATAGGCTGCATGAATAAAAAGATTACAATATATGCCCAACAAGGACCAGCAACGTACTGGTATGTTGCCGGACTTTGAGTGGTTATACCAGAATGATGCCTGCAGTTTAGGTATCATCTTGATATCATTCTTTTCAGCCAGCGGTCAGCTTTCATGTAAAAGCAATCCTAGTGGCTAATTTGCCTCTAGACTGCTTTTACAAGCAGTGGGAGGGAATGTCTCTCCCCTCCCACCGTCTTCCATGGTTTTCTCTGGCTCTCCTGTCCCAACAGGGAACCTGAGAGTGCAGCCGGTGATTCAGCCAGCTGACCATAGAGCTGATCAGGGACCAGAATGGCTCCAATCATCTCTATGGCCTAAGAAACCGGAAGCTACGAGCATTTCATGACTTAGATTTAGCTGGATGTAAACAGCGCCATTGGGAAATTGGGAAAGCATTTTATCACACTGATCTTGGTGTGGTCAGATGCTTTGGGAGCAGAGGAGAGATCTAGGGTCTAAAAGACCTCAATTTTTTTCAAAAAAGAGTACCTGTCACTACCTATTGCCATCATAGGGGATATTTACATTCCCTGAGATAACAATAAAAATGATTAAAAAAAAATGAAAGGAACAGTTTAAAAATAAGATAAAAAAGCAAAAAAAAATGCTCAAAGGCGAATGCAAGCGTCGGTCTGGCGTCAAATGTAAACAGCAATTGCACCATGCATGTGAGATATCACCGCGAAGGTCAGATCAAGGGAAGTAATTTTAGCAGTAGAACTCCTCTGTAAATCTAAAGTGGTAACCTGTAAAGGCTTTTAAAGGCTTTTAAAAATGTATGTAGTTTGTCGCCACTGCACGTTTGTGCGTAATTTTAAAGCATGTCGTGTTTGGTATCCATGTACTCGGCCTAAGATCATCTTTTTTATTTCATCAAATATTTGGGCAATATAGTGTGTTTTAGTGCATCAAAATTAAAAAAGTGTGTTTTTTCCCCAAAAAATGTGTTTGAAAAATCGCTACGCAAAAAAAAAAATGAAACACCCATCATTTTAATCTGTAGGGCCTTTGCTTTAAAAGAATATATAATGGTTGGGGTTCAAAGTAATTTTCTTGCAAAAAAAAAATATTTTTTCATGTAAACAAAAAGTGTCAGAAAGGGCTTTGTCTTGTGGTTAGAAGAGTGGGTGATGTGTGACATAAGCTTCTAAATGTTGTGCATAAAGTGCCAGGACAGTTCAACTCCCCCCAAATGACCCCATTTTGGAAAGTAGACACCCCAAGCTATTTGCTGGGAGGCATGTCGAGTCCATGGAATATTTTATATTGTGACACAAGTTGCGGGAAAAAGACACATTTTTTTTTGCACAAAGTTGTCACTAGGGATGAGCCGAACACCCCCCTGTTCGGTTCGCACCAGAACATAAGAACAGGCAAAAAATTTGTTCAAACACACGAACACCGTTAAAGTCTATGGGACACGAACATGAATAATCAAAAGTGCTAATTTTAAAGGCTTATATTAATGGTATTGTCATAAAAAGTGTTTGGGGACCTGGGTCCTGCCCCAGGGGACATGGATCAATGCAAAAAAAGTTTCAAAAACGGACATTTTTTCGGGAGCAGTGATTTTAATAGTGCTTAAATTGAAACAATAAAAGTGTAATATCCCTTTAAATGTCATACCTGGGGGGTGTCTATAGTATGCCTGTAAAGGGGTGCATGTTTCCCGTGTTTAGAACAGTCTGACAGCAAAATTACATTTCAAAGGAAAAAAAAGTCATTTAAAACTACTCGCGGCTATTAATGCATTGCCGGTCCGACAATACACATAGAAGTTCATTGATAAAAACGGCATGGGAATTCCCCACAGGGGAACCCTGAACCAAAATTAAAAAAAAAAAATGACGTGGGGGGTCCCCCTAAATTCTATACCAGGCCCTTCAGGTCTGGTATGAATATTAAGGGGAACCCCGGCCAAAATTTAAAAAAAATGACGTGGGGGTCCCCCTAAATTCCATACCAGGCCCTTCAGGTCTGATATGGATATTAAGGGGAACCCCGGCCAAAATGTAAAAAAAAACGGCGTGGGGTCCCCCCAAAAATCCATACCAGACCCTTATCAGAGCACGCAACCTGGCAGGCCGCAGGAAAAGAGGGAGGACGAGAGAGCGGCCCCCCTCCTGAACCGTACCAGGCCACATGCCCTTAACATTGGGAGGGTGCTTTGGGGTAGCCCCCCGAAACACCTTGTCCCCATGTTAATGAGGACAAGGGCCTCATCCCCACAACCCTGGCCGGTGGTTGTGGGGGTCTGCGGGCAGGGGGCTTATCGGAATCTGGAAGCCCCCTTTAACAAGGGGACCCCCAGATCCTGGACCTCCCCCCTGTGTGAAATGGTAAGGGGGTACAAAAGTACCCCTATTATTTCACTAAAAAACTGTCAAAAATGTTAAAAATGACAAGAGACTGTTTTTGACAATTCCTTTATTTAAATGCTTCTTCTTTCTTCTTTCTTCTATCTTCCTTCGGTTTCTTCCTCCATCTTCTTCTTCTTCTGGTTCTTCTGGTTCTTCTGGCTCTTCTGGTTCTTCCTCTGGTGTTCTCGTCCAGCATCTCCTCTGCGGCGTTGGCGTCTTCTTCCCTTCTTCTCCTTGGACCGCTCCGCATCCATGATGGCATGGAGGGAGGCTCCCGCTCTTCTCTTCATCTTCTTCTCTTCATCTTCTTCTCTTCATCTTCCTCTCTTCTTCATCTTCTTCTCTTCTTCATCTTCTTGGGCCGCTCCACATCCATGATGGAGGGAGGCTCCTGCTGTGTGATGCTTCTCCTCTTCTGACGGTTCTTAAATAACAGGGGGGCGGGGCCACCCGGTGACCCACCCTCTCTGATGCACAGTGACTTGACGGGACTTCCCTGTGGCGTCACGGGGAATGCCACAGGGAAGTCCCGTCAAGTCACCGTGCGTCAGAGGGGGGCGGGGTCACCGGGTGGCCCTGCCCCCATTATTTAAGAACCGTCAGAAGAGGAGAAGCATCACACAGTGGGAGCCTCCCTCCATGCCATCATGGATGCGGAGCGGCCCGAGAATAAGATGAAGAGAAGAAGATGAAGAAGAGAAGAAGATGAAGAGAAGCGTGGGAGCCTCCCTCCATGCCATCATGGATGCGGAGCGGCCCGAGGAGAAGAAGGGAAGAAGACACTGACGCCGCAGAGGAGATGCTGGAGAACTCGAGAACACCGGAGGAAGAACCAGAAGAACCAGAAGAACCAGAAGAAGAAGAAGATGGAGGAAGAACCCGAAGGAAGATAGAAGATAGAAGATAGAAGAAAGAAGAAGCATTTAAATAAAGGAATTGTCAAAAACAGTCTCTTGTCATTTTTAACATTTTTGACAGTTTTTTAGTGAAATGGTAAGGGGTACTTTTGTACCCCCTTACCATTTCACACAGGGGGGAGGGCCGGGATCTGGAGGTCCCCTTGTTAAAGGGGGCTTCCAGATTCCGATAAGCCCCCCGCCCGCAGACCCCCACAACCACCGGCCAGGGTTGTGGGGATGAGGACCTTGTGCTCATCAACATGAGGACAAGGTGTTTTGGGGGCTACCCCAAAGCACCCTCCCAATGTTGAGGGCATGTGGCCTGGTACAATTCGCTCTCTCGCCCCCCCTCTTTTCCTGCGGCCTGCCAGGTTGCGTGCTCAGATAAGGGTCTGGTATGGATTTTTGGGGGGACCCCACGTCATTTTTTTTAAATTTTGGCTGGGGTTCCCCTTAATATCCATACCAGACCTGAAGGGCCTGGTATGGAATTTAGGGGGACCCCACGTCATTTTTTTAAAAAAATTTGGCCAGGGTTCCCCTTAAAATCCATACCAGACCTGAAGGGTCTGGTATAGATTTTGAGGGGGACCCCACGCCATTTTTTTTTTTTTAATTTTGGCTGGGGTTCCCCTTAATATCCATACCAGACCTGAAGGGCCTGGTATGGAATTTAAGGGGACCCCCACGTCATTTTTTTAAAATTTTGGTTCAGGGTTCCCCTGTGGGGAATTCCCATGCTGTTTTTATCAATGAACTTCTATGTGTATTGTTGGACCGGCAATGCATTAATACCCGCGAGTAGTTTTGAATGACTTTTTTTCCTTTGAAATGTCATTTTGCTGTCAGACTGTTCTAAACACAGGAAACATGCGCCCCTTTACAGGCATACTATAGACACCCCCCAGGTATGAAATTTAAAGGGATATTACACATTTATTGTTTCACTTTAAGCATTATTAAAATCACTGCTCCCGAAAAAACGGCCGTTTTTAAAACTTTTTTTTGCATTGATCCATGTCCCCTGGGGCAGGACCCAGGTCCCCAAACACTTTCTATGACAATACCATGAATATAAGACTTTAAAATGAGCACTTTTGATTTCTCCCATAGACTTTTAAAGGGTGTTCCGCGGCATTCGAATTTGCCGCGAACACCCCAAATTGTTCGCTGTTCAGCGAACTTGCAAACAGCAGATGTTCGAGTCGAACATGAGTTCGACTCAAACTCAAAGCTCATCCCTAGTTGTCACTAAATGATAGCTCAAAACATGCCATGGGCATATGTGAAATTACACCCCAAAATACATTTTGTTGCTTCTCCTGAGTACAGGGATACTACATGTGTGAGACTTTTTGGGAGCCTAGCCGTGTACGGGACCCCGAAAACCAAGCACCACCTTCAGGGTTTCTAAGGGTGTAAATTTTGATTTCACTCCTCACTGCCTATCACAGTTTCGGAGGCAATGGAATGCCCAGATGGCACAAACCCTCCCAAATGACCCCATTTTGCAAAGTAGACACCCCAAGCTATTTGCTGAGAGGTATGGTGAGTATTTTGCAGACCTCGCTTTTTGTCACAAAGTTTTGAAAATTGAAAAAAAAAATACATTTTTCTTTTCTTTCTTTATTTTCAAAAACAAATGAGAGCTGAAAAATACTCACCATGCCTCTCAGCAAATAGCTTGGGGTGTCTACTTTCCAAAGTGGGGTCATTTGGGGGGGTTTGTGCCATCTGGGCATTCCATGGCCTCCAAAACTGTATAGGATCTGCAGGATCTGCCAAACGGCCCACACCCACGAGTCCAATCTCCCCCTCATGGAAAACCATAAAAAACAGGAGAGTGAGGGAACCCATGCCTACCTGAACAAATCAAGGGGCTTTTCCCATTGCATCTTGCTACAGCTTGGCCTTGCCTTGTTACTTGTTTCGGGACCTACCTACCGGATTTGATTTTTCCCCAGAGACAACTCTGGCTCCCCACTCCAAACCTTTATACAGACTCCTCCTTCAGCCCAGAACTGTCAGCTCAAGTCTTCTTTCTGGATCTCCCGTTTGCCCTCCACAAACTGAGGACCATTGGAAAGAACGTTTGCTACCCACACTCAACAGAAACACCCACAGTCTTTGGTGCTGCCTAAGAAGGTCTCCCTTCTATGAACGCTAACAGACTCCTTAGGAGACCACATGAGGGTGTAGACATTGAACACTCTCCAGAGGAAGTGTGGGAAGATGCTAAACTTGCCGGATCCTCCACAAACTATTTGGAGTATCTCTCCCTTCAAGGCTCCTCAATGTTACTCAGTTTTCGGCTCATGAGGACTCAAGCCACTCTTAAATCTTCAGTTCCTCTTAATACTCAAAATGGTCTAACGGCCTAGTTCTATGTTTAATCACTGGTTGCAATCCTTAATCCAGTTAACGTTACAATTTTCACATTCATTATTTGTTCTTTTTGTCATGTGATAATTTGCTTTCTTTTCAGGGTTGCCTTTGGCTGAGGCAGCAGTCGTGCGCCTCCACCCATCGTTCGACTATGGAATATCCATAGCCGAAGGATGGGACCCAGGCCCAACTTGATGGCTATGTTTGTTCACCAGTTGATGGTAGGGAGAGACATTTTACTCTCCCCTAACACCTCAGGCCCATTAAGGGCTCTCTTTCTCTACGACTCCTTCTACTCCCTCTTTCTCTCACTAACCTCTTTTTCAATCTTGTGAGTGCACGAACGTCACTACGCTTGTCAGTTCCTCCAGGTTCCAGGCTCCACTCCCAGCACCATCCAGACCCACCCTCAACTTCACTCATGAAGGTAAGTGCTGCTTGTTTTGATCTCAAACTTTGCTCCGCTTGCCATGCCCATAGTCCCACAGATACCCCTGTATTCAGAGTAGTCTCTCACAACGTTCAGGGCCTAAACTCAGTGGTCAAGAGAAAGAAAGTGCTCCAAACTTATCACTCATGAAAAGTAGATGTGGTGATGCTTCAGGAGACGCACTTCCCAAGATGGTACATCCCCTCGTTCCTCCACGCTCAGTTCCCACAATTCTATTTAGCAAATGCTGAGGACAAGTCCAAAGGTGTAGCTATTCTATTCGCAAAGAAATGCAAATTTTCAGTGCAGCAGGAGTATAGAGACCCAGACGGCAGATACATCCTAATTAAGGGACTTATTGAGGATTATCTCTTTTCATTTGTCTCCTATTACACCCTCAACAAGGGCCAGGTAAAATTTTTCCGGACAATGTTCCAAGCACTAGGGCCAAAGCTAGAAGGGACTGTTATCTTTGTAGGAGACTCCAACACAGCCTTCGATCAGTCAATGGATAAGTCGAAACCCCCAGCCTCACAACTAACTCGCCCCACCAGGAATAGCTCTAGCATTGCTAAACTTATTTACCAACAAGGCCTAGCAGACATATGGCAGGAACTTAATCCGACAAAACGTAACTATACACATTACTCGAACCCCCATCAAGTCTACTCCAGGATAGACCACATATTCGTCTCCACTAAACACATCCCCTTGGTCAGCAAAGCCCACATTATTTGACTCAGCCCTTTCAGACCACTCCATGGTTAACATTACCTTTCGAGGCCCCCCCACTAGTCCAAATAGGACACACTGGTCTCTCAATGAATCGCTACTTAACGACCCCATTAGAGCCACTGAAATTGAAAAAGCTATAAAAGAATATTTCCTCCTTAATGAATTGGATGGCATCTCGGCCGAGACTTTATGGGCAGCACATAAAGTAAGGATCCGAGGCAAGATCATTCAGATAGCTACTCAGCTCAAAAAGGAAAGATCCTCGGACGTTGTTAAATTGGAAAAGGAGTTTGCGATTTTAAGCAAACGCCACAAGCAAGATCCCTCTATGGTCTCCATAGCGCAACTTGATTCTGCCCGCTTAACTTTAAACTAAGCGCTCACGGTCAGGGCCGAGAGAGCCATCCGCTGGAATAGTGTAAAATTCTATCAGCAGAAAGACAAGATGAGCACTATGCTAGCCACCAAACTTACCCCCAAGTTTCGGTCCCACACATTCCCAAAAATTAGATTAAAAGACGGTTCAACAACGCTGAACCCCCAGCGTATTTTACAAACATTTGAATCGTTCTACTCCAAACTG
Organism: Aquarana catesbeiana; assembly: GCF_042186555.1. Classification (NCBI taxonomy): domain Eukaryota; kingdom Metazoa; phylum Chordata; class Amphibia; order Anura; family Ranidae; genus Aquarana; species Aquarana catesbeiana. The sequence continues at coordinate 323,058,874 of NC_133328.1, read as the reverse complement.
TACCAGGGAGAGACCAACACTGATGAGTCCAAAATACACTCCTTTTTAGAAGATCATCCCATCCCCACATTGAAAGATGAACATAGGGAAATCTTGGAAGCTCCTATTTCAGCAGATGAAGTGCTCAATGTAATCAAGAATCTAAAAAGGGGATCAGCCCCTGGTCCCAATGGTTTTTCAGTTCCGTACTATAAAACCTTCGCAGAAACCCTAGCCCCACGTGTAGCCAGATTCTTCAAGTCTAAAAGAAAGGGAGACCCGGTTGATCCTTACCTTAATGCAGCTTTAATTTCAGTCATTCCCAAACCCGATAGAGATTTAGAACTGGTGGAGAACTATAGGCCCATTTCATTGATCAACAATGACCTCAAAATACTGACCAAAATTTTAGCAAACAGAATAGGATCCTTCATTAACCATTATATACAAAGACCAATTGGGATTTATCCCAGGACGACAAGGCCCAGATCAAGTGCGACGGGCGATAGACATAATATCAGTACTTCTATCCAGGTGGGACAGGGATCTCCCTCAGGAGGGGCTTCTACTGTCGTTGGACCTTCAGAAGACCTTCAACTCTCTCTCTTGGCCTTATTTGTTTGCAGTCCTTAGACTTTGGGGCTTCAGAGAGAACTTTCTGGGAGTTCTGAGATCCTTGTACCACAACCCTGAGGCAAGGATTAGATTGCAGGGCTATTATTCGGACCCTATTAAAATTTCTAAGGGCACCAGACAAGGTTGCCCTCTATCGCCCCTGATCTTCACCTTGGCAATTGAGACCCTAGCAATAGCAGTCAGTACTGATCCGAATATCAGGGGTGTCCAGTGTGGCCAAACCAACCACAAATGTGCACTATTCGCAGATGATATCCTATTATTTATCACCTCCCCAGTCACCTCATTGCCTAACTTATATAAATTATTACATTCATTCGCGGCTGTCTCAGGTCTGTAGGTGAACCTGGCCAAATCCCAAGCGCTAAATATCTCCCTACCCCAATCTTTTGTAGAGCATCTGAAACCTGCTTTCAAATTTAAATGGAGTGAATCCTCAATCCATTATCTAGGTATAAATCTCACCCCCAAGATTCAACTACTATATCAGGTGAATTTCCCCCCCATGTTCCACAAACTCGAATATGACCTCAAAACTTGGTCCTCATTTCAATATCGGGGCTCGGTAGAATCAATTCCATCAAGATGACCCTACTACCCAGGCTCCTCTACCTTTTCAGATCACTTCCCATAGCGATTAAAAAAGATCACCTCAGGGCATTCCAAAAGAAAATCATCAAATTCATTTGGGGGAAAAAGGGTCATAGGATTGCCCAACAGCTCCTATTTAGCCCCAAATCACAAGGGGGCCTTGGACTACCCAACCTCCTATGGTATTATAAAGAGGCTAGATTAGCGCAGCTATCCATGGTCTACTCTAAATATGAAAAACCAGATTGGATTCAAATGGAAAGACAGGCGGTCCCAGAATATACCTTAGACTATCTCCTGTGGTGCCCCCGAAAAGCTAGACCTCCCATAATGTCTCCCACTCTCTCCCATTCACTAACATTATGGGACGAACTAAGCCAAATACCCTCTCTAACCTCTGATATCTGCCCGTTGGCGCACATTTTTCGCAACCCAAAATTCCCTCCAGGCATGAATATCAAATCTTTTCAATGGTGGTTGGACAAGGGGATGTACCGTATTGGACACTACTACTCGAGGACAGGACCAGTGTCCCTGACACACTGCATAAATAAACTTGATCTGCCAGTATCAGAGAGATTTCGGTTTCATCAAATCTCTCACTTCCTCTCTTCCATCTGGAAGAACAAATCTCTACCCCTTGAATTCACAAACTATGAACTCTGGTGTGGACAGGCGGCGGAGCAGAGGGGGGGATCTCAATAATATATGCAGAACTTTCCAAACCTTCTTCCAGGTTTCCATATATGGATGCATGAGAGAGTGATCTACAAGAGGCCTGGACCCTAGAGGAATGGCACCATGCAATAGTGAGAGCTTTTAAAGGTGTAATGAACGTTTCCCTTGTTGAAGCCAACTTAAAAGTAATCACCAGACTCTGCCAAACTCCTGATATCTGACTTGCCAAAACTGTTATGATTAATTTCTGATTTGGAGTCTAAAACAAAAGTTAATACTGCAGCTGCAGGAACAGACTCACAAGACTCAATCATTGTGTTTAAAATGTCCGTTCAGTGTCAAAATTTATTATTACATGTTATTTCATACATAGATAAGAAAGGGGTGGTGTGAGATGCTATTAAAACAACAAATCAATCAACAAATGGTACACCAGCCCTGATGAACCCATTATTGCGAGAAAGCTAGGAGAGAGCTGAATAGGACGCCGTCTCTATGCGCCAATGTAACAGGAGTTACCAAATCGACTGAATGTAACGCGGAGAAGAATGGTGTCAAATAAACAAAAGGAGGGAAATGACATGGACATTCACCGTATTAGTCATAACAGCTCCAACACACATTAAAGTGCCTACCGCTTCAACATGCTTTTATGATGTGTTTTTGATGCTTCGGTGGTGTTTCG